>NC_080838.1:1198581-1498581 GCF_030435755.1 Ochotona princeps
TAGGCATTGTCTGCCCCTGTGGAATTAACAGTTGATGTATGGTATCTGTGCGAGCTTGGAAGTTGATGTTACTGATATTCGCCTTTAGCATAAAGGTTTTTATCTACTGCTGCTACAGCTACCACCATTGCTATGTTAATCAAAGGTGTTCCGTCCCCAGGTGGTGGGAACTTGTTTACAGCCTTTCCTCTCCCGTTGATGATATGCTAATCAAGGGTGCTAACTTCCCAGGTATAGGGGAAGCCCATTCTTTCCTTCTTTCTTTGATCTTTGGATCTTGCCTCCTGTGTTACATTTCCTCCCTTAGTTGATTCAAGAGGTATGAGCTTGCCTTAGGTGAGACAAATGGCAGAATTATCTTTAGCAACACCCATTTAATCATAACGTAAAAAGTCTGAGCCAGAGTTTGACTGATTCTGTATAAATAAAGTGGACGGCTTTATTGCATAGTCCACTATCATCATGGAATCCTAGTGGTCCGTCTCTTTCTTTCTGCGACTCATCCACGCACCCTTCCCGAGTTCCGAAACCCAGGCTGGAGCTGGACTCCGGCACAGGTGGGCAGTAGGGACCAGAAAGTGGGTGGGGCAGGGTGGGGTGGGGGAGTGGCTTCCAAGCTGGTGACCCTGAACTACCCGCCTACTCCACAACAACAGTAGGCAGTTAGGGTCTCTGGTCCCTGGGGAAGTTACCTTTTAAAATTTAAAGTTCTGCTCCTCCCATTTCTTACTCTTTTAAGAGCACCCCCTCTCTTTGAAGGGGAACCAAAGAATAAAATCACCACATCAATCCCTCTCTCAGCACCCTCCAGACAGGACAAGGAAGCCACCCTTCCAAGGTCATTTAGTTCTGGACAAGGTGCTGCATTGCTGTCCTTTGTAAAGGAGGCATTTTCTCTGTCCTTTCTCCCACCCCAGTTTGAGTGACTCCCCGAGATGGTGCATGAACCACTTCCACCATTTACTGGGATCTTCTCCTCCCTTGGAGCCCCGTCCTGTCAGTACCACGGGCGTCCTTTTTCCTGAGTAGCTCTTGCTTCTGTGCTGGAACTATCCACACGAAGAACCTGCTTTCATTGAGACAGGTAACGAGGTTGCTAGTGTGTTTCACGTGGAATTTCCCACAACACAAGGAAAGCTGAACTTCCAGGCAGGAGAGCATGAGGATGACTGATTTGCAAATTGTCCTAAGGAACAACATCGATGAGTACACAAATGACAGGTTCCTGGGGGTAGGGAGAAAGCTTGGAGCAGGCATCCACCCACAAGGACAAGCCGGTCCAGGCCCATGCTGGCAGGCTCCTTCCCCGGAGCAGGGTGTGCCTTCCACTCTGCCCAGGATTCTTGAGGCTCCAGCAGCGCCATCTCAGGCTCAGCCCACAGCCAGGGAAGGCAGCTACAGGCATTTGCAAAATAATTGCCGTTTTAATCTCAAATAAGCCTATGAGCAAATTGCTTCATTAGGAGCCAGGTTTCCAGTGAGTTCTCAGGGAGCAGAACTTGGCCCGGAAGCGGCTCCAGCTTGCTCTGTCATTGTCTGTGCCACACAGGAGTCCATGTCATGGTGTTGTGCCGGATTTTGAAATCCCCAGATAATCATCAAGTCTGAAGTCGGAGCTAAGGCATAAAGATGGTTTATTTAGGTTAACCTAGGTCTACCAGCCACCTCCCCGCCGCCCAGCATAGCTGGGCGGGGGAGAGGCAGCTGCAGGGAAGGCAAAAAGCACAGGAGCCAGAGAGAGAGAGAGCACGAGAGCCCAAGCCTCCCAGTTCTTATACATTTCAGGCTATTAATTATACAGTCATGATTTAGCAGGCTTCCATTGGTGGGTCTGAAACAAGCAACTTTCTTTTTTTTTTTTTTTATTCATTGATTACATTGTATTATGTGATACAGTTTTAAAAAGTACAAGTTGATGCGCTATAGGGCGGTGAATCTTATCAAACACCAGGTACTTCCTTCCTGAGGAGTGGTCTGCCTATGTGACCTGCCAGGTGTCCTGCTGGGTGTCAGGTAGACTATCAGGCCTGGAGTTCACACAGCCCCCAGCCAAGCCACTAAGGCAGAATCACAAAAGGCAAAAAACATCCAGGTTCTTCAATGGGCTGGGTGGGGGTAGTGGGGGCAGCACCCACCTGCTGGGTCCTGACAGCCATTAACAAGGTGTGGGGGGGGGGGAGGAAGGGAGAAGAAGAAGGGAAGAAAGGGAGAGAGAAGCTCTCCTTAACAGAGTGAGAAAGCGGGGAGAAGGCAGGGCATAGGGGGAGGGGGGCTCCCAAGGCCCCCAGACCCCGGCAAAGAGGCTGACTCTGGGGCCTTCAGCACGAGACCCAAGGCTCCCTTGCTGGATGACAGAACAAACACCGTCCCACACGGAGAGATGATGCTGATGATGCTGGGACCAAGAGGCGCTGCAGCAGGACAGGGATACTGCAAAGGGGTGACCCGGCAGGGCCCTAGCGGTCTTTGAGGGGACAGGTGGGCAAGGGTGGCCACTGGCCATGAGAATGACGCCTCAAGCACCCTGGGTGTGGCGGGCCCGAGGCTGCACTCGGGAAACAGACCCATACACCAATGCAAAGAGTGTAGTGTGAGGAGAGATCTAACAGGTGTCCTGAAGGCACCTGCCTCTTTGGATTTTAAATATCTGTTTCCCCTAGGTCGGCTTCCCTAAGATTCGCGCCACCTTGGGGTTCTACTTTTGCTGTCTCCTATTCCACTCTAACCTCATAAACTCGCCTTCTCCACCCAAATCTGCTGTAACATCATGGCACCATACCTGACAAGCCCACCCACCAATCCCTCGCCGTCCCTCCCCCAATCCCCCACAGCACTGACAGTCCCCTCCGTCCACCAGTGGCTCACGTCGCCCTCCCATCCTCTGCTCCTCTCTCCCAGTGTGCATGCTCCCCGTGCTCCTCACCCTGCCATTCCCCTATCCTCCTTCATCTCACCCCGACCCTTCTCTGCAGTCCTCTCCTGCCACCATGGCAGGAGACATTGTTTCCCTTCTCTCTCTCTCTCCTTCCCTCTTCCTTGTTCTGGAGTGCAGTCAGTGATTGCTCCTTCACCTCTCCTTGTATACTCTTCCCCCTATGTCCTAATTCGGCCAGGATGTTGGATGCAGATGAGTCCAATTAGTCTTTTTAGCTACAAGCACAGTTCCTGTTCCTGCCCATCCCAACGACCACTAATCAGCCCAGAGCCCCAGCCCCAATGCGTGCTCACCGGCTCTGCCCCTGTGAGCTGGCTGCCCTCCTCAGCAAGGTTCATCAGGGTCCCTGTGCCGAGAACACGTTCGCTTTCATCACTGCACTGATAAAGAATGACTTCTGCTTCCCCGGCTCTCGGAGAACAAAATTAGTCCAGTTAGATTCTCTTCTGAGCCCCACTATCTATGGAGCAGCTCGGACGCAGACCGGTTAAACACGTCCAATTAATCAAAGTCTTCTAAGTCATCAGAACGTTCTAGAGCTCCTGATTGCTCACAACCTGGGTAATTAAAAAAGAAGGTTTAAAAAATTGACCACCCTTTGAGGACCCCGTAGCAAGGTTAAGGTTCCCTCTGCCAAGAGTTGGGAACATCTGTCAGAAAGGAAACTTCCAGAACCTTCTGGTGCTTTTCAACCTGGCATCCCCAGGGCTGCATGCAGTCTGGAATTTTGTGCTAGGGGTTTCATTTGTTGGAGGGAGAGGTGTAATCAGATGGACACCACGTCCAAGGCCCGCCTTTAGACTGGAACACTAACTCCTGTGCTCACTGCTGGTGAACAGCCCTGTCCCCGCCAGCTCGCCTGGGACTTGCTGTGTCTTTGTCCTCCTTGTCTGTCCAGGCTTGGTTAGCATCTTCTGAAAGCTTCAGGAAGACACTGAAGGCAAATTTTGCTGGTTTCCCCAGGTCTCGCCTACCCTGCACACAGTAGGAGCGCGGTAAGCCATGTCCAGGTGCCTGGACCATCCACAGCAGAACCCCTAATGGAGTTTGTTCACAGGCAGACTCAGCCTGCACTGTTGGGCAGAGGCTGCCACCTCCCCCCACCCCCCTCCACCAGGCACAGCGGGCTGGGGTCTAGGAGACCTCCTTGGGATATTTGGCTAAGGTGCACAGAGGGTAGGGACTGGACAGCTGATTCCTGAGTCTACCCACTGTGCAGAGGGAGGTGGCTCAGTCTGTGCTGGCCAGCATGTGCAGGGACCATGAGCTTTACAGGAGCTCCCCACCCTACCCCTCTCTGAAATGACTCAGCCATCACCACCTTGGCCTTGGTCCTGGAGGAGCCAGTGAGATGAGGCCCTCATCCAGTCGGTGGCAGGTCCAGTGTGGACTCCTGACCCTCATTGCTCTCCCAGGCCATCAAGCCAACATGCTGGGGCAGGGCTGTGATACCTCTGGGCCCTGAGAGCCAAAGGTGTAGCCAACTGACTGGTGAAGAGCGGACAGAAGTGCATGGGGAGGGGAGGCAGCAGGGAGCTGGTGGGAGCCCAGTGCGTGGGCTCCAGGGCACAGCTTTGACGCCCAGCGTCCACGGCAGGCTCCTTGCTGCAAAAGAGCAACCCAGCGACATCTGTCCGAGAGGAAGCTGGCAACACACGTGTGCCCAGCCAAGGGCAATCATGCCAGCCGCCAGGAGTCCAGCTCAGGCTGCCTTGGGGCCACCACAGCCAAGCAGCTTTCAAACGGGAGCAGCTGGAAGTGTCAGCTCCTGCTGCAAAGAAAACACCTCCCTCCCTTCCTTCCACCAGCCCTCATTTGTCACCAACACTAAATCCTGTGAGAGCTAGGACACAGCCAAAGCAGACACAGCAGACGCAGCCACTGGAGGACTGCCAGCGCTGCCCAGCACCTCGGCCTGGAGCTACCTGAACTGCATCCACAAGCCCTCCGAGCACCCCAGGGGCCTACCTAAGCACCTGTGCCAGAGAAGACCAGCAGAGACATCTGTCCATGCTGGCTGTACCCTGAACCGTGTTTGCACTAACAGCTCTGCCCTCCCACAATCTCCAGCCTGGCCCCAAGAAAGGGCCCGTGGATCCCTGGACAGCCCTGGCTGTAGCCCAGTTGCTTCCTCATAGAAGCTTTTAATGCATTACGTGCAAGGCAAGGTGATTCTGCCCTGGTCTGAACACAGCCAGGATGCCCAGCCAGTGCAGAGGCCATTCCATGTCTGAGAGGCAGGCAAGTGTCTGCTTTGTCCCCTGCCAGGCACCTGCAGCCCACTGGGCTCCTCCTCCCTGTCTCCCCCTCTGCTCCTCCCCTTCCCCACCTGAGGGCCACTCTTTGCTCCCCAGTGTGATGTGTTGAACGCCGACCTCTGCAGCACCTCTGAGTGGATGCCTCCTGGGCCTCTTTGCGGAAGGCTCTTGCAGGTGCTGGTTTTCACAGGCTCCTCCTGGATTTTCTGGGTGAGTCTTAAATCCAGCAGGACTGTGCTCAGAGAGGCCTGGGTGAGAAGAGGTATGTGGTGGCAGGGTTCTGAGCCATGACCAAAGTGTTCCCTAGGGCCTTCCCAGGGAGCCTCAGCCCATATGGCCCCAGAACCAACCATGGATTCTTGGGTCCAGCACTGGGAGAGGAAAAACTCTAGTGTCTCGGGGTCTTCAGCTGTGGCTGCACCAGAGTGGGTCCCTGGTGTGGGGATGGCAGGCCCTGCCATCTTGCTAACTGGACCCTGGGCAGGTGCCCAGGCTGGAACACACCCAGGGTGCTGGCCACACTCAGTGCAGAGCCTGAGCCAGCAGGCTATGGCTTTAGGACAGGGAGGCTGACCTGCTGATCTCCCCAGCCCCAACTCAGTGGTATGAAGGGTGACCGTGGGGCCGGCCCATGCAGCCTGAAGCCGATCACTTGTGCTGGGAACTTCTGGGTCACCCAGGTGAGTGACACAGACCCAGGTACTTGAGACAACACCTGCCCACCAGGGTACTGGTTAGCAGGGAGCTGACATGATGACTCTGTACCCTCGGCACCAAACCCGTCCAGCCTCCAGACTATTCTTGGGTGTGGTGTGCCTGTGTGTGCACTTCATGTCACAGCAGATCCACTCCTTCTAGAATGCACACAGTGGCCCTGCGGCCAACAGGTGTGTGCTGGCCATCAGCTGGAGCTGACTCATCTCCCACACAGAAGCTCACTCCCCATTGGACACGGGCTCTGTTCCTTCCCCTGCCTGGCAGCCACCTTGCTGTTCCCTGCTTCTCTGAATGTGTCTATTTTGGGTTCTTTGTAAAAGCGAATTCTCAGCATTTGTCCTTTTGCTTATTAAATGCTGCACAATGTCCCTCCGGTTCAGCCACGCTGCTGCAAAGGGCAGAACTGCCTTCCTTTCCATTCTCTGTGCAACCAGTTCTTGGAGGCTGCCACCCGGCCATGAGCCGGTAACCCTAAAGCCAGAACTTGCCAGAAGCTCAGCAAAGCACTTGCGGAGCAGGCAGATCCTCACATATCCCCTCAATGTTTGGGGTGGAAGACGCTGCCTGCCCAGGACCTGCTGGAGGAGGAAGCAGCCAAAGCCTGGCACATCAACGCTTCCACCCTGCCCACTTCAGGCCTGACAGTACCCATGCACCTGGCACCTGCTACTCACCCCACATGACTGGGCTCGCCTTCCTCTAGGCCTCACATTTTGGGACAAGATACCCCACCCGGTAGTGGCCACATGTCTCCCTTGCCATTCATTTTGAGCAAATATTTACTAGAAGGGGCAGGGATTGCCAGCAGGGATACCAACATGCTGTGGAGGAGTGCCTGGTGTGAGTCTAGGTTTGGCTCCTGAGTCCAGCTGTCTACCAGCAGCAGCTGGGGCCCTGCCACCCATGTGGGAGGCCTGACCTGAGTGCCCCTGGGCTCAGCAGGGGAGGCAGGGAGGGCATGGACCCAAATGTTGCCTTCCCAGCCCCTGCCTGCCCGTCTCCCACAGGCTATGCTTCTCACCTGGCAACACGCACAGCAAGCTCAGGCTCTCACTGTGTGGGGCACATGCACGAGTGAGTGACTGACACGTGAAAGAATGCAGCACCCTCTGGTTGGGGGCAGAGAAGAGGGTATGCGCTGGGAGGGGCCAGGCCAGCAGCCGTCCATCTCCTTCGCTTCTCTGTCCCCTCAGGGTTTCTCTGGACTTTCCTGGGTCCTGCTGCAGCACACCATGAGGGCATGAGAAGTGAGGCCTCAGAATCCCACACTGCCAGGGAGAGGCACTTCCTGCTGCCTCCAACTGGACAAAGCCCTCGGGGCAGTTCTCAGATGCCCTTGGCCCTGGACCTCCTGAGGGAGGAAGGGAAGCCCCATGGGGGGCTGCAGGGCTAGAGAACCATCAGAAGACGAAGCACCAGAGCCCTGTTTGAGCTCAGAGGCTGGAGCTGTGGGTGGGAGCATTCCAGTCACTGGCAGTCACTTGTAGGGGGGGACAATGCCTTCCCACAGCACAAACATCACTTCCTGGGCCCCAGCCCTGGGGACTACAGGCATCCCACACACCTGGGGCACTTGGGCTGCTGTTGGAGTGAGTGTGTCCAGCCTCTGTCCTCGAGATGAGCCCAGGAGCCCGCTCCAGGAGGTGCCTGGATAACCCCACGGAGCCCACAGTAGACAGGAAGGAGAAGAGGTGGGTATCAGCAGGAATCAGCAGGCACCTGCACCTGCTGGCTTCATCCACGGAGGACAGGGACCACCGGCCATGGGAAGTGGGTCCTGGCAAAGGCATGCAGGAGGACGTTGTGCTGGAGCCTCCAGGAGTTTGCAGCCCTCCACACATGTCGGGGCCTGCATACTAGTCTCCGACTTTTGAACTGATAGCTGACCTGTGTGTGCCACTGGAAGCCACACAGGGTGTTCCAGCAGCCACAGAAAGGGCCACGGGGTCACACAGCGTCTGGAGAGCTCATCTACTGGAAGCCAGGGATTCTGCTCATGGCAGACTTGACTCTAACCAGGGGTCCCAACAGTGACCTCCTGGCCCAGTGGCTGGGCTCCATCCCTCCTGGGCACTTGCATGGGACACTGGGATGCTGGGGGGCTCACTTTTTGGCTCCATGACTGAGTTTCTCCACTTGGAGCCATCGCAGGTGCTCCCCACTGCCTAAGGGGGCTGGGCCCATCCTACACGCATGCCCAAGCATGCTGGGGGCACCATGCAGGGCATAGCCACTCGTCCACCTGACTGGAGCATCCAACACCGAACTCTGAGGAGCAGATTGTGCCCTCAGGAAGCTGCCAGCCTTCCTGAAGCTCAGCTGGCAGTTCCCAGGCATCCAGTCTCCCAGGTGGCTGAACAGCCACCTGCTTGGCTTGTCCAATGTCCACCAGGCGCTGGACCCACACCTGCTCTCTGGCCAGACTTGATTCAGGCATGCTTTGTCTGAATCATCACAGTCCAGAAGCTACTGTGTGGGCTCACAGAGCTTGGCTGGCATCGCCTGCAGACTCAGTCAGCTTCCTGCGTCCAGCCTGTGGTTTGACTCCAAGTTCAATGCTGCCAGCATGTGGCAAGGGCTCATGTGGGTGGCTGAGTGGACCCTCTCCCAGACAGCCCCCACCCTTCTCTTGCATTAGCCATTTGATGTTCAGACACACTTAGCTTTTATCTTGTGGATCCTCTGGGTACCAGCCCTGCCTGCCACCCTGCCCGACCTGGGGTAGCATCCGGCACCATGTGATTTATCACATTTCCCTTTTCTGGAGGATTCTTCGGTCAGCTGCTATATGTGGACAGCCCTGGGCCTGAGGTTCCCTCGGCAGCAAATCCAGGCTCTACTTCCTGTCTGGGATGTGGCGGTGCGATGCTGCCTGGAGATGGGAAGAGCTGGGGTTGTCCGTTCTCTGCACTTTGTCATTGCTCCAGTCTCTCTCAGAATTAACAGCTTGCGAAGGGGCGAAGGGGTCCCTACAAGGAGCCTGCTCCTGGTGAAGGTTTCTCCCGCTTGGCCCAGTGCTCACCAGCGATTTCCTGCATGCTCTCTTCCCACAGGCGTGCTCACAACAGCATGGATGCCCCTGTGCTCTGCAGACTCACTGGGGTTGTCTTAGTCACTTGTCCACAATCTCTCACTGCTGTTCTTTATCTTGATGCCCACACCGGGCCAGGCACAGCCCCCACAGGTGCTTCCTGTGGCCCGGCTGGCCTGCAGCTCTTGAGCTTATGTGCACTCCCTGATGTGGAAATCACCCACGCTGGCCTGCTGCTTCCCTGCTTCTGTTCTGCAGTGTTGGCAGCACTCACCGGGCATCTGCTGGCTGTGCCCAGCCCCCTGGCAAGCCCCTGCCAGACACAGGGCCCTGGCAGGAGCTGAGAGTGTCCTGACTTGCATGTTCTTATAAGGGAGATTGTCTCAATGTACTCTGAGGCCCTTAACACCAACATTTGAGAAAAGTTGCAAATGACTGTCATTTGAGAAGACCCCAGAAGGACCCCCAGCCTTTGCAGGTGCCAGGCTCTGTGTGGCTTGAGGAAGGCAGCATCCCAGGCCAGCTGGGCCAGCATAGTGGGCTCTGGGGCGGGCACAGGGCCTGGCTGTGAAGACCCACATGTCCAACAGGAGAGTCTACAGGTGCAGTACACAGTGCCAGGTCCTGGCTCCAGCTTTCTGCCAGTGCTCGCCCTGGGAGGCACCAGAGATGGTGTGAGTACCGAGTTCCTGCCACGGACATAGGAGACCTGGATGGAGTCCTGCTCCCTGCCCCAGCCTGGTGGTCATGGAGACAGCAAACCAGCAAATAGAATCTCTCTCTGCCTCTGCCTGATTCATTAACTAACTGTAAAAAGCAAGATGGCCCCAGACACCTTCCACGCAGGCCGGCAGGGGTCGGAGCTGGACTGACTCATGCCGGCCTGACTCATCAGGCTCTCTCAGCTTCTTCTTCACCACGGAAGGCTGGGAGCCCCAGATCTCAGCCCTGGGGGCAGGCACAGAGAAGACCCTTGCTGGCTGTTTCTTCCTTCTCCCTGGCTGAGGGTCTCCCTGCAGATCTCCATTACATAATTGCAATATTAAGGCCATCCATCTCCTAGTAGCAGAGCCATAAAGCCGGGGTTTTATTGCCCACTTACAGCACAGACCCTGTCTGTTCACAATTATCCCACAATTACTGCTATATTGTTAAGTAAATAGCATGCCGGAAGCAGCAATTCCAGGGCTCATAAATATATAAACAAGCATGGGGGTGCGGGAAGCAGATGGGACAGGTGCAGGTGGCCACAGCCGGCACAGTGCTTGGAGACCTGCAGCCACAGCTTTCGCCCAGCAGGGTGCTGGCAGCCGTGGGTGCCCAAAGGGCAGAGCTTTAGATCCAGTGCCCTGCAGCTGGGTGACCCAACGCAAGACATGGCGGCTGCCCCAAATGGACACAGTCCTGCCATGCCAAACTGCCCTTCGCATGGGCACTCCGGGGACTCCTCCCTGGGCCAGGAAGTGTTTGGGTGGAATACAGGCAACCTGACTCCCCTGCCTGCTTGTTTTAAACAACAGTGTCCACAGCATCTTTGCTGATCGTAACCAACAATGGGAACCTGCCCAAAGGTCACCAACAGGAGGGTGGACAAGCGAAGGGTGCTCACGTGGAGGCATGAAATGCCAGCTTGTAGCCAAAGGAAGGACCTGCTGGCCCACACAGGCCCACAGCTCCAGTTTCCACTCTGGGGGACAGAGGACAGAATCCAAGGCGCAGTGGTGCTAGCTCCTGCTGTGAGAAATCCCCAAGCTGGCCACAACTCCTGGTGAAGAAGCTCCCCTGATGTCCCAGTGTCTGGCACTGCCCTCCCCCACCCTGCCAGGCCCTGCCTCCAGGCAAAGTTCAGAGCAGCCCAGATGCTTCCCCTGCCACTGCTCCCTCCTCCACTGCCCCAACCCCCAACCCCCAGGCACCATGGCACTGGTAATCCCTAGGGACCTTATCTTTCCTAGCCTGTGACCTTAGAGATTCAAAAGTGGGAGCCAGACCACATGTTATCACCGAGGGAGTGGTGGGGAGAGCTCACAGCAACTGCCGGCTGTCACCCAGCGAGGCACCTGGGACGGAACACAGCACACTCCCGCCACTGAGTACTGATGGGGCCAGCCCAGGACACATGCCAGGTCCATTGTAACCAAGAGCACACCCAGCCATGGGGCCAGAGCATGGGACACGTGGCCAGATGAGTGCCCTTGCCCAGCAGTGTACACCTGTCCGGGCCCACGCGGCCAGACCACGGCTCACTGCAGGCCCTTCCCTTTGCCCTGCCGGGCATGGGAAGGTGCCCTGAGCCAGGACATGTGGCTGGCAGACCAGGCTTAGGGGTGAGCACCTGCGGACCTCCCTCAGTGCCTGTTTGCTCCTCCACAGGAATCATCAGGGACCACACGGCTGCCAGTTGGACTGAGCCTCTCCAGGGGCTCCTCACTGTCCTGCTCCACAGCCCGTTCTCCCAGTGGTTTCAGCCCCTGCCCTCCTGCTGTTGGCATGGCAGAGGTAGAAGCTGGGGCCATGTTCACCTGCTCTGGGCTCCCTGAGTGCCACCCAAAATCAGCCAGATGCAAAGGACTCCATCACCGGAGCTGGCCGCTGGGCATGGTTCTGTGGAACTTCAGCTCACATTACTTGAGGGCCCTTCAGAAGTTCTTGCCTCACAGACAGGTTCCTCTCATGATTTTAAGACAACAGCAATACAGTGAGTGGGGGTGGGGAGGGGTGGACTCATCTGTCCCAGGAGTTGGAGGGCTCAGTAGGAGTTGGAGAGCTTCCTGTCCCCACAGCTGCTGTGGCTGCAGCGCGGGTGGAAGCTGAGCAGGGACTGCCAGGCATGCCCTGGAGTTTGAATCCTAGGTTTCTCACAGCCCACCCTCCTTATGCTCAGGAGTCTGGGGTCTGCCTGGTGGCGTGTGACACTCAGCACTTTGGTGCAGCTGCTTTCTGCAGCCCCTGGTCTGTCCCATCTGCTGGCAGGGAACCGTTGCTGCTGGAATCCATTCTCCTTCCCTTTCTCCCTATTTTTTTTCTCTCCCTCCCTCTCTCGGGGGAAGAACCCATGTCAGCCCAGACTAGGATGGCTGATTGCCTGCTCCAGATGACTTGAGGTGATCAGGTATCCGGGACCATGGGCTTCGGGCACTGGGACCTGCATAAGCCCCAGCAAACCAGGACAGAAGACCCCCAAGTTGGGGGTTCGGAACAAAGCTTGCTCCATTAAATGTGAGACAGGAAGGTGCAAGTCCTCCATTCAAAACTGTCCAGAATAATTCCCAGTGAAGGTACAGTAGAGTCCTAGACTGGCAGAGCGGCTGTGGGATCAGTTAGAGGGGAGGGGACTCTGAGGGAGCAGGTGATCCCCCCACCTCCAGATCCTGCTGACGGAGAAGGTTTAGGCACAAGCCAGAGACAGCAAGTGAGAAGTGAGGCCCCTGCCCTGTTCTTCCCCAGGTGTCTGCCTCAAGTTGTGCAGCATTGCCAACAGCCCTGGGCCTTAGCCCAGTGTCACCAATAGCCCCTGGACCTCACTGTCCCTAGTTCTGCAGTGTCACCAATAGCCCCTGGACCTCACTGTCCCTAGTTCCGCAGTGTCACCAATAGCCCCTGGGCCTCACTGCCCGCCACCCAGCATCACCAACAGCCCCTGGGCCTCACTGCCCTCCACCCAGCCTCTCCAACAGCCCCTGGGCCTCACTGCCTGCCACCCAGCCTCTCCAACAGCCCCTGGGCCTCACTGCCCGCCACCCAGCCTCTCCAGCTTCTGCAGGCTGAATGATTTTGTTGCACGCCCCAGGTGTTAAGAGGGTGACTGATCCCCCAGGCCTGCAGCGGAGCCTCGAGGCCCTTTCTTCACCAAGGGCAACACCTCTGCATGGGAAAACCAACCACCAGGAGAAAGATGCTTAACAAGATCCCATCCCCCTGGGCTGGCGCCGAAGGCAGCTTGGGCAAAACCCAGCAGAGGTGAAAGCTGGGGCCACGTTCACCTGCTGTTTGTTTGGGGTTCGTTTTTGTTTTTCTTTGACAACACAGAGAAAAAATCTTCTGTCTGCAAGTTCACTCTCTAGACACGTGCACAGCCAGGGCTGGGCCATGGCCCATGCCAGAAGCCCTGAACACAGCCCAGGGCGCCTCCGTGCACTCTGGCATCACTGCCAAGGAGCTGGGGTTGGCCGGGATAGAGCCAGGCACCCCAGTGAGGCACATGGCCATCCCAGATGGTGGCATTACCCTTCCAGCTGCAGTTTGTAGGCAAAGCCCGTGGTCGCAGCCTGCTGCCCACCTGGGGAAGCGAGGGGGACAACCCCAAAGACAGCAGACAGCTTCTTTAGCCTAGAACTGAAACAGTGCCAAGGGCCTGGCCCCTGCCTCCTCCCTTTGGGGTACAGCTTGCTGAACCCCAAAAGGGGGCTCTCTCAGGTTTTCCACTGGCTTCTGTCCTCCCCTCAACCAAGTTCCCCTGGGATTCAGAGCCTAGGTTAGGAGCATGCTCCCGGGAAACAGGAACTCCCCAGGGGCCATGGGCGTTGCTTGTGCCTACAGCAGCCTGGCCTTGGGACAGGTGCACAGGGAGGACATCCGAGGCACCCTGGGATTTGTGGCTGGCTTTGTCTAGGGGTGACTCATGTACCTGTCACTGCCTGGGTGGGGATGGGGCACTGGCCGGCAATTGCTGCCTAGCCCCTCTCAGCCTCCAGTTCAGCTCCTGCTCCATGGACTTCCTGAGGCAGGATGGCAGTTGTAGCCCAGAGATAGAAAGATCAGCTCAGAACAAACTTTCCAGCAGGGAGGAGCAGAATCAGGCCTAGGTCAGGTGTATCTGCAGGTGAAGGAGACAGGTGGTCAGGTCAGAGAGCCGAGGAATGGAGGATGGGGACCAACATGCCCTTGGCCCACAATGAGCGTTCCCTCCCTGTGTCCTCCCACTGGACACTCCTTGGCGGTGGACTCCACCTGCCAGCCTGGGTCAGAGCCACACAAGTGCATGGGCAGTAGTCATTGGGCACCAGAGTGGGGCTGGCTCTGTTCCAGGGCCACAAACATGCCCTGAGTGGGGCACTGACCAGGGCTTCGCTGCCTGGCACAGGGCTCTAAGGCTGGAACAGGCACTGGCCAGGGGCATCAGTGCCTAAACTGGACCTGCAGAGGAGACACCATAAACATCCAATGATGAAAAATGGGCACACTGAAATTTTAAAAGCCCCTTGTTTTAAAAACACATGTGACTGATTCCTATGTAAGAGTCGAGGAGTCCAGCCCTGTAGGGGAGAGCAAGGACAGGTGGCCACCCTGCTGTGGGGTTGGGGTGGGGTCCTCCATGCTTCTGGCCCTGGGAATTACTCATCACTCCATGCCTGGGCCCCTCAGGGTACCACTCTTTCCACCCAAGGGTACCTAAACAGGAGTTCAGTGGTAGTGGAGTTGGTGCTCAGGAGAGCTGAGGAGGGGAAGGGGATACAGAGGGGTGGATGGTGGGCTCTGGATGGGGCTTACTGGATACACTGTAGGCTCTGTGGTCGCTTTCCTCCTGCAAGCAGGAGAAGGGATTGTGAGCAGCCCTTGTCTACCTCCTGGCTGGTGCTTGGAGACGCGAACCCAGGTCCTGGAGTTCCACAGCAAAAAAGGAACTTAATAGGCATGGCCGGTGCTGGCTTGCTCTGCTCATGCTGACCCTGCCCACCAGGGCGTAGACACAGTTTGGGATCCAGCTGCAGCCCCTCTGCCCAGTGCAGGTGGACACCCTGCACAGCAGCCAGACGTGAGGTCATCACCCGACCCCACAGGAGCGAGCCGCACCTACGGGCAGCTGTGACACTGAGGCTGGAGCCCGTGGAGGAGCCAGTGGGTGACCCGCAGAACCACACGGGGCCCCGGACTTTAACTCCCCTTGCCAAGTGGAAAGCAAATGCCTGCTCACTTGGCCTTGCGGTGTGAATAAGCTCGCACTATCAGAGGCATTAAATAGGTCAGGATGAGTAATGGATGCTCTGCAGCTGGTCACAGTGTGCAGGGGCGCACTGTTCAGCCCTGTGACTTCTGCCAGGAGAGCCGCGTCCCTGGCCTCTCTCTCAGTGCCCCAGGCCACCTGCAGGGGTCACAGCTACATTCTTGGGGTCAGTCAGCAAGAGAACAGAGCCTCCTACTAGGCTCTGGGCCTCTATCTTCTGTGTTCTACAGTCCTGTGGCCCTGGGCCAGAGGCCCAGTTTCGACCTAACAATTTTCCTTGGCTTAATTAATCAGGCCCATCCTCACCCATCATGCACCACAGCCATCACATGTCTTGTCAGTGACCAAGCTAGCCTCTCTTCCCACTCGCACGCTCCTTCCTCTCTAGGAGTGAGTGGCTGGTGAGCAAGTTTAGTGCCCTACAAATGCTGCGGCAGGAAACAGCCCCGAGTCCTGGAGGTCAGACCCTGGAATGGGGTGACAGGACCAGAGACTCGGGGTAGGGGAAAACCTTTGCAGCTTCTAGAAGCTCCTGGAACCCCTGGCACATGACCTCCCTGTCACAGCACAGCTCTGTTCCTCCCATCTCCTCCTGCTGGGAGGACCTTGGGGGTGACCGGCCACTGCTCCCAGATGACCTGGGGCCATCCCGCCATCCACATCCTGCATCAAACCTGATCCACCTCTCATGATACCATTTCTCATGGCCACGGGCTCCAAGAATGAACTGGAGCAGGCAGGCCCAGCCCTTGCCCAGTCTGCAGAGTGGCCAGGTCCCAGTCCCCAGCACAGCACCACGACCACACTGCTGGCTCTGGCACTGCTGACTGGGCCAGGGCCTGGACTGGAGACAAGATCCACAAAGAGACATAGCCAGAAGCCGGGGCAAGGCACTCTGCCACTTCATCGACTTGGTCCTTGTGGCCAGGGGTGGGCAGG
The DNA here is from genome assembly GCF_030435755.1 of Ochotona princeps. Lineage (NCBI taxonomy): Eukaryota > Metazoa > Chordata > Mammalia > Lagomorpha > Ochotonidae > Ochotona > Ochotona princeps. Next base: position 1,214,406 of record NC_080838.1, read on the forward strand.
CCTGTCCTACAGTGATCCATTTGGAGTCTGACACCTGCCACATCCCCAAGAGGATGGTAGGCCTAAAGGGACTCCAGGGGGAGAGAACAGGACAGTTCCCGGAGCAGCCTGGACTGGCCTGGCTTGGGCCTGACCTTCATGGGCTTCCAATGTGGTGGAAATTCAGCACTGGGTGCCCCAAGACCAGGATCCCCTGGTGTAGCTCTGGTGGACTATGCAAGGCCTTGGGCATGAATGTGCACGCTCTGCTGGAACTTGGCCTTGGCATGTCACAGGAGATTATGGAGGCTTCAGCCCCAGGCCAGGAGATCGAATCAGGGCCCATGTGGGATGCTGGTACTGCAGGCTGAGGCTTAGTCTTCCAAGACACAGCATCAGCCTCTGTGGCTACTTTTACAGATTTAATCATTTTTATCGCAAAGTCAGATATACAGAGAGGAGGAGAGAGGAAGATCTTCCATCTGATGATTCACACCCCAAGTGACCACAATGGCCAGTGCTGTGTCGATCCAAAGCCAGGAGCCAGGAGCTTCTTCTGGGTCTCCCATGCGGGTGCAGGATCCCAAGGCTTTGAGCTGTCCTCAACTGCTTTCCCAGGCCAAAGCAGGGAGCTGGATGGGGAGTAGGGCTACTGGTGCCCATATGGGATCCTGACACATGCAAGACGAGGACTTCAGCAGCTAGGTTACTGCGCTGGGCCCCTGTGGCTACATTTAAATGTAGTCCGCACTCCTGGGGGCCTCAGTGCTGGTCCTAGGACCCAGGGTCCAGTCCTCAGAGCCACACAGTTGCTGGGTCAGCTCTGTGGCCACACTTCTTCTCTAGCTCTCCCTCCCTCCCTCCCTCCTTCCTCTTTCTCTTCCTGCCTCTCTCTTGCTCTCTCTTGTGTGCGCTCTTGCTCGCTCACTCTTCCTCTTTTCCTCTCTGCAACCATTCACTCTGCATTGCCTTCAAGTCTAAGAGAGGCATCCAGGGAGGTATCAACCTTGACTCCACAGGGCCCTGACCAGGAGGCTCTCGTGGACCCTGGTTTGTCAGCCACGGCCAGCCTAACGGCCGCATGAGGCTTCCGGGCCAGAAGAGGTAGAACTTGTCAGAGGTCAACTGAGACCAGAGAGGAGTGGGGTGGGGGCAGAGGGCACACAGACACCCTGCAACTCAGGGCTAGGGAGACAGGTGAACAGGACTGCCCTCTGCTCATGGGAGTCGGGCCTACGCGGAGGGACCAGGAGGAAGCCAGGACTCAACAAGAACCCTTGGAACTTCTCTCCAGACATGGGCGTCGAGGCCAGTCACCGGTAGATGGTGTCGTGCCAATGGCCAATGGCCACAAGGTGTGTGGGACAGGAGGGCAGGTCTGGGAGGATGAGCAGTGCCCCACGATGGCAGCTGCAGAGCCGCAGGCAGGACACGATGCCCAACCACTGGCTGCACCCACGTCCAGGGCAGCAGGGTCGTGAGCAAGTCTGTGCCTCGTCTCTGCACCTGTGAATGGGGTTAGTGACAGCATCAGCCTAAAGAGTCAGCAGTGCACCTGACACTGCATGGCACAGGTGCAGGGCCAGGCCTGCCAGGACAGCGGGCCAGCAGGATCTGACGTCAACATGCAATTTTTTAAGTCAGGAAAGCGATGAGGAAAGATTTGTTTAAGCCTTGGTTTTTGGTACACTTGGAATTATTGATTTTGTATTGTCAGCACAGGAAAGAATCCAGAGAACAGCAGGAAAACAAGTGCCTGGTTTATCAAACAAAGGGAAAACAAACACAGGCATGCTGAGAGCCAGTAAATACAGCCACAGCAGTACCTACACCAGAGACATGGCCACCCTGTGTGTGCTCGTCACTCCAGGGACACAACCACCCTGTGTGTGCTCGCCACTCAAGGGACACGGCCACCCTTTGTGTGCTCGCCACTCAGGGGACACGGCCACCCTGTGTGTGCTCGCCACTCAAGGGACACGGCCACCCTGTGTGTGCTCGCCACTCAAGGGACACGGCCACCCTGTGTGTGCTCGCCACTCAAGGGACACGGCCACCCTGTGTGTGCTCGCCACTCAAGGGACACGGCCACCCTTTGTGTGCTCGCCACTCAAGGGACACGGCCACCCTGTGTGTGCTCGCCACTCAAGGGACACGGCCACTCTGTGTGTGCTCGCCACTCTGGGCACACGGCCACCCTGTGTGTCCTCGCCATTCCAGGGGCACGGCCACCCTGTGTGTGCTGGCCACTCCAGGAGCATGGCCACCTCGTGGGTACACGCCATGGGCTGAAGGACACTGCCTGACACATCCCCAGCCATCCTAAGGGGACACAAATGCTGCCCCACCCAATGCTGTAGCCCCCAACCTCCCTGTGGTGTGGCAGGTGGTGGCTGCAAGTGCCAGGCATGGCCACACCCTGCAGGCTACGGCCTCTGGAGCTAGCCCATGGGTGGGGGGCACTTGGGTCCCCAGGAGAGGCTGACTGGCTGCAGCTGACACATGCCTTCCTACGGACAGGAGGAGCTGATAAACACCAGGTTTGCATTTGGTTTGGTTCTGAGATGCAGGAGCAACTTCTGCTACTCAAGTTGATCTGAGACCATCCCGAGGGACCCCACAGGAGGAGGGGGCTGGGGGTCCACTCCCCAATGACAGAGATAGGCCACAGAAGGGAGGACCCTGAGTACGGGCTACAGGCAGCCTGGAGCTGATGGGAAGCCACGGAAACGCACTCCCTCGGAACCTTCCAAAGGAGCAGAGCCCACTGGGCACTCTGGCTTTACCCAGTGCTGTCTTCTGAACGTCCTGCCCAGTGCCAGGCCTTGAATGGATGCCTGGTGAGAAGCTGCACAGTGTACGCATGGGTGGAGGAATTAATGAGCGAAGCAATGACGGAGAAGGAACTAATGAGTGAAACTGGCTGGCCCATGGCCCCCCTCCCGGTGCGACCACACTTGGGCCTGACTCCTCACCATGAAGCTGGCCAGTGTAAGCCCCAGGATCATGGGGGAATCACAGGCTGGCGTTCATGCCCAGCCAATGCCACTGACAGCGCCAAGGTCACTGGGTAGCCATAGGGTGACCCTACGGTTCTTTGGGTGCCCCTAGAAGGTGCCCAGTGGGCACAGAACCTGTCTGGGGAGCTCCCAAAGATACATTGGACATCAATTCCTCCGGCCTCTCAGACTTCTGCTCTGTGGGCACCAGTGGCTCTTTGAAAGAAATCATTTTTAATAGTAATTGTATGTATGTAGAGTTCACAAAGGGACATTCCAACACTGTGCATGATGGAAATAGGACCACCCAGCAAGCGTGAGGTCACAGGAAATCATTCCTGTGACAGGGCCCAGTGGAGGGCAGGAATTCACCACAATGTGCCACACCTTCTAGCAGCAAACAGAAGAGAGAAGAGGCAGAGAACCAGTCCTACAGTAACATCAGCGGTGGAGAAATGGCAGGTGGGTGTGTGGTGCCGTGGGTGAAGCCGCTCCTCCTGCTGATGTATCTAAAAGCAGCAGGGATGGCTAACGTTCCCACCATCCACTTCTGCTTCAACCACCTGCTGATGTATTTTAAAGCAGCAGGGATGCCTCAGGTTCCCACCATCCTTGTGGGAGTCCCAGATAAAGGTCCTGGCTCCCGGCTCCTGGTTCCTGGCTTCAGCCTGGCCCAGCCCCAGCTCTTGCCGCCATTTGGGGACTGAATTCACAGACAATCTCTCTCTCTCTCTTCCATATGGACACTGGTTCTTGCCCCACCTACTTTGCTTTTGATGCAGCTCCCTGCTGCTCCCAAATGTTTGGTTCCCTGCCATCCATGTAGGGAACCCTGGATGGAGTTTCTGACTCCTTGCTTCGACGTCCTCCAGCCCTGACCATGCTTGGGGAGTGAAGCAGGGGATGGAAGATTCTCGCTTACTTGCTCACTCACTCTTGCTATCTCTTTCTCTCCCTCTCTCTTTGTAACTCTGAGTTTCAAATAAATAAGTCAATCTTCCAGACCAGAAGAAGGGGACAGGTTGCTTCTCTTATTGGAGTTCTCTGGGTATTCCCATCAGGCCTCTCTGTTGTTTCCTGAGCAGCGTTTTGCAAGTCAACACCACAGGACGTGGTGGGGCACAGCTGGCGCACCACACTGCCCACTTAACAGTGCCCGTGTGCGATACCAGCTTGCTGGCCGCTACCTGGCACCATGCTGAACGGGCCACGGACACGCTCACAGAATGCTCGGGCTCCAGGAAGTCCCACCTCATTCCACTAGAGGCCTGCTCATTGGTGAAACTCCAGGGGCTGGAAGCAGCATCTCTCTTCCACCACAGCGTGTCTGCCATCACTCTGGGGTGTCCACATGGAGCAGGAGTGGCATCCTGGACGCATCTGTGTCCCATCCTTCAGCGCCTTCTGATCACGTCAACAAACCGAGAGGCAGGCAGATGCAGAGCTGGACTATAGAAGCCCAGCTTGGCACGTGCTTCTTCTCTGCCTTCATACGGGCATCACCCATCTCTCCCCATCATTCTTTCCTCTGCTGTCCACAGTTCCTCCAGCTCTATCATGCATGGGTATTGCTGAGTTCTTCACTCGGTGAGAACCTCTGTGTAGAAACGCCTTCGACTTCACCCATGTTTTATGGTCTTTCCGCGGATGGATTTAAATTTCGGTACCCAGCAATGACTGTTTTCTTTGAACAAACTTCCAGAAGAGAAAATGATGACTAAATGGGTTTGCAGATGTTTATAAAGGATTTGTAACTGTTATGCCAAATTACCTTCCCAAAAGGGCTTATCAATCCACAGTGCCCCCAGCAGTGTCTAAAAATGTACATTTGGGCCTGGCAGCGTGGCCTAGCAGCTAAAGTCCTCGCCTTGAACGCCCTGGGATCCTAGATGGGCGCCGGTTCTAATCTCGACAGCTCCACTTCCCATCCAGCTCCCTGCTTGTGGCCTGGGAAAGCAGTCGAGGACGACCCAATGCATTGGGACCCTGCACCCACAGGGGAGACCTGGAAGAGGTTCCTGGTTCCCGGCTTCAAATCGGGGCGCACCGGCCCGTTGCGGCTCACTTGGGGAGTGAATCATTGGATGGAAGATCTTCCTCTATGTCTCTCCTCATCTCTGTATATCTGACTTTGTAATAAAAATAAATCTTAAAAAAAAAAAAGATCAAATGTCTACTGTTAAAAAAAATATTTAAAAAAACAAAAATAAAAATGTACATTTTCCCCTCTCTGATGGCACCTCCGATCCCTCTCTTTGAATTGCAGTCACCAAACACAGAGCAAAATGTGTCGACAGGGGATTTGTTTCCACTTAGGCTGCTCAGAGACGGGTTTCTGCCATCTGTCTCACGTCTTCTGTTGGCTCTGGAAAATTCTCAGCCATTACACCTTAAGATCGGGTCTCTCCCCAGGGACCTCCCACGTGGAAGGTGGTGGGTCTGCTCCCTCTGCGTGCACTCGGTGAGGCTGCCCGCTCCTGGCTGGGCAGCTAATTCCAGGCGGCTGCCAAGTCACCCGTTTGGGTTTGATTTAGTGTGTGATTTCCGTGGCTGCACTCCCTCCCACCTGCTGGACGTCGTGTTCTGGCTTTCTGGTGTCTTTCTCCCCTCTGACTCTGGAAATATTTCATACACATTTATTTTAACACTCCTTAGAGGTTGCACTATTTCCTGTATTTCTCAGTGTGTCATTTAGCCCAATCACTACGGCTGCTGCTTCTCCCAGAGCTGTGATTCAGCTCTGCCCATGGACCAGCCTTGCTGCCAGCCAAGGGACCCTGCTGCCAGCAGCTTCCACTGCCCTCTCAGCTGCACACTCACTGGCACCTGTGTGTGCATGCTTCTGTGTGCATACGTGTGTGCACATGCATGTGAGCCTGCACGCATATGTGTGCGTGTGCATGTGCGTGTGTGTTTCGGGATGAGATGTGGCCGTGTGTGTGTGTGTGTGTGTGTGTGTGTGTGTTTGGGGATGAGATGTGGCAGTGTGTGTGTTTCAGGATGAGATCTGGCCGTGTGTGTGTATGTGTGTGTGTGTGTTTGGGGATGAGATGTGGCCGTGTGTGTGTTTGGGGATGAGATCTGGTTATGTGCCTCATGTGGCATGAGAGTCTCCACTGTAGACTCTTATTATAAATTTCTTGCTGGCATGCAACTAATTATAACTTTTATTATTATGATTACTGTCAGGAGCCGTGCACTATAGCCACACTGAAGCCATTTTGAATATAGACCTATGGGACAGTGGAAACCCCCGGTTAGCTAGATGCTTGGGAAAGAAGTTATGAAACTAATCACACGCTTAGCTTCAATTGTTCCTAGCAACTGTTTCAGAATGTGATTGATGCTGTACTTACCAACATCTTGTTACTGATTACCTACGCTATTGTCGATATGTTGGTTACTATTGTTGATATGGTGGCTGCTCAAGAACAATCGGTCTTGAGACCATGGCTTGCATCCCAGTTTCTCTTTCCCTGAGCCTTAGTTACTGAAGAATATAAAAACCCTCAGTTGAAATCAATAAACTGACAGCTTGATCAGACCTACTGTCTTGCTGTCCATTCTTTGTGTCTCTTGTCCCTTCATTCTCTCCTAGGTGGCTGCGACCCCGTTGACTGTCCTGCTGGACAGGACAAATCGGCGCCCAACGTGGATGTGTGCAGACCACCGACAGAGAGAACGCCGTGCCATCATTCATGGAGAGGCCTCTCGTGGTGTCGAAAAGGAACACCGGTTGAGCAGTTTCACGGTTGACCCCCCGGAAGTCGAGCTCGTGGGAAATATTCACGGCGCAAATTTTACGGAGCCAAGGTAAGATGGGACAAGCATTATCATAACATGACCTATTCTTGCAAGGTCTTATAGATTCATTCAAGACACGAGGAATTAGGGTGAAAAAGAAAGACCTCAAAACCTTTTTGGATTTTGTAGGTCAAATTTGTCCTTGGTATCCCCAGGACGGTTCTATTGATGAGAAAACTTGGTGTAGAGTAGGTGATTGTTTTAAAGATTATTATGAAGTTTTTGGACCTGAGAAAATTCCCGTTACGGCTTTTAATTATTGGACTTTGATTTATGATATTTTAAAGATTGAGTCTCAACATCCAGATTTACAGGATCTGGCTTTTGAGGGAGAACAATCTCTTAAAGAGAGTCACTCTCGGCTGTCCACACCTGTCCCCTCACCTTTCCCCGGTTCTTGACCATCTTCTGTCATTATAGATATTGAGGCAGAGTCCAATGCCAAGCCCCTTGATCAACTCACCCACCTCCACCTTATGCTTCAGAAGCAGCAGCTCCTTCAGCCCCTGCCTCATTACTAGAAGAGGAACCTGTAATAGAACCCCGTAAGAGTGAGGCTTCAGATCTCCCCAAGAAGAGTGTAATATGCTGCCCTGTTATTAGACCCCTGCACGAGGTGGTGGACACCACGCCACAAACATCAACCACTGCAGTTTAAAGATCTAAAAAATGTTAAACAAGCAGTGAAAGATTATGGCACTCAGACACCTTTTACCTTTGCCCTTATTGAGTCCTTTTCAGGCATGCATCTCCCACTTCTTTACCCAACCCCTTAGCTGAGAGAGGCAGGGTAAGATAAGCCATTTAAGGTTTATTAAAAAAAAAAAAAGAAAGAAAGAAAAAGAAAAGAAAAGAAAAAGAAAAAGAAAAGAAAAATATGTTCTGTAACTTGATGTAACAAAAGTAATCTGATAAAGAGTGATCCAAATCCACTGTTAAATTAACTTAAAGCATGAGATGAACCTATGTGTGCTTGTTTTATAAAATATCTCCAGGTTAAAGTATTTTGAAGAAGAGTCTGGAAGTTGCAACAGGTTTGAGAGTTATATGTCTCTGTTTCGACATGTTTGGTGTTTGTGCTTATGTTTGTTTTGTCAATATTCTTGGTGTTCTATTATTTTTGTCCGGACAAAACTAAATTTTGTTTTAATATTCTTTCTCCAGTTGTGTCGTTGTCTTGAATTGTTAAGTTGTTGTTCTTGTTCTGAATTGGGTGCGTGTGTGACTGACAGACGAGATGGGACGGACCATGACTAACCCTTTTTCTCTCTCCTGGTAAATAATTTTAGAGAGGTCTAACAAATTTAACAGGACCTGGCCAGACCGGACTCCCCACCTCCACTGGAAAAAAAAAAATTCGTGTGTAATTTTCTTGCTGTTTGGTCTTCAGCTTATAGTGTTGTCCTGGCATTGATTAAGCCTAACATACAGTATTCAACATGTTCAGTTAAATGCTAAAGGTACTTTTGTTTAACTCATTTAGACCTCTAAATTCTTCAGAGTTTTAAACCAAGTCTCATGACTTTGGAGGTTCCAGTAGGATCCCTGGAACTCTCAAAGGCTGAGACAAAATTTAAATAATGTACTTGTCATTTAAAATAATTTGGATTATAATCTCACAATATTACAAAATTATGCTAAATTTATTGCATCATATATGTTGTTAAAATAGAAGAGCATTTATGTTCATTGGTCAAAATGTTTCCTACTCATGAAATTGATCCAGATTGTAAATTACTTGTATTCTTACTTACAAGGAAATATGTGAAATTTTGCCTTGCAGGAGAACAACGAATTCTTTAAAGATGTATAGTAAAATGGGTCATAATGTGTATATTTTCTGAATGTTTGCCTTTAAAACAATGGAGTTGAAGTCTGATTCTTTGTGAAAAACAGTGTTTTAACATCTTCTTTTAAGTAATTTTCATTTTATTGATAACCAAACCTGTTAACTAACTTCAGTAAATTCCAAGGTAGTCTCTCAAGACAACAACTAAATTTAAGTTTTTTCAGCTCTCTTGACTTCAATAAAACAGAAGTTTAGGGGAAGCTCCAGGCCTATCAGCCATAAAACAAGGAAGGGACATGCTTGGAGTCTGCCCTTTGAAGAATTTGGGACTTTGACTTTGTCCCTGTTGTGGTGATTCTTATCTGCCTTCATTTTAAAAGGGAAAAACTTCCAAATCAGCTAGAAGAAGACTGAAAAAACTTCTCTTTCCCAGTTTTGAGGAGGATTTGTGCTAAAATGTGTTTCCATGAATTATGAGAAATGATTGAAAATTGCTTAAAGCCATTGTATTTAAAGTTGGTATCCTTTTATTAAGAAAATGTCTTCAGAAAAGTTGAGGAATGAATCTTGTAAGCTTTACATGTAATTGGCTATAATTTTAAAGATACTATTACAACATTGTGTAAGTCTTTAACATTAATACCTAATACATGCTGATGTTAGAATTGATATCTGTATTCAAAAAAAGTTTTTGAAGTGTGTATACATAGCAATGCTAGTAAATACCTAAAAATAAAAATATCTCCAATTTTGAAAGCTGTTAAGAAATTGAAGCATTGAAAAAAAAATTGAAACATTGAACTTTAGGTAGTCTCTGTTTAATGGGTAGCTTTGTCAATTGTCTATCCAGCTTCAGTAAGCTCTATTCTTGTTCCAACCTTTGAGTATGTTACAGTTCTTAAACAGTTAAGAGATGATTTTATGCACTAATTCCCATGTTTAAGGTTATATCTCCCTTTTGGTGACTGACTAAGGAAATATACATTTTGCCTTTCAGTTGGATAATCCCTTGTGTTCTGTATATTGTCTTTGTTAAATTCTCATGATTTAAAAGAACTGTGTTTAAGGGTAGTTTTTGGTATGTATTTACTTTAAAATGTTTGGGTGATCATTTATAAGTGATAAAAAAAATTTTTTTTTGATGTGTTGCTGTTTGAATCTGACTAAATGAATGGATATTATAATGAGGAATCTTTGATCAGATACTTTAAGAACTCTTGGCATATTTAATAGGTTTAACTCTTCTGGTTCTGGAATTTTTAAATAGGCCCCTAGTAGTCTCAAAGTCAGAAGAATGTGTTTCAAAGGTTGCATCTTTCGGTTAGTGAAATTAATTATAGAACAAATAATTGATTAGATCTGTAAAAAAAAAAAAAATGGTGGGGGAGGAGGCAATTGCAGAAAAGACATTGGGAAACCTTGCCAGTGGGGAGCCAGGACAGCTAAGTCTAAAAAGTACAAGAGTGTGTAAAATCCTACAGGTGGTATCAGAGCTAAACATAGATACTTTGTTTTCTAGGATTCCAGCAAGCCTATTGTATCCATTAAAGCTAAAGTTTAATTGTAAACTATAGGTATGGTTTATTCAGATTACTAAGAGCAAAATATAATTCTAAACAATTGGTAACTTGAACATACTTAACAGAATTCTCAAGTAGCTGTTACAAAAGCTGTTTTGTTTTATGTGTGTTATCTGATATGCATGTACATGTTTATGAATGAAAATTGCTAAGCTAAATCCTTTTTAAAAATTATGTATAGATGCATAATTAGGCTCTTAGAGAGTCATGTCTGTCACTGTTTTCTTAGGACCTACAAGATCTGTTCAGCTCAATAGTTCTACACGATTTTAAATGGACTTACTGCTAGCGTACAGTTTCAAGATTGGCCATGGGAGCCCAAAATCCTCATAAGCTAGATGGAAAATATATGGGTATATGTATGCAAGTGTTTAATGATAACTCAGATGTCAGAGAATGTTAAAATGCTCCAACATGGGAAACAGCTCTTACAGCAGACTCATAGACTGTCATTTTTAAGAAGCACTCAGTGGCATCAGAATCAGCCCAAAAAGCATTCTGATCTGACAGGAGAGCCAGCAAGAGAGCAAGCATATCAGGTGTGAAAAGCCAGGACACTACTGCAAAGAGTGTCCCTCCGTGAAGGGCCTCAGTGGTCCACGCCCCAGTGCAAAGAAGCAACCACCGAGGATGGTTGTGCTCTTCTCTCAATGGAGGAGAGAACTTCCACTTTGTGTGTTGCCAGGTCTGATGGGGTTGTTGTTGATTCAAGAGGCTTCCACAGTCTAAACATTGCGTGTCTGGAGCCTCAGGTGATAACTGACGTCACATATAAGAGTGCTAATTTGTTAAATCCACTAGAGTCACTGTGTACACTGACTTCCCATGCAGGACCATATATTTAGAGTTATAGTAAAAGTAATAGTACATCTTGCTGTATTTTAGTACAAAGATTTATCATCTCAGTTTTGGTTAGGTCTGAATATTTAACTCTTTTGCTCTAAGAAGTCAGTTTGCATTTACCTGTCCTGTGATGGTCTTATAGCCTGATGCTGTATGCTAATCCTTGCATTGTTACTGTGCTTTCTGATTGATCTAGGTTAGCAATTTCATGCAGCTAAAAGAAGGTTCATGTGTTCCATTGAGCTCATTGAATATGTTCCAAAATTTGAGACTTCAAGGAGTTAATTTAGACAGATGTAAATCTAGTCCACAGTCTTAAATTAAAGTTTACTCTGACAAAGATTGAAAGCTAACAATTCTTTTACATCTAAGTTCTGAAGCTCAAGTATTCAAACTGCTAACCGAACTCACAACCTGATAGTCTGGGAAAGTTAACTATGTTATGTCTTGTTATTTAGACTTCAAGAAAGAGAAACCTTTCAAGTGCCAGAATGTACATCGAACACCTAATGACTTCTGCCTTCTATCAGGAACCACTAGATGGATCCCCTACAGCTGCTGTTACCCAACGGCGCCCCCCCCCTCAGCAGGAAGTAGTTAAGAACAGATGACGGCATCCCTTTTCCCTAAAAGCAGCTGGGGTCCATTTCTGTGTTTGGAAATGTAGGAGCTAGATGGGATAATCGGCAGTTAGGGTCTCCGGTTCCTGGTAAAACTGTCTTGTGCACATGTAACAATGTTAGTGTTATGAGATTCTTGAATGTTTGTATTTTCAACAATACTTGTACATTGTTAAGTATGTCTTTTTGAATTTCACCAGTCAGCTACTCCCCAATATACCATTATATATGTGTCACTCCAGTAAAAGTCCACAATGTTTTGGCCAGAGTGATAGAAATCAATCAATACCTCCGGGGACAATGGTCTAGCGCCTTCCTAAATTTCACCAGTTAGCCACCAGTATAATAAAAGTAAATGAGAACCGAGTTCCACCCATGTCAGGAGAAGTTATTCTAAATGGCATTAAATTGGCAGCTTGCATGTTCAAGGAATGGAGCAGGATTATGGCCTTAGAAACCTTGATGGTTGCTGTGCTAGTAGTCGCCATGCTCTTCCTGTACTGCATGCGCAAACAGCAGGCCTGGGAGCAAGTTGTCATTGGACAAGCCATGATGGCACTGGCTGTGGGAAATCCTAGCACTCAAGTTTGGCTGAGCATGATGTGTTAATAGGTAGCCAGAGATGGGTAAGACCTGACAGGACTGGCAATCAATCTAAGAGACCCCGCATGCCCTGGGCGGGACTCCCCAAGTGATAACCCCCAACATCATGCCATGCGGCTCCAGTCTTCTAACCGGTTCGTCTAAGGTAATGTGGCCGTTTACGGTTGGAGCAGTGTTTCCCAACAGGGCAGTCATTTATGGCAGCGTTGCCGGGGAATACATGCTCCAGCTATGAATTGTTACATGGCCCCTTTTCTAGTAAGCGTGTAGCCAATGACGGGCACCTTTCTGATACCCCACCAACCTAAGACAGGGAGCCCTGGATGACTGGCAGGGCTGCCCAGAGACAGGTAAGAGCTGAGGGTCCCTCAGAATGAACCTAAGACAGGCAGCGCTTATCTTGCTTCACGAACCTTTCTCTTTTCGCCGCTTTCATTGATATATAGAAAAAAGGGGGAGATGTCAGGAGCCGTGCACTATAGCCACACTGAAGCCATTTTGAATATAGACCTATGGGACAGTGGAAACCCCCGGTTGGCTAGATGCTTGGGAAAGAAGTTATGAAACTAATCACACGCTTAGCTTCAATTGTTCCTAGCAACTGTTTCAGAATGTGATTGATGCTGTACTTACCAACATCTTGTTACTGATTACCTACGCTATTGTCGATATGTTGGTTACTATTGTTGATATGGTGGCTGCTCAAGAACAATCGGTCTTGAGACCATGGCTTGCATCCCAGTTTCTCTTTCCCTGAGCCTTAGTTACTGAAGAATATAAAAACCCTCAGTTGAAATCAATAAACTGACAGCTTGATCAGACCTACTGTCTTGCTGTCCATTCTTTGTGTCTCTTGTCCCTTCATTCTCTCCTAGGTGGCTGCGACCCCGTTGACTGTCCTGCTGGACAGGACAGATTACCATTATTATTTCCATGAGTCTGAGGTCCAAGGAGGCAGCAGCAGTCGCTGTCATCGATGTAACTCCCCAGAGCAAGTATGAGCAGAGGTGAGAGATGATGGTCCCACTCATCCAGAGAAATGCTGTCACATCCCCAGGCTGCTGCCGGGCACTGAGTTCCACCTGCCAGGAGCAGCTCTTGGAACAGTCCTACATTTAACCTTGCCTCTGGACCTGTGGGCTTCTCACTGAGAAGCCCCACCTTCTTGCTCCCATCAGAAAACAAGGCCAGTCAAGGGCTTGAGACCCAGGTTTACCCACAAAGCACCTGGAATTCTTAGTTCTCCTAGAACACTTTGGGATTGAAATCTTTATACACAAGATCGTATTGGATGAAGACGGGTCTTGGCCGACAACGACTGGCGTCATTCAGTGGAAGGAAGGGCAGACACAGAGGAGGGATGCAATGATGCACAGGGCAGCCACACCCCTCTAAGGCGAGGGTGAGTGCCGGGGACCAGAGAACTGCCAAACAACAGGAGTGACTCCATTTTGTTATTTCCTCATTTTGTAATGGTCTTGGAATGCAAGTTCCAATTAGCCTTCACCTAGATTCCTGGTAATCTTTCACCTGTAATTGTTCCCCCAAGATAAGGGTTGTCATGGTGATCTCCGCCCTGCCTGGTCCACATCCTGCTGTAGAAATCACACCCCCCCCCCCAGCCCTTACCTGCTGCTTAAATACTGCTTGAGAAAATAGTTTTCGGAGCTTGATCAGACATCCTATCTTGCTCCCATTCTTTGTGTCTCCTGTCCCCCCCAATCGTCGGTTCTCTCCCCAGGTCTCCATTGAAGACCCCATGGGCCGGGGCCGGGGCCGGGGCCGGGGCAGGTGAGAGACCATAGCAGTTGTTGCTCAGAGGCTCCAGAGAAGCCAGTCACCCATCCCTGGAGTTTGCTTCTTGGCCTCCAGTGCCCTGCATTGAGAGTAGCTTGTCCCCATCTGGACTCACTGTGGCCTAATTCCCTGCCTGGACCAAGTGGTCAGGAAGGGGGCCTTGAAAGGTGGCAGTTAGGCGCCAGGAGGAGGACTCTCAGGAGACATGGATGCCCACCTCTCAGTGTGGGGGTCTAACAGTAGGGGTCAAGCCCAGGGGTGGGGGTCAGGTCTAACAGTAGGAGTCAGGTGTGGGAGTGGGGGTTGGGGGTCAGTTCTGGAGTGGGGGTCCTCTGTGAGAGTGGGATTTATGTGCAGGAGTGGGGTCAGAGCCCAGGGAAGTGTGCTGGGTCTGTGAGAGCTGCCCCACGCGGCCTCGGCCCCACATCTTACAGTCCCCTCTGCTTGCCATTGCCTTGTCATGCCATTGACCCACCATGAGGTCATCTAGCACACCTGCGAAGCCACCAGCTTGCCCTCACTAGGGGCTGAACTCAGCAGGCCACCTGACTATAGACTACAGCCAAAGTCAGTCTCTTCTTTCGCAGACCATCAATTAGGGGTATGCTCTTGGCAGAGAGGTGAAGACATTACTGGTGACACTTCTGTTCCACATTGGAGTTCGGGAGCTCAAGCCCATCTCCACTTCCGATCCAGCTTCCTGCTAAAGCGGCCCCCGGGAGCAACAGGTGTGTGGGCCCTTGCCACGCACTGAAGAGGCTTGGGTGAAGTCCTAGGCTCCTGCCCTTGACCTAGGCTGGACGCAGCTGCTGCAGCCATCCTGGGAGTGAACCAGCAGGTGGAAGATAACTGTGAATGCATGTCACTATCAAATAAATAAACATGAATAAATGAACATTTTAAGAAGAAACCTGAACTTGGTAAAGAATCCCCTCTCCGGTGTTTTGCAAGAACCATAGAACAAACGTCTCTTGTTGGAGGTCTCCATGCTGTTGCCTCAGCTGCTGGGGAACATGAGGATAGAGAACCCCTGTTTGGGGTCCCACATCTGTTGAGGCCAGGTGCCCTGGGACCTGCAGCGGGACCCCCTCCCCCAGCTGAGGCTTTGAGAGGCCCATGTGTCTGAGGATGAACACCGCTCCTGTTGGAAATGCAGAGGGTTGACTGGGAAGGAATAGATCATGGGCAGATCTGAATATATTGCCATCGAAATTAAGTTGGGCAAGTCGGACGTGAAAGATTGGAAAATAAATCATGTGAATCTAGAAGGAGTCTAACTTCAAATTGTTTTATAGCTGACTTCAACCTCTCACTCTGCCTCAGGAAAGCTAAATGAGAAAGCAAAGCCCGAGTGCCATGCGAGAGAGAAGGGGTGAGGAAGAGAGGGAAGGAGAGACAGGCTGGATTTTGAGTCAGGGGACCTGTGATTGACGGATTGCCTGTACCAAATAATTTACAAAATTATACAAATGGTGCATATTTCATGCTGAAAGGGAGAAAATTATAGCACACATGTGGCATTTTATCCAACTATCACTTAGCTGGATAAGTGGCTTCGGGGAGTTGTGCAAATTCCTCCTCCAGAGGCTGCCTGTGCCGCCGAGAAGCCTTGAGCAAGCAGCAGGACCAACAATCCCAGGAGTCCGGGATCCTTGCAGTGGCATTCTGCCACTCATCCCAGAATGGGCCTTCGGAACCTGTGTGTCATTGCTGGACCAGTCGCTTCCCAGGTGCCCTGCCACCCACTGGCCAGGGCCATCTTCTCCCGTGCAAGGTGACACAGCAGGAGGTCTACACACTTATTGCACAGCAGAGTGTTGGGTGCTCAGTGCAAAACATGAACCTCCCCCCAGACACCTGGGGTCTGCTCCCTTAACAGGACTTGCAGGATATGTAACAGCAAGGGTTGACAGCTGGGACCTGGCTCCCCCAGCAGCCACTGGAGGGTGGATGACATCCAGGCATGTGGGGGAATCTGTTTTCTGTTGGAAAGTGGGGGGAGGGGAGAGCAGGGTGTCCCCCTTTCTGATGTTCACGAACATCTGCCAGTCAGTCAGGTGCCTCTTCTCCAGACCACCTCCCAGAGTCTGCTTGCCACTCGCATAGTGATGCTGCTGCTTTGTGCCTCTCTAAGGGGTGTCGAGGAGCCAGCCACACTGTGCACCTGTTTCTCTCACCCCCTTGTTCTCTGGGCCTAGGCGACTCTGTGCTTGCACCTTGCAAAGGAAGTGTCAGTGTTCCAGCCCCCGCTGCCGGCTCTGCTCCTCTCCAATGCAGACGGCACCGTGGATGCAAGCGCTGAGCTGGGTGCCCAGACTGCCCATGTCTGAGGACCAGCTGGTGTTTCACAAGTTGAAGGTAGACTGCCAACAGTCATCCAGGTCCCCCATCACTGCAGTGTGGCCTGCTGTCTGGCTGAAGGACTCTCTTTAAGAGGTCCCAGGAGGGCCCGGCGGCGTGGCCTAGCGGCTAAAGTCCTCGCCTTCAACGCCCCGGGATCCCATATGGGCGCCGGTTCTTATCTCGACAGCTCCACTTCCCATCCAGCTCCCTGCTTGTGGCCTGGGAAAGCAGTTGAGGATGGCCCAATGCATTGGGACACTGCACCCGCGTGGGAGACCCGGAAGAGGTTCCAGGTTCCCGGCTTCGGATCGGCACGCATTGGCCCGTTGCGGCTCACTTGGGGAGTGAATCATCGGACGGAAGATCTTCCTCTCTGTCTCTCCTCTGTATATATCTGGCTGTAATAAAATGAATAAATCTTAAAAAAAAAAAAAAAGAGGTCCCAGGAGTCCTTTGGGGTGTCTGTTCCTGTAAATGCACCCCCACGGGCTGCACAAATTCTAAAGGAAGAAGGTTGTTCTGGGCTCAGGGTTGTAGCCCAGGGTCAAGAGGCCACACCTACCAAAGGCTTTTTTTTTTTTTTTTAAGATTTTATTATTATTGGAAAGCCGGATATACAGAGAGGAGGAGGAAGGATCCACTCGAAAGCACGGAAGGGGCCATGGACACAAGGCCCTTGGCCACCGGGCGCCCAGCCACCTCCGTCACTCACACACACAACCCCAGGCTGATCCCTATGCTGTCCATGTCAGTAGCCACAGGACACAAGCATATGCAGTTACCAACAATTTCCAAAGTTTCTCAAGGGGGCAAGCTCCCCTTGGGCCTCTGCAACAGCCGCCCGGTCCCCTGGCCAGCGCTGCACCTCAGGGCAGATGCCCAGTCCCCTGGCCAGCACTGTGCCTCAGGGCAGATGCCCACCCCAGAATGCCAACAGCAAATTTTTTTCCTCTGCCTGTCCAGGCCTTCTCCCAGATGGGTGGGCATGTATCTTGGGGCCAGGGCAGAAGCAGTGTCCACTCTGGGCTGAGCTCGGTTCTCCCCATGAGCTGCCAAAGGCACACACACACAGAGGGATATGCCCGCTAATTCCCCACTACTGCTCAGAGCCCCTAAATGACTTTGAGATTAATCTGCCAGGAGACTGGCATGTCCTTCAGTTGGTTAATAAAGCAATTGGCCTGTGTACCAACCGTGCCCCCAGACATGGGAGCACGCCCAGCTTTGTCAGGCCTACTTAATGCAAAATTGGTGATGGCATGTACAAGCTCTCAAAGGTCA
The DNA here is from genome assembly GCF_030435755.1 of Ochotona princeps. Classification (NCBI taxonomy): domain Eukaryota; kingdom Metazoa; phylum Chordata; class Mammalia; order Lagomorpha; family Ochotonidae; genus Ochotona; species Ochotona princeps. The sequence goes on from NC_080838.1 coordinate 1,232,044, forward strand.
GCTTATGAATACAAGAGTGAGGCTCACAGACAAACCCAGCAGATCGCTGTGCACCAGCAGCTTGCAGCAGTGCCTTCAACACCCTCAGCCCGGCAGAGGGCAGGATAGGCCCCCATGTGTGGGTCCCAGAAGTTGGCCAAGTGCCTGCAGGCAGGCAGGAGGGCAGGCAGGCAGACATGACCCTCACTGTGTGTGGGCCAGAGGACACGGGGTCAGCAAGACATGCTCTTAATTCCTGCTGTGAAGGGTGCCGGAAGCCTCTGCCCCAGTCGCCCTATCAGATGCACGCTGCAGACAGCACATCTGGTGGGAGTGGCTCTGGGAGACCTCCGCCTAGCCAGCTTCTTCTGCAGTCTCCCTCAAGGGCACTCCCACAAGGCCTTCCTCCAGCTCATCAGAGAGAAAACGCAGGCGGAGCCGGACAGGGCTGATTTCCTGGGTCTGCAGGCAGAAGACGAGCTGCTCAGAAGGAAGAGTGGCTTTCCATCGCATGCCAGCATACTCTGAGAGACTGGGAACAGACAGAGCTCCATGTCCAGGGGACAAACCTCACCACACGCCACCAGGTCAGGGACAGACGGGCTGGGCCGCGCACTCCCCAAACGCTGCCACGGAAATAAACATCTTCCCTCCTTGGAATGCCAGTACCAACCTATGCTGGCTGAAAGGCAAGGGCGATGGCAAAGCCCTCCCACCCCGAGGCCCTGGGCTGGCCACGTGACAGCCTCACTGGGCACATGTGGCTCAGGCAGAGGACCCACAATCCCAGCGAGGAGCAGCTGAGGAACCAACACGTCTTGGCACCGCAGACAGCTGTGGGTATTGTCCTGATATGAACTACAAAATAGGTACTAGCACTTAGTTATGAAGCTTCTAGAAGCGCAGTCATACACATAATGGCAGGTGGTCATTAGTCCTGCGGTAACACTGCTCTGGACTGCCAGGGACCCTCCATGCCTGCTTGATTACGGAGATTCTGTCAGAAGGAGACGGGGACCTGAGACAGCTCCCTTGTCTCAGCATTTGGGCCCCAAAGCAGGGACATGACCTCACATGTTCTGCCCAGCTGGAATCGCTCCCCTAGACACAAGCCTGGCCATTTCCTGAAACTTGGTGCCTCTTCTGAGCCCTCAAGGCCCCAATTCTGGATGGGGGCAGAATTTTGGGAGCCCAGCAAGGAGCCAAGCCTGCAAGCAATGACTGCAAGTTGTAATGGTATTCATCTGTCACAGGTGGCCAGGGGGCTGCTGCACACAGCTACTCGCTGTAATAATGACATATTGACCATGCGGGACATGATTGATTAACAAGGCGATTTTATAAGCAAGCCACTATTGACAAATGTCCACAGTCTCAGGCACTCAAGATCAATACCCTTGAATCGAGTCAAATCTCAACAAATTCAATTAAAGCAAGATCCTAAAATAGCCCCAAACTAAGTGGGGTGTATTTGTGTCTAATCTCCCCCACATGAGTGGAGGATGTCCCAGTCACTGTTGGACTCTGGTAACAGTGCTGTTAGCTATTCTATCCAGGAGGGAGGCACCAGCCCGGGTGGCTGCTGTCACTCTGTGGCCCTTCTGAGGCCCATGCTGGACACCAGTGAAACAGAACAGGGAGGACTCGGGGCTGGTGCTGTGGCATAGTATGCATAGTACACAGCGCAGGCATCCCATATGGACAACTGCTGGAGCCCCAGTTGCTCCACTTCCAATCCAGCTCCCTGCTAATGCACCCGGGAAGGTCACGGAAGGTGACCCAAGGGCTTGGGCCCCTGCACCCATGTGGGAAATTGGGATGGAGCTACCAGGGGAAGAGTTTCTCTCTCTCTGTCTCTCTCTGTCTCTCTCTGTCTCTCTCTGTCTCTCTCTCTCTCTCTCCTCCCCACCCCAAGCAGTACTGCAAGAATGGATTGAATTCCCTACAGTGGCCTCTGCGCTGTAACACATTCACTGTGAGACCTGTAGGCCTGGGGTGGGGCAGGAGCCATGTGCCTTCTCTGGCCCCTGATCCCTCCTGGCCAAGTGCTGGTGAGGCTGGAGCAGCTCGTACCCACAGGACTGAGCTATGGGGGACTCTGTCCACCCAGGCCATCTTCATTCACATCACCCAGCCCTGTGCCTGTCATCATGATCCCTGGAGCCCAGGACAAGATGGTGGGAGCCCTGAGGCACACAGATCAGGCGCTTGCTGCCTGGAGAGGCGGCCCCCTTCTCCCTCAGGCTGGTGCTGTGCTCCAACCCCATGAGTGACTCTGGGGCTCCCAAGCACCTGCAAGCCCCCTGAGGCCTCCCTGGCTGCCCCTAACTGTAATTTCTCTCCCATGGTGCTGGGGACAAGCCGTACCAGACTTGGGCACTTAAAACAGCGGACACCTTACAATTTACCTTATAGCAGCCACAAGCCGGAGATCAAGGGGCTCTGACTCCTTGGAAGGTCCTGGGGTGGTGGGAGAAAGTCTCCTGCTTCTGGCCTCTGGGGAATTCCAGGGGATCTGGCCTTGGGTTCCAGGACTCCATCCCTGACCTCTGTCTTCACCCAATTGCCCCAGTCTGTGTCCAGCCCCTCTCCCACTCTCTTATTAATGCACTTGCTGAATTTGGGGTTCAGTGGAAGAATCCAGAACATTTCCTCCTCACAGGGTCCTCAGTCACACCTGCACAAGCCTTCTTTCAAGGTTAGCATGTCTCCTCACAGTTAGAATGCCGGCATCTGCATCCCACACATGAGAGCAGCCACGCCCCAGGTCCTCAGTACACATGCGCTGTGTGTGTATAAGGGCATGATGTGTGCATGACCCCCAGTGGGCTCTGTGTGCAAATTTGCAGGTGTGCTCTGTGTTTTGGATCCATGTCTTACATACTCAAATGGATGCAATTAGCAAACGTCACTGAGAGACGTTTCTTGTTAGACCTGTGATTTGCTGTCCTGGCAGAATATTAGCCCCAAGAGTTATGGGACATAAACAGAGCTGGTTAACATCAAGGCCACAAAGCTGCTGCTTCTAGTGAAGCCTGGGTGCAGAAAACTCTATCTCCAGGGCTCCGGGGCTCTCTCCTCCAAGAAGGTACGAAAGCCAAGTGCATGACGCAACCTCCGCTGGTGTCAGGGTACTCCCCACGTTGCTTCTGATTGGGGTACCTTGTGTTCGGGTGGCTCAGAGCAGGGGTGAGAAGGGCATATTCCAGCACCCTGGGCACCTTTAAACCCCCACACTAGCCCCAGGGTGCTCCCTCTGACCTCTGCCACAGGCAGGCGTTTGTCCGAAAGCCCCAAGCTGGTGCCCAGAAGCTGTCAGCACAGTGCCCTCTTCTAGTGAGTCTTCCGCTCACTAGAGAGGATAGAGAACTGAGGGATGGACGCATAGAGACCAGGAAGGGTAAGTGATGACAGATAGATAGATAGATAGATAGATAGATAGATAGATAGATAGATGAATGCATGGGTGATGGATACATGAATGATAGATAATGCGTGCAAAATGGAGCACTATATGGATACACTATAGGAGACAGACAATGGGTAGGTAGCCATATAATGGGTGTATAGGTGGGTAAGTAGGCGCGTAGACACACACAGACATCAACAGATGGATGAATAATGATTTGATATACAGGTCAGCCAGCAGACTTCCAGACCTGAGGCTTGCAGGGGAGCCCTGTTGGGGGCCCTGGTCTTACAGGTAGGTTTGCATTCAGGCAGGCCCTGCCATGCACTGTGGGGGGGGGGAGAAGCTCAGGCACAGAGTGGAGGTTGGGCAGTTAAACAGGTATGTGCCACCATGCCCCACACCCGAGACATGAGTATAGCCAAACCACAGAAAAGAGGGGACAGTGGTAAAGTAGGGGGTGGGGGCAGGACACAAGCTAGGGGAACCACAGCAGGACTGCTGACCTCAAACAAGAGTGGCCTTCCAGATGAGCCAGGCTATGGACCCCTCAGACTCAGGCCACACTGCACCGCTGGGGCAGAACAGCTGGCTCCAGCAGCCACTGGCGTCCGCCTGATGAACTGGGACCGTCTGCTGGCCTGTCCAGGAAGGGTTCTCACACCAGCCCCAGGGCAGGCAAGTGCAGTTTCAAGTGGAAGAGGGGCTCTCTCTCTCGCTCTCTCTCCCCCACCTCATTGATCAACTCTCTAACATCTATCTGTAACTAGTGATCATTCATCATCTGTAATTTATCTGTGACCTATCCATCTATGCCCCCACTCTATCCCTCATCTTTCTCTCTATCCCTCCAATCCATCCATCTCTCTCCTCATCTCTCCACCTCCCTATCCATGCAGCTACTCACCAATCACTCCCTCACATCCAGGTACACCTGCGGGCCCACCTGCGCAGGCTCACCAAGGGGTGAGCATACAGTGTGGCAAGAGGAGCTGTGGTTGGGCCTCGGGGCACCCTTGACCCCCATAGACAGTTCTCCAGAGCAGGAAATATTTTGTCTATTATTCTACTGAAATGATTTCAGTCTCATGTGGGCCAGGGATTGATTCTGAGAGGTCAAACATTCGGGACAACAGGAGGAAATGGCCTCTGGAAATGCTACCACGCATCATTTTACAATCTCCCCCAAATATCCCTGGACGACGGCTCTAGCCACACTCCGTCAGTGGCCCTTCTGCCAGGTCAGTGGGCTCTAGGGCTGGCCTGGCCTCTGGCTCGGCCCCGGGCCAATTCCAGCTTCATCAGAGAGCCTGCTGCAGCTGGGGTTGGGTTAACTGGAATTTACTTTGAAGAGCTGACTCTGGTGAGAAAATGAATGCTGGAGTCTTAATTTCTCTTCTCTTAAGCAACATCTTTTATGAACAATTTATCCCTTGTCTCTCAGCCAGGTGCCTCCATTTATTTTTAATGGCATCCCTGCCATCCTCCTGTCTCCCTCTGCCCCTGTTCTGCCTGAGTTCTCCGTCACCCGCGGAGCCATTGCTCTTCCCCAGCCATGCCACGCCACCACCCCCACATCCCCAGGCAGTCTCCATGGCTGGGACCTTTGTCCTCAAGCCCTTTAACAGCCGGACCCACTCATCCAACCCAACAAGCCATGTGCTTTGAGGAAGCTGGCCTTCCTGGTTAGTTTACGGGGCTGGGAAAGCCTGTGTTGCCAACATTCCAAATGGGCACTGGTTCACGTCCCAGCAGCTCCACTTCTGATCTAGCTCCCTGTTAATGACCTGGTCCAGTCTGTGGGCTCCTGCCACCCACACAGAAGCTCCAGATGAAGCTGCTGGCTCCCAGCTCAAGCCTGGGGGCGGCCTTCTCCGACACAGCTAGGCGTATGCAGTGTGTCTCAGCCCTGCAGCACTGTGGGCCAATGACACTGGGACTCTGAATCCAGCCTGCGAGCCACAGCCTTGGGGCAGCCTTTAACTCGGGCACCACAGGGCCACGTCTCTGTGCAAGTCCTTACTGGTGTCCCCACAACAGGGAGCCAGGCTCACAGCACGGTCTTTGGGATCCCCAAGGGGTCCCTCTCCTGTTCATGAGCCTCACTTCCTCACCTGTAACACACAGGTGACTGTACCCATTGCCAAGAGTTCCACTCAGCAGGGGAGACCCCAGGGCAAGGAGGAGGGCCAGCGTGTGGCCAGCACCCTGCCACCTCAATGGATGCTGCAGGCTTATATCCATCACCCTTGACTCAGCCAAAGAGGCCAGGGCTGGCAGGCCCACCCCAGCACATCCCAGCCCTGAGGATTCATGGAGACATCCCACCCGCCAGCGGAGACTTAGGGCGGCATAAATATTGAGGATAATCCGGCAAATTCTAGGCTGTGCTAAAAGGCTGCAAATCAGCACTCGGGCTGGGTCCCAGTTCCCCAGAGAAAGCATGATTAAGTGTGACACTTTTTAAGTTTTGCTTGGATTTATTCCTAAAAGCTCCTTCACCCGGAGATGCAGACTCCTCACTGGCACAGATGGCTGCCCTGTCGTGAATCAGAGGCGGACAGCTTGAACCGGGTTCAGAGGCGGAGCCGCTCCAGCTGAGGGGGGAGGGGCAAAAGGAAGACACTCCACCTGCTTGTGACCCTGGGCTGCTCCATGCACTGGGTCTCCGTGACCCTGGGCTGCTCTGTGCAGTGGGGCTCCATGACCCTGGGCTGCTCCGTGCAATGGGGCTCCGTGACCCTGGGTTGCTCCATACAGTGGGTCTCCATGAGCTGGGGCTGCTCCGTGCAGTGGGGCTCCGTGACCCTGGGCTGCTCTGTGCACTGGAGCTCCGTGAGCCTGGGATGCTCCATGCACTGGAGCTCCGTGAGCCTGGGCTGCCCTCTGTTCTGGGTCTCCATGAGCCTGGGCTGCTCTGTGCACTGGGGATCCGTGACCCTGGGCTGCTCTGTGAGCCTGGGCTGCTTTATGCAGTGGCGCTCCATGGCCCTAGGCTGCTCTGTGAGCCTGCGCTACTCTGTGCACTGGGGATCCGTGACCCTGGGCTGCTCCGTGCACTGGAGCTCCGTGAGCCGGGGCTGCTCTGTGCACTGGGGCTCCATGACCCTGGGCTGCTCTATGCACTGGGTCTCCGTAAGCCTGGGCTGCTCTGTGCACTGGAGCTCTGTGACCCTGGGTTGCTTCATGCACTAGAGCTCTGTCAGCCTGGGCTGCTCCGTGCACTGGAGCTCCGTGACCCTGGGCTGCTCCATGCAGTGGAGCTCTGTCAGCCTGGGCTGCTTCGTGCACTGGGGATCCGTGAGCCGGGGACACCATTTCCTGTGAGTGAGATAGTATCCCACAGCCTGAATCAGGCAAAGACCTCATTAGTGGAGAGTAGGGTGGGGGAAGGTGTCCCCAGGTGTACCCACCTATACACTGGAGTACAAAGAGCTAACCTTAGCTGCATGTAGCCTGAGCCAGCAGGGGCAGGATAGGGGGAGGTGAGAACAGAGCAAGTTAAAGGAGAAACCACAGAGCAACAGCAGGAGTGGAGACCCTCGGCCTGGGGGCAGGCGGTGCCTCTGCTGGGGAGGGCTGCAGGGAAGCCTAGGACAGCAGCTTGTCAGGGTCCTCAGAGAGAGGCTGAGTGCCCTGGGTCAGCTGCAACCTGAACTTCCCTTTCCTGCCACAGCCCTGACTCACCACCCAAGGGGCTCAGGCCATGCCTTTTACCTGCTCCTCCTGACACCAGCGGCCAGCAGAGGCCTCTGGCTCTTGCTGCAGCCCAAGCAGCAGTTTGTTCAGGAAGCTAAATAGAGGGAGCCCCGCCCACCCAGGGTGAGCCATCTTCTGGAAACAGGAAGGACCTGCAGGGGGTCCATACTCCACCCACCACCTGCTGCAGCAGGCTGTCAATGCTGGGCCTGGAACTGACCATGCAGCCCCAGCACCTGCAGGGACCATCCATGCAGCCATGTTGCAGCTTGCTCACCACAGCAAGGGCAGTGTCCACGCTGTCTGTCTCCTGACCACTGGGCACTTCCTGGTGTGGCGTGGCCCCTCTTCCAAGGACTGTGAGCCCCTAGGCATCTTCTCAGAGGCAGTCTTCTGCTGACCCATTGGCCCCCTCATTGTGGCCAGGGGCCACTGCGGCAACTGGGCCCCTCCCTCATCTCCCCAGTCTTCCCTAGGGCCAGACAGGTTGCAGAGCAGCCATTTGCTGTTGTCACCTCCTTCCCATGCCCCAGGAAGATGTCATGGGTTGCCTGGGCTCAGCTCCAGGTCTGGGTTGAGCCAGCTCCCCAAATCTCATTGTTCCCAGGCTGCACACATGCACAGGCAGCACCCAAGCCCTTGTCACACTCTTGTCGCTCCAGCCATCTCCAGCACATGAGCAGTAGAAGCAATGTTTGTGCAACAGCTGGTCCATTGCAGTAGACACTGTGGTACTAGCCCTCGCGCCTGGCCCCACTGTATCTTCTGGCAACAGCCCACAGCGCACTGGGAACTCACATTTCGGCTGTTTTATCGGTGGCTACCGTTGACCCCACCTGGCCTTCCTAGATGCTCTGACCACCTGGGTGGGGCTGAAACCCTCCCCCAGGGGATGCCTGCCAAGGACAAGATAATGTCAGGCCGAGTCAGAGCTGGGAAATGGCCTCAGATCCCGAGCCTGGGTTGGGAGAGGGACCAGCACTGTGTTGTTGCAGTACAATAGCCATGTCCCAAATGCACTGGGAGAGCCAGCCCAGCCACAGCTGTGGCTTCTGCGTGGGAGGCAGGACGTGAGCACCCAGGCTGTGGGCCATTGTCCATCCTAGGGAAGACACGGCCACGGGAAGTGGGTGTGGACCAACTACAGGTGCAGTGCTACCCGGATGTTTCTTCCCCATCCCTGGAGAAAGGGGCAGTGTGTGTGACTTGGAGGCACATCCTGCTGAGGTGTCAGGAAGCCTGTGGCTGCACTGCAGCCCCTGACGCTCACAGGTCACAGTCCCTGTCCCCAAGGGGACACGCAGAGGACAAGGCCCTCAGAAGTGGTACTGGAGTCCTCACAACAGGGACCCAGGCAAAGCCCCTTGCCGCCTCGATACACCAGACCCCAGGACGAGGGTATCAGGACTCACACAGCCTGGACCATGGACTTGCTGAGCCCAAAGCTTGGGTACACACGCCAAGCCACCAGGGCAGAGGTGCCTCTTGGCACCTGTGGATCAAGACACAGTCCGCCTGGAGCGTCCTTGATCCTACAGAGAGCCCCATGGATGGTAGGCTTCTGCTGATGGCCCTGACCCGGGGCTGCGTGTCCCTGCCCTGTGCACACCATCCAGCCTGGGCAAACAGGGACTCCCAGCTGATGACATCCCAGGCAACAGGTGCCAGGCACCTGCGGGTCAAGTCCAGGATCCCGCCAGGAGAGATGTGACGGAGAGGCTTCCCCATGGCTGCAGGACACTCAAGTCCTTCCTGCCTGTGATCTGAGCTGGCGGGAGGAGCATGCCCATGAGAGGAGCTGCACACATTCCCCACTCTCCAGAGCTCCTGTGATCTGAGCCAGCAGGAGGAGCATGCCCATGAGAGGAGCTGCACAAGCCCCTCCACTCTCCAGAGCTCTTTCCAGGAAGATCAGAGCTCTTACTGCCTTTGCATGGAGGCTCTGGCTTCCAATCAGGTCGACTTGCTACAATTAATTTTTAATGCATTTTCCAGGAGTTGTGTGTACACAGACTGTGTTATTTTATCATCTATTAGCATAGCCATCTCCACTCTCTGTGTGCTTTATTAAGTGAGGGCTAATTCATTACCACTTAAGATGTTGCTGTGTTAACCGATTATTCTCTGCATTTTCTTCCTTACACATTAAGACTGCAGCAGGATGTTGAGGACAGGCCCAATGGGAGAGCCAGGGTGCCCAGTTGAACCCTGAAGACTCATGACAGCTTGGTCACCCACAGGTACCCACAGTTGCCACTGCAGTGGACTGCAGAGGGGACCACAGCGGCCATCACTCAGGGGTCAGTCGCAAAGTCAGCTGTGGTCATAACACACACAAGGTGACCTGGCCGACCACGCCTGCACTCAGAGGCATCCCCTCTAGGCCTAGACCACCTGGAAATGGCTCTTCCTGACACTGGTTATCCCAGGGCATGAGGGCCTCACATGGCCCCCAGGTCTGTGATGATGTCACGTTAGCCACAGCGAGAATCGATCACTGTTCACTCAATACATGGTCACCACGCCTGCCACTAGGAGGGGACAAGGGATCGAGGCCCTGTTTCCACTGCAGATACCGCCCATGCTGACCACAGAGCTGGAGGGCAGAGCCGGGCAAGGCAGCAACTCCTGTTTACCTCTAGTAAAAGCCTTCAACCGAGCCCCAGAGATGTCACGGCACCCGATACAGCCAACCCAAACTCAACCCAGGAACTCAACCCGGCCAACCCAGGGACTCTGGATCCTGCTGGAGTCAGGAGCCTGCGCTCTGGCAGGTTCCCTCCATGCAAACTACACTTCCTGCTGCTTGGGGCTGGGGCAGCTACTCTCGCTTCACCCAGGAGGGATAGTAACAGGCAAGGAAAACCTGCGGGAGCATCCTGGGCCCCTCCCTGGGTGGCCGGGCATGTTCTTGAATTCCAAGGAGAGATGTGGTTATGTTAGTGGAGGGCCAAGACCCGTCAGCACACACAGCAGAGGTACCCACCGGGAGTGAACTGCTCCCGCCACAGTGCAGGGCGGAGGTGGACGGAGAGTGCGCAAGGGCTGGGCTGGAGAGCTGCTTGTTTCCTTGCCCTTCTGTGGAAGCATCAGAAACATCACAGATCATGTTCACGATGGGAATTAGAAAGTGGTATTTCAACAAGCCAGAGGCCACCAGAGAGATGTGGCAAGTGGATGTGTTGGTCATTTTGGGCCACTACTGGCCCTGGCCAGCAGTTTCCTGGAATAAAAGGGTGGCGGTATGGAGGAGTTGGTGGCAGTAGCGACCTGGTGGGGACTGGCAACCTCAAATCTTTCTTCACCCTTGCTCCCTGGGCCTTGGTCCCTCGTGGGGTCACCCATGTGAAGGGGCTTTCAAGTCTCCAGCCCACACCTGCAGAATCAGAGCTCAGGGGGCGAAGCTTTTAGGGGCTCCCTGAGGGACGGGAGGGGTCCTACCACAGGAGCTAAGGTCCGGGATGCAGGCTGGACAGGCAGGTGGGCGAGGCCCCTTAGAGACCAGGTCCCCTTGGGGGGAGTTAGGAGAGCTTGGCAAGGGTACCTGGCTAGGGAGGCTCAGCCTCGGGTTATGCAGAAGGTCCACATGGGGTGGGGGCTCTGGAACCCGTGTGGCCCCTGGGTGTGAAAAGGCCTGGAACGCATCCAACCAGCACGCAGGTGAGACAGCCACATTCATAGTGACAGTGCCTATGGGCCAGCACTCACCGCCCCGAGGGCTCAGAGGCACAGCCTTGTGGCTTCCCGGCATGAGCAGCCTGTAGTGTGTGGGGCAGCCCACGACCTCCCCAGCTCTCCCTAGGTTTTTTAAAAATATTTTACTTATATATATATTCACACACACAGATCTTCCCTTCACTGTTTTACTCCACAAATGCAACAACAGGCAGGAGGCAGGACTGGGCCAGGCCAGGTCTCCCACATCTCCCACATGAGTAAGAGGGACCCACATACTTCAGCCAACACCTACTGTCTCCCAGGTCAAACCCAGCATTTCCCTATGGGATACACTTGTCCCAGGCAGCTCCCTGACTAGTCCCAGGGGCACGTGGGGAAGCCCAGCCACCTGAAACCCAAACCACACTACATGCCCCAGCATGCCTGGCGGCCCCAGCAACCACCCTGACCCCAGGGTTGAGGACCCCCAGAAACAAGGTCCTCGCAGCCTCCTGAGCCCTGAGGGCCCCTGGGCTCTGTGGGCCTGAAGAGCCTTGTGTTTTGATTCTAGGGCATCCTTTGCGCTGTCACTACCACCCTTTACCTAGAAAAATGGTTCCATACACCCTGCCTTCTTGGGTCGCTGTTCCCTGGGGCTCAGGAGAAATGCCTCCCTGTGTGGGGACCCACGTGTGCTGTCACATCCCACCCACAGCAGGTGGGACAATCCTGTGGATAGCCTTGTGGCTGGCTGCTTGAGCCTCCCCCTGTGACGCAGGCATCCCTTGTCCGAGCACCAGCTGGAGGCCCGGCTACCGCTTTCCCATCCAACTCCCTGCTAGCGTGCCTGGAAAGCAACACAGGATGCCTGGGTCCCTGCAACCACCTGGGAGACCTGGGGGAAGTCGCAGCTTCCTGGCCTGGCTCTCACCCTCTGGGAAGTGAAATAGTAGACAGGCAATCTCCCCCTCACTGCGTGTCCTTCTGCTTTTCAGACAAATAAATAGATTACTCATCTTTTTTTTAGTGTGGATAATCCTAAGAGCTCCTTCGGCTTGCTTCTAAGGACATGGAAGGCTCTCCTCTCACTCACCCCTCCCACGGGGCTGTGCCCCCACTGCACAGGTGAGAAGGGCGAGGCAGTAGAGGTCAACAAGGGCACAGTGGCCATTGGCTCAAGGCAGCCTCACACTGGCCCCCCGCTCTCACCGGTGCCACCTGCTCCTTCTACCCTCACACCTGGTGGTGGGCTGGGGGTCTCCTCAGCTCCCAGAATTCCTTTAGGGAGACAGAAACAGGCCTAGCTGTGACTGGCTGTGGCATCCAGCGCTGCTCCTTTGGGGGAGTCGCTTCCCTCCCCTGCTGGGGAGGAGAGTGGTGAGCTGGTTAGGAAGAAGATGGGGATCTGGTACACCTTGGAGGGCCAGTGGGCTGGGGAGAGACCAGGGACAGGCACCCGCAAAGTCAAGGGCACAAGTCTCCAGGGCAACCTGCTCCCCCATGCCCCAGGCAGCCACGAATCTCATAATCCTGCCTGCCTGGATGCAGGACATAACTGAGTCTCTCGGGCAAACAGGGACAGCCGAGAGGCGGGACACGTGGCGCTCACGGGCCACATGAGGGACGTGAACGGGATGGCTTGACTCACAGGGACAGCCGAGAGGCAGGACACACGGCGCTTACGGGCCACGCAAGGGACATGAACGGGATGGCTTGACTCTGCTTATAGCAAAAACACTGCCAAGAGTAAGCCTGCAGCCTACCTCAGCTCCAGCAATACTGTGTCACAGTGGCATGTAGAGCAAACTCACCCTCTTCCCAGGTGTTGACTGCTGTGTGTGTATGTGCTCATGTCCAAGTACACATGTGTGTGATGGTGGACACATGCAGATGACTGTGTATGCGTGCATGTATGTATCATACATGCACATGCGAGCAGACACATGGTGTGCATTGTGCACACATGCACGTGGGTGTGTGTAGATGTGTGCATGTTTCCTGCATGCACATGTGTGTTGGTGTGTGCTGTGTGTACACGTGTGAGTCATGCATGCATGTGTGCGGTACGCAGAGCACCCGTTTGAGCTAGCCTGTTAGAGCATGGAGACACCATGGGGAGGATTTCCCAGTCAGATCTTGCACACAGATAGAAGGGGCAGCGATGGCTCAAGCCAGAAGGGTGGGGACCTCCAGCCGCCTGTACCGGGTCTGGCTGAGACAGACTGGCTGTGGGTGTTTACGGCTCTGAGCCGCCAGCCCCGGGCAGAGCCCAGCCAAGTGAGAAACCCCCCCTCGGAGAGCAAGTGTCCTCGGAGAAGCCTGGGCCTCCAGGGGCAGGCAGCTGCACACTCCCATCCCTCCCCCACAGCACTCTCACCCTCACGGCCCCCTCAGCTCCCACTGAGGCCAGGCACTCTCTTTTGCTCTCCCTCTCTCTCTGTTTTTTAAGGCTGGAGTTAAATATTCTTCAAGTCCCTTTGGCTCCAGCATCAAACAGAATCACGGGTGGTCAGGCAGACCCAGAACCTTCTGCCATTCAGCTGCTACCTGCTGTTTCTGCCTCTTGCCAGCCTCTCCACACCCTGAACTGCAGAGTTCTGCTGCTGGTTAGAGTCCACTGCCAAGGACCCCGCCCACGCCCGTCTGTACCCTCTGAGTGTTGGACAGCGTGAGGGTGGGGGGCCAGGCAGGTTGGTCCCCTCTGGCTCGGTGTGAACCAGACCTGAGTCAAGTGCTGAGAGGTTGCCCACACAGTGAGTGGGTAGACACAGCCTCCAGGGTTACAGGGCAAAGGCAGAGAGCTGCGCAAGGACCCTGCTGTGTCCCAGCACCTATCACAGAACCGGCGTTTCTCTGATTTTAAGGATAAAAATGAAATGCTTACTCCCCACGAAGGGTCTGCAGGAGAAGTAGGCGAAGGCCCGGCCAGCAGGGCCTCCTCCTGCTCTGGGTGGCCATGCTCACCCCTGCAAGCCCCCTTGGGTCACTGCTACTCTCCTCCCCACCAACCTGCCCTGTGCCAAGACCCCTCACCTGAAAACCTGGCCCCTGACTAGGTCTACTGTGTCCCCAAAAGATCCATGTCTGTCTTCCAGGGCCACCTCCCCAGTGCCTGGGCCATTTCCTCTTTTCATGTGCCTTCAGGACTGCCAGACTAGAGGCAAGGAGTTGGCAGGGACCGCTATTGAGTTCACTGGGCGTCCTGCCCTGAAGCCCCTCCCACACTGCACACCCTGACCCCTCCCACACTGCCACTCCCACCCTAGGCCCTCCCATGCTGCCCACCCTGGGTCCTCCCACACTGCCCACCCTGGGCCCTCCCATACTGCCACTGCCCACCCTAGGCCCTCCCACGCTGCACACCCTGTCCCCTCCCACACTGCACACCCTGACCCCTCTCACACTGCCACTGCCTACCCTGGGCCCTCCCACACTGCCCACCCTGGGCCCTCCCATACTGCCACTGCCCACCCTAGGCCCTCCCACGCTGCACACCCTGACCCCTCCCACACTGCACACCCTGGGCCCTCCCCTACTACCACTGTCCACCCTAGGCCCTCCCATACTGCCCACCCTGGCCTCTCCCACACTGTCCACACTGACCCCTCTCCTCACAGTGGAAAGTCAGAGCTTAGCCTTAGATACTGGCTGAATAGCCGGCCTGGCTGCCCATTGGGTGTCCCCAGGGAAGTGTAACACAGTATGAGTTCATTATAGTCAAATGACCTTGGCTGACACTCCATTCTAAACAGGTACCCAACACCATGATCACTCTGATTGTTCCACAAAAGGGTAAGAAAATGGGTGCTACTCAAACCCAGCACCCCCATATGCAAGTATTAAATTGCACCCACCCAGCATCTCTCCTGCCTTAAAGCTTGCTAGGTGCAGCTCTCTCTTGAGCAAGTCCACACTTCTTTGATGTGTATTATGATTTGCATGCAAATAATCCTTGTTTCTCTGGCAGTCTTACTTCTGTCTTGTCCTCAAATGTCTTCTGGCTTCAGAGATGAGAGCCTGGGCAGAGTCACCCTGTGGCCTCGGGTGAGCCAGCAGCTGGGACACAAACCACGTCCCGCATGGGATCCCAGCACACACGGGGGAGGATTAGCCAATCAAGCCACCATGCCAGGCCCTTTCACTGTGAATCCTAAAGTCCCTGCCATTTAAATCCTCCAGGCTGCTGTACCTGTTGCTTGGTCTCCATGTGGTAAAGCTCTACTTCCCACATGCCAAGTAAATCCTGCGCTGCTCTGACCCCAAGCCCCTGGGCTTGCATGAGGCTCCAACACCTGTGAGTCCCAGGCCCTCCCCTTGCTTACCCGGGGTTTGTTAACAATGGTGCTGCTCCCCCAGACCACCAGCAATGCCCAGAACAAGAGGTCTGCTTGTGGTCCTGGTGGATGCCTCTCCAGGGCTTCAAGAATGCTCCACTCCACAGCACCTCTATGTCCTCCAAAGAGGAACCCTCCCCTCCTCCCTCCAATGGCCAACCTACACGATTATCTCACCAGTCATAGCCAACTGCTATAGGCTGGACCCAAAGACCCATGCAGCCTGTCATCTTGCCAAGACCAGGAAAGGGAAGTCTGAGAGCTTTGGCTCACTTCATACCTCTTCCTGGCAGAAAGCTCTGGGGGAAGCAGAGGGGTACAAGAACAGCTGGGCATCAAGGATGGCATTCCTGGATGGGCATGCCAGAGTTAACTGGGGCACCCAAGACCCTGGGACACCAGCTGCTACCCCTGCACAGACAGAGCTGTCAGCCATAGCCCACTCACCCTCATCTTCTTTTTATCTCTTGCTTGGTCACAAAGAGCCTCCTTCCAGCCATGAGTAATTCGCTGTCCAGTCCCGAGGACCCAGCCCTGGGCTGCCTCCTAACAGCAGGAAAACTGGTGGACCACACACTCCAAATAAGAGAAAGCTATCTTTCTCCCTCAGTGCTGCCTGGCCACAGGACAAGCTAGAGAATGGGGGGACCCAGTCCCAGGGGTCTGTCAGCTCCAGGGCTGTCTTCCAACTCCTCCTCCTCAGTGAGAAACAGCAAAACTGGTCAGACCCTTGTTACACACTAGCCATCACGGCACTGTCTTCTAACTTTCATGGAATGAGGAGCCAGGAGTTTCCTCTGGGTCTCTCACATTGGTGCAGGGCCCAAGGCTTTGGGCCATCCTCTGTTGCTTTTCCAGGCCATAAGAGAAAATGGGATTGGAAATGGGGAAGCCAGGATTTGAACAGGTGCCCATACAGGATGCTAGCATCACGGATGGAGGTGTAGCCCACTACGTCACAGTGCTAGCCTCAAGCCATGAGGTTTAACAGCAGAATCTCAGCTTGTGCAGGTGACCACTGAGACTGTTGTTGGACATAGAGGAGGGTCACATTGGTCTTTCATGTTGAGCTTCTGCTTAGTGTTAGCTGTAAGACCAGAAAGAAGGTAGGAGAACATGTAGGAGCTTGAAGCAACCTGCTCCTTGGGGTGAGTTAGCTCACACTGCACACGCCTGGCTTGCACAGCCTTTCTTCTGTGTGTGTGGGTGGATAGAGGGATTCCTTAAGTCCCAATGACTTCACAATTGTGTCTGTTGTGTCCATTGTGGAACCCGGGGACATCCTAGAGAGCCAGTTTACCTGCCACTGCATCTGGATCCCATCACAAACTTTTTGCTTATGTAAAACAGAGATCAAAGAGTGCACGTGCACACACACACACACACACACACGCACGCATATTCCACCTTCTCAGTCATTCCCCCAATAGGCCACAACAGCCAGGGCTGAGCCAACATGAAGCCAGAAGCCAGTAACTAGGTCCCATATGGCTAGTGCTGGACCATGTTTAACTGTTTTTTTCCAGGCCATTAACAGGAAATTGGATCAGAAGTGGGGCAGCAAGGTTCGAACTGATGCCCATGTGGGATGCCAAGTGCTACAGACGGTGGCTGTAACTGCTTCTCCACGATGCAGGCCCACCCCATCACTAATGCTTCACCTGCCACTCCTCACCCAATACCTGTGCTGGGTCACTCCCTGCTCACAGCCTCAGTGGGGTGGCCTCACTTCTGTCAGGCCTCCTTCACATCCCTGCTGTTTGGACTAGTTGAAAGGGCCTTGCTTGCTGTCACGTCTAAGGGCTCTGAATTTGATTTCATCCTCATCTCTTCCCACCTTTAGCTCAGCATGCGTGCTTTCACTTGTGGAGACCATTGAAGGGAGGCGTTAACCTCGCAGAAGACAAGACAACCACACCAGGCTCCTGTTGGCTTCAGGGATAAAATCCGAGAATGCTCCTGTGCTCAGTAACTGAGAGCAAGAGTTCCCACTCTATCCAGGGGTGACTGCTAGAGACCCTAAAAAGAGATCCTAACCTAGGCCACAGTGCTCTGGAGGACAGGTGTCGCATCTGTCAGTCAGCCCCAAACACACACAGCAAATCTCCCACACTGGCCCTTGGACCCCCAACCTCCCACAAGCCGGAAGTTGAATAGAGCATTGGGGTGTCAGATAAGAGACAAGGCTGTGGAGGAAAAGGGGCGCCGAGAGAGAAACAGCAGCCCACACAGAGGCTCCAACAGGGGCTAAATCTGCCCCAGGTGAGTCAATTGAAGACTCAATGTGCACATTTCGCTTTTGTCATACACGTCTCCTAAAGAGGGAGGTATTAACAACCAACATGGCCACCAGCTGTGCCCCCATTTGTAACTCATTATATCATTATCAAACAATTCTGAACTCATGTCATGATTCTTCTGGGTTTACCCCCCAAAAAGAATCAGGAAGTTGGTAGTGCTCAAGTCCCTCTCTTAACGTCCCCACACTCCCCACACTCCCCACACTCCCAGATCTTAGAGTGGGCTCTGATTCTTGCTGGGTGCAGCTTGCCTGCATTCTCCCTCCCTCTCTCCCACTCTCTCTCTCTCCCTCTGTCTCCCCATATCTCTCCCTCTCTCTTTCTCCCTACCTGTGTCTACCTTTTTCCTCCCTCTCTCCCTGCCTCTCTCTCCATTCCTCTCTTTAAGTCTCTCTCTCTTCTTTCACTTTGCATGCGAGTAGATCCTGCCTCTGCTGACCTTGGTCCATATCTCATCTCCAGGCTCCTTCTGAGGACAGAGGTGACAAGGACCCAGCCTCCCCAGGACACCATAACCAAGGGCCACAGTTGGGTACCTTGAACCTGAGTTGGGAAGTCTGAGACGAAGGTAGAGGCTGAGCTGGCTCTTCTCACGGCTGTCCCCCTCTGCCCAGTGGGCTGGAGTAAAGCGTCTCCTCCCATGGGAAAGCAATCCAACTGGGGCACCCCCATTTAATGTGTAAATTACCTCTCACTTCCTAGGCTGTGCACTTCAACAGCTGGAGTTGAGGGACCAAGTTAACCCACCACAAGCCCACTCTGCTAGACCCAGACACCCTGCAGTCCAAAAGAACCTCTGCCCATGCATTTACCTCTTCAATTGCTTCTCAAGAGATCATTCACTTATTTATTTATTTCATCAAAGCTTTTCATTGGGGGTGGTTAAAGGAAGAGAATGGCAAAAAAAAAAAAAAAAAAAAAAAAAATCAAACCCACTGAGAGCTCCCAGTTTGAATTTAAAGCACCATTAATTTAAAATTGCAAAAGGAAAATCTTCCAGGGTAGTCAAGTCTTCTTGCAAAGGATTGCTCTAAGGTGCGAGTCATTCTTGTAGCAAGAGCATTCTCGCCCAGCTCTTCCCCTGATTGGCTGAGGAGCTGGCCCCCTCTTTGCATTCTTCCCTGATTGGCTGAGGAGCTGGATCCAGTTTGCATTCCTCCCCTGATTGGCTGAGGAGCTGGCCCCACTTTGCATACGCACTGCTCCTGGTATCTGACTTCGCACACCTGATGCACCAGGCAAATTGCAAGTGTTATCCATAATCAAAACAAAAAACGGGGCTGGGCAGAGAGAGAGAGCTCCAGGCTGAGCTTATGATTTCTCTCTTACCTACTCAGCGGGCCTAATCGGCTTGGAACAGCTCATGAGCCGAGCAGGCCCTGGCTCCAGGTAGCATGTCACCTGAACATTTAGATTAGAAAACAGCTCATGTCATCATTAGTCCTTCGCAGCCCTGTGAGGCAAAATAAAGGAAAGCACCAACCAGCAACAGCAACTTGGAAAATATCTCCTTGCACGTGAAGGGGGGCCTGACTGAATTCCCCAGGCCCTGCTTGCTTTTAAACAGGCTTATCAACTCCCAAGGCAGCAACTGAACAAGTCACAAGCTCCCACATAGTGCTACCAAGGCACTTCATTTTCGTTTTTATTAAAACAATGGCATGGGAACCGTACCAAGGATGGCCGAGAACAGGACAGACAGTGGCACACAGGTGCACGGGTTCCTCCAGAGGCCCAGCTGCCCCACCTCCACCCCAATCCCCTTCCTGTGAGGGCTGCTACTCCACTCCACTACCCCCATCCACAGGCTGTCTTGGCTCCTGAGCTGTGGTACCCGTGACTCAGAATCCTCCACTGAATGGGACCAGTCACTCTCCATCCCTGGTCATCGCCAGACCCACGAGGGTTCAAAGCCACTAACAGCAGCAACACAGAGCAAGCTTCAACCCCTACCCTGAACCAGCCAGGAGAGAGAAGCCCAGACCGGGCCCTTGCCCCAAGCCTGCCAGCTAGTCATCACCCCAGGGATGGCACTAAGTGAGCGGCTGAGAGGGGCTGGGACTGCGCAGAGCTCTCCCACCTGAAAAGTGGCCACATCAGGGTTTGAACCCATGTGTGTCTCTAGCTAAAGCTTATCTTCTGTCTGTGGTGGTGGCTGGGGCTTCCGGAATGATCGCAGAGCAGCCAGCACATGGGGGAGGGGAAGAGGGAGGGGGAGGGGTGCTTGGTGCGGTGACATAGGTAGAAGTGTGGCTCCTTGGAGACAGGAAGTGTGGCTCCTGGGAGACGGAAAGGGTGGCTCCTGGGAGATGGGAAGTGTGGTTCCTGGGAGACGGGAAGGGTGGCTCCTGGGAGATGGGAAGTGTGGTTCCTGGGAGACGGGAAGTGTGGTTCCTGGGAGATGGGAAGGGTGGTTCCTGGGAGATGGGAAGGGTGGCTCCTGGGAGACGGGAAGTGTGGCTCCTGGGAGACGGGAAGGGTGGCTCCTGGGAGACGGGAAGTGTGGCTCCTGGGAGATTGGAAGGGTGGCTGGGCAGACCCTGCCAGGACAGGCACCCTTGGTGAAGCACTTTAACAGTGTCTGCTCTATATGCAACAATGGAGAGGACCCAATGATAGAACCCAGGAAAGACAAAAACCAAAGGACTGGAAAAACAGTGGGCAAATGTCTCCATGGGCCAGAAAGAGAAGGGCGAGACCCCAGGCAGCCCCGGTGGGTGTCCCAGGCCTGAGAGGTGAGGAGGACCCCGGTGGGCCACAGGCCACCCTGGTGCTGGTGACAGGGATGCTGCAGAGCAAACGTGAGGTCAGGCGCAGAGGCTGTGAGAAAGGCAGTGGGCAGGAATGGGCACAGAGAGGAGCTGGGCGAAGGAACAGCAGAGGACTCTGGCCAGCAGGAGGTTGGGGCCACATTGGGTGATGAGAATGCTGGCCAGCAGGAGGTAGGGCCACACTGGGTGCTGGGGGTGCTGGCCAGCAGGAGGTGGGGCCACACTGGGTGCTGGGGGCACTGGCCAGCAGGAGGTGGGGCCACACTGGGTGCTGGGGGCGCTGGCCAGCAGGAGGTGGGGCCACACCGGGTGCTGAGAACCCTGGCCAGCAGGAGGTGGGGCCACACTGGGTGCTGGGGGCGCTGGCCAGCAGGAGGTGGGGGCCACACTGGGTGCTGGGGGCACTGGCCAGCAGCTCCCCTGCGGGCAGACACGGAATCCCAGCAGAAGGAGTGAACTCCCTGCGGCCATCTGACAAAGCGCCTGAGACGGGTGAGCTGACCCAATGCAGAGAGTAACAGAGTAGATTCTACTGTAAAGGAGAATCCTCAAAACAAGAACCAAAATGTACAGCAATAAACTGAGAGTGAAAGAAACGTTTTAAATACAATAAAAATTATAATTAGGAATTTTCATCCTACCTTTTAAAGTTTCTTTCAAAGCTTTATTTTTATTGGAAAGGCAGAGTTACGCAGAGAGAAGGAGAGACAGAGAGATAAGATCTTCAATCCACCGTTCATTCTCCAGATGCCAACAGCAGCCAGACCTAAACTGCTGCACCATTGCACTGGCCCCTGGAAATTTTGTTTATTTTTAAAGATTTATTTATTTTTATTGGAAAGGCAGATTTACAGAGAAAAGGAGAAACAAAGATCTTCCATCCAGTGGTTCACTCTCCAAGTGGTCTCAACAGCCAGAGCTGAGCCAATCTGAAGCCAGAGCCAGGAGCTTCTTCCAGGTCTCCGATGCGGGTGCAGGGTCCCAAGGCTTTGTGCTGTCCTCGACTGCTTTCCCAGGCCACAAGCAGGGAGCTGGATGGGAAGTGGAGCATCCAGGACATAAACCAGTGCCCATATTGGATCCTGCTATGTGCGAAACAAGGACTTTATCCACCAGGCTGCTGCACTGGTCCCTGGCCCATTTTATGTTTTAAAGGTGGAGAGCCAGACAGAGACCTACCATCCAGTGGTTCACTTCCCAAATGCCTGCAACAACTAAGGTTGGGCCAGGCAGGGCCAAAAGCCTGAAACTCAACTCAGATCTCCCAAGTGGGTGGCAGGGACCCAACAGGCCCAGTCCTTGAGCCATCCCCTGCAGGCTCATTAGTGCCTGTGCTTGAACCCGGAGTTCCTAACGGAGGCATGGATATCCATGCTACACTATTAGATACGTTCTAGTCTACTGAAGTTGTGAAAATGAAAATGTAACTGCCGCCCGAGCATACATTGGCCAGAAAGCAACGCAGCAATTCAGCCAACATTTGTGGAGCACCTGCCAGGGGCCAGATGCTTTTCTCGACACCAGGTGTGCACACAAATGACCAAAGGGACAGACCAGTGGGTGGGAGATGAGGTCAGACAAGCAATGCAGAACTCAGCCAGGCATTCTAGCTGAGGAGACGGCCAAGGCAGTGGAGAAAGACGAGCAGATGGGGAAGGCAAGGCAGCCAGTCAGCGTGGGGGCCTGAACACCCCCCCCCCCCCACATCCACCAGCTGTAGAAGTCACTGACAGAATGACACACTGGTCCATCCCTGAGTCCGTCAGTCCCTCAGAGCCCAGGGGAACAATTCAACTTCCACTCAAAGACACTGCTTTCTTATAACTCACAATGCTCATTTCAAACTTAGCTTCAAAAAACTTACATGACTTCATAAATTCCTCACGTAGACATAAAAAGGGAACTAAAAGATGGTGAAAATTAGTGAAGATGTTCGTAAATCTCCTTGAACTTCAGACTCTGAGTCTCCGGAATCGCTCTTGGGGAAGAGGCGGACCTCAGCCATCTCCAGGCACCCACACAGTCCACTCTCCTCGGGCAGGTGCACCAGTGGTCTTTTACAGGTGAGTGCTCCAGTCTGGTCTGCGAGCCTTCCTGCCAGCCGCTGGTGGCGCTCTGCCCAGCAGCCTGGCCTGGCTTGGCAGAGAGCGCCCCTGAGTTTTCAGGGAGGCCAGCAGGACTTGCATTAGATGGTCTTGAGCAGCTTTGCGCACCATAACCCGAGGCAGGGCAGTGCACACTTACACTTCCTGCCACCAAGAGCTGCTTGCACCAGCCCGAAAGTTTACCTCACAGCCACCCTCTGGCTGAGAGCTCTTGTGGTAGATGTGTCCAGTTTTCACAGACACTGCAATGTGGGGAAAGGAAGAATAGAGGAGTTAAAATACAGTGACGGAGTCCCTGGTCCCTGCTGTTGGCCTCAGCCAAACCTGACTGATGAGCGAACCAGTGAATAGAAGATTTCTCTCCACTCCCCCTCCTCTCTCTTCCTCCTTTTCTCTCTCATCTCCCTCCCTCTCTCTGAAGATCTTTTTCTCTCCCTCTCTCTGTCTTTGTTGATCTCTCTTTTCTCACTTCTTCTCTCATTCAAGGAAATAGCAGAAGAAGTAGTTAAGTCTCCAGAGATATCACAGAGTCCTCAGATCAGAAGTTTGCCCCAATTTCTGTCTAGGAAAAACATGATTAAGTTCACAAAGATACACAGAACGTTCCCGGGAATGAGAACTCCACAAGGAACGGCACGAGACCAAGGCTGACCACTCACCATGAAGACACAGAATGTGGAGACACGTTACCCTGCTCAGGGAAAATGGGATTCCGTCTAGAGCCCATACCCAGCTAAACCACCACAGAGAACAATGCCCCTCTTCCTTTATATATAACAAAAGGGAGGAATGTAAGGAGTTATTCCAATATCCTTCCCTGGACCCGGTGCCATTCCTTCTTCCTCACAGCTCATGAAGTTCGCTCCGGCCTATCCCTCTCTTATCCTTCTCTCTCTCTCTCTCCCCCTCTTGCTGTTCCTGCTCCCTTGGAATAAACCTCCTAAGATACCTCATTGCGTCTGGTGTGTTTCAGCTCACAGTAAAGAACCAGGTTGTGGGAATTAGCTGCACGTAATAATATCATAATATTGTATGAACTAGAACTCTACATCTTTTAAAATAACTAACAAGGAAACCACTGAGAGCATCTCCACTACCCTAACCAGGGTGTGTGGGAAACAGACCGTGTCCCCCACAAGCAGGTTGCTTCTTCAGGAGCTGTGTGGTGCTCCCAAGTGGGCACCGAGGCAGGAGCATCTGCCCTGGGCAGGATTGCTCCTCAAGGAGCCCTGGGTGTTTATCTGCAGAATGTCGGGCCTGGATCATTTCCAAGTGTGGCCCAAGAGGATAATGCCCTGCTCTCCCCATGCCACCAGGGAGTGACTGCTGCAGGCCTTGGCACCCCACAGGCCATGGGCGACAGATGCTGCAACCAGAGGAGGTGTTTGTGCCCCCAAGACATGCACCTTCACACACAGAGGCAATTTTGAGCCATGAACTTCATAACCAGGCTCACCAGCATAGGCAGAGACCCAAGCAGAGAGCTGTGGACCTGCTACAAGGTACATCAGCAATAAACACTGACGAAAGGGAGCAGAAGCAGAGAACTGGAGGGACAGCAACAGCTTGGGGTCTCCACACCCGACTCGCAGCAATGCATTGAATAGCCCGGTGGAACACAAGAATGGACAGCATGGACCCCAACCGCATGGGTTGGTCACAGGCAGGGCCTGCCACCCAGCGGCTCCTCACAAGGGCACCAGGATAGGCCGTAGGTTGGGTTGCAATGTAGTCTCAATAGATTTAAGGAGATGGATCTCATACCATTAATCTCTGTCTCAAGTAATGCTTACACAACTTCTCCCCACTGGAAAATTCACCGATTTGTGAGAATTAGTCAGTGCAGTCAAGTCAGTGCAACGGATCCGGAGCAATCCCAGTGGGTGTTAGAGACCAATGAGAGTGACAACCCAACACACCCAAGGTCGCAGGTGCAGAAGACCAAGGCCAAGCCAGGGATTCATAGCTCTAAATGCCTTCCTTGGGAGATAAGAAAAATTAAGACTCAACAAGCAATTTTACAACTTCAGAAACTGGAGAACTAAGAACAAATTACCTAGAAGAAGCCAGGAGGCTAGAAATAACAAATGTTAGAGGTGAATTCACAAACACACACACCAGAAAATCAGTAAGGGCAAAAGGGATTCCTTGAGAAGATTATAAAGTTGAAAACACATTCATGTTTTAAAAGCTATCAGTGAACATGGAGACATCACTACCAATCCTACAGAACTGAGATGTATCGTAAGAGAGAACTATGAACAATTGTATCCCAACAAAAAGGATGATCTGGATGGAAGGGAAAAAAATGTCAAGAAACACAAAACCTATCAAGGCTAAATCACAAACAACAGGACGTCTGAGTAAGCTGACGACTTGGAAGGAGATTGGATCCATAACTGGACATGTCCCACCAAAGAAACACTAGGGACTAGGTGGTTTCATGGTGAATTCTGTCAAAAGCTGAAACAACAGCCAATTCCAATCCATCTCATACCATTCCAGAAAAGCTGAAGAGAAAGGAGAAATTCTAACTCCAAGGCTACAATTACCCTGACACCAAAGCTGGAAAAAGACGCTACAAGGTAAGAAAGTGACGGACCAATATCGATTACAGACACTGATGCAGATGCTTCCGTACACTGGTACACTGAATTCAGCAGCATATTATGCCATGGCCAAGTGCAATTTATTCCTGGAATACAAGGAGGGATTGGCACCTAAAAATCCATCCCTGTAATATTTCATTAACAAACTAATGGAAAAAATATGGTTTCAACTAGTGCAGAAAAAAACAAAAAAAATCAGCACGTTGTCAATATACAGGTACAGTATGATCCAGAATTAGAAACAAGCACGCAAGTCATGTATGAAAAATCCCATAGTTAACGGTGAAAGGCTGGCTGATCCCTTAAGCTCTCAACAAAGACCTCATGCCTGCTTTGGCCACTTCTATTAAACACAATTCCAGAAATTGTACCCAGAGAAGTTAGGAAGAAAATGAATAAATAAAAGTCACTCAAATTGGGGAGGAAGTTAGGTAAAACCATCTCAGTTTATGGCTGACACAATCTGTGTATGGAGAAAGTTCTAGAGATAACGCTGAGGGGATCGGCATCTGACATAGCAGTTAGGATACTGGTTGTGTGATGTCCAGCTGCACCCGACCTTAGCTCCTGCTCATGTGAGCTCAGGAGGCAAGAGTGATGGGCCAGGCACCAGATCCCAGGCACCCCAGGAGGCAGGAGTGATGGGCCAGGAGTCCAGATCCCTGCCACCCCAGGAGGCAGGAGTGATGAGCCAGGAGCCGGGAGCTGGGAGCCAGGGGCCAGGATCTAGCTGAGTGTCCAGTGCAGATCCCATCCAGCCTGGCCAGTGTCCACCCTGGTGGGGGAGTGTGTTGCAGGTCAGGCCAAAGAGGATCCCGGTGTTTTAAGGAGAGATTGGTCTGGAAATGGGGTTAGGGAAGGGCACCGACAAACCAGGGCAAGGAAAGGTGGGTCCCAACTGCACAGAGAGAGAACTTGCCTCCCTCTACCTTCTGGTTTTTTGCAGGAGTGAACTGAGTGACACCTGCCCATACCAGGGAGGGTGGATTTTCTATGGTGCCCAGGGGCAAATGCTGATGTTTCCCAGACACACTCAGGTCTAAGCACCCCTCTGCCCTGTCCTGTGAGATGGCCAACCCACAGCTGTGAGGGGTCGGGCATGGGCGTGTGGGAGCACAAGTGAGCTGGTGAAGAGGAACACATCTGCCCAGGTCAGGGAGGAAGGGAGCAGACAGGGAGGACCCGTCCCACTGTCACCCGGAGAACCCCACAGGAGCCAGGAAAGGGACCTGCAGGTCTCAGAACACTAGGCTATGCAGAGAAAGAAGCACTTGGTCTGCTGTGGACATCACACAATGCACAGTGCTTCAGAGGTCACACTGCAGCCATACATATGCATATGGTCTTCACAGCTCTTGAAAACAAACTTTTTTTAAAGCAGAGAGGATAAGCTATCATTCTAATCCAGAATGGCACTCATGCCTATGTACATGCAAACAAAGATACCAGCGTCTCACCAGAAATGTGTGGCACCAGTTTTCTGATTTCAGAGATGGGTGATTTGGGGATATGTGTATGTCACGCTGAGATTTGGCATTCCCAGGTATGGAGGTTCAATCTGTGATACCATGAAAAGCAGTCACCTGCTCCCCAGCACTTTGCCAGGCCACTCCCCAGTAAGCCCGAGAGGTGATACCAGAAGGACAAGCCATCCAAGGAGGCCCACACATCTCCACAAAGGATGGAAACTTGAAGGGTTTTTTTCCTCTGAAAGTAGACACAGCCGGGGGTGTGAGCTTAAGGCAGCCAGGCTGGGACATTTGCGTTCAATTTGGTGATCTGATGGCATCTTGTCTTAGCACACAGGGAGGTGATGCTTAAGCACCCATCCTTGGGTCCTGAGCTGCTGTGCTTCATAAGAACTGACAAGCCATAGTTGTGTTGATCTCAGTTCCATAGATAGATTCAAATCCAGTACCCCCCTTTGGGGTGCTTCCAATACCCACCTTCACTGAGACCAAGATGGGGTGCTGTCAATACACTATTTCTGCTTCCTTGGGCTTATGAGAGGTGAAGAATGAGGCTGCTTTCCTCTCTGGGTTTGGATCAAGCAGCTGGTCCCTTCCAGTGCTGACTACCTGGCAACAGGCAGCGAGGCCCTGCCTTCTTAGGAGCAGCCCGCAGGTTCTCTCCCAGGCCCCAGCCTGCATCCACCACCCAGCTCCTGTGCAGAGATCCAGCGCAGTGTCGATGTGAGGGAAGAGCTGAGCCAGCCCCACATGTGCACATCCACCACGCACCAGCAATCGTGTGGTGTTAACTCAGCATGTAGCAGCCTTGGTTGCCAACACCCTCAGGAAAACCAAGACTCAAGAGATGCAGACTCAGACTGAGTTCAGATGTCTCAGTCAGGGGAACTTGACCTCCTGCCAGTCTCCTGAGAGACATGACTTGGCAGAATGGGCTGCTGTCCAGCAAGGATTACTCATTGATGCTGCTGGCTTGCCTAGAGAAGTAGCTGTTCCTTCTACTCAACAAATATATGTGGAAGCTGAGTGTCTGCTGCATGAAGTCTGAGGATTGGTCAGCAAGCCAGACACCTGCCCTGGTGAGCCTTCCCACTTGACATCTACCGCTCAGTGCATCCTCCTGCTGTACCTCTTCTCTGTGTTTCTCTCTTCAGTTAAGTAAAGCACTGGATAGTTTGAGAGAACTCACTGTGCAATGATGACTCAAATGCCTGACAAACAGCCAAGCTCCCCCCAGAATGAGTGGAGAGACCCTGATGCGTGTTCAGTTGGGAGTTGTGCAGGAGTCACACTTCCGTGGTGGAAGAACTGGTCCCATTCCAACATCAACAGGGCCTGCACATGAGCTTGCAAGGATAAAACTGATTGAGCAGTAAAAGACTGCCCGACAGTAAAAATGTACACTGCCTTAGCAGACTCCCTAAAATGTGAACTCACACTGCCAGATGAATAATGAAAATTGCCAGCTGTGTAAAGAAGGAGAAAGACGTGTGTCATAATCAGAGGAATCACTCAACATAACCAGCCACAGAGAGAGCAGAGGCAACTGGGTTAGCAGACGAGGATTGTAAACAGCCATCACGGCCACAGGGAAGAACTCGACGAAAGCTACAGATAGTTACAACAGACATAGAACTAAAAATACGGACCAAGTGGAACTCCCAAGACCAAAATGCAGCGTCTGGAAAGAGACCCTCCCCCTCATCTATAACTTTTTTCTGAGCAGCCAGGATGGAGCCCACCCAGCTCTGCCTTCTGGACATTTCCCTTGGGCTGTCTCCACTCTCATCCAGTCATGTTCAACTTGCAATTAACTTTGTGCCCCAAACTACCTGGGGGTGCAGGGTAGGCTGGAACTGTTTGCTGACGCCTGGGGATACCTGGGCTTCTGACTACCCCGGGCCTCATGTTTTCTGCTTGCTGTCTAAAGTGAGGCTGCAGCAGGAGGGCACCTCACCTTACCTACCTCCTTAATCGCCTCCTTTGCTTCCAAGGCTTGCACCAGTGGAGTGCCGTAAGACGCAGTCAATGCAACAAGGCCCTGTGTGCCCAATGTTCTAACAAGCCCAGGCCACTGCTGTACTGAAGCAAGGCAATATGGATTAAGTTCTGCACATCCTTTCTTGCTGATGATGGAGAAGGGGCTCGTGCCCTAAGGATCTCTCAACCCTGAACTACAGGACAGTGGCTCAAACTGCAAGCCTGGAGGGCTTCAGGGGGGCTGAGCTAATACAGAACCACCACAGGGAAGAGACAGGTATGAGTTGAAGCCTTTGCCACTGCGCTAAATGAAACTCATCTTTCTCTTTGTCATGCTGGGACAGCCGAGTCAGGGCTTAGCACTCTTGCCAAGCAGGATGCGGTGTTCCCAGGATGCCAGGTGACAGACTCATGGGACGGGAAGGGTACCTCACCTGAGATGGAGCCCAGCTCATCGTGGAATCCCTCGTGTCAAGCCTGATACTTCTCCACCCCACTGAACCCTGCCTACTCCCCAAGGACCAGAACCGCCCCGTCTGGAAGGGACAAGAGAGTTGAGGTGCTGAGAGATGGGTGTGCTTCCTTTGTGTTCCATTCCTGCCATCTCCCGCTTGTCCCAACACATGAGCTTGCACAGGGGTCAGCGCCAGGGTCCAGCGCACATAGCTGTCAGATGAAAATCACTTACCCACCCAGGAGCATCCATGCCAACAGCTGGGGCAAGTCCTGGCTCTGCAGATGTACAGTAGGTGGCAGCTCCAACGCTTGGATTTCTGATTAACTTCTCGGTTCCTGACTTTGATCTGGCTCAACCCTAAAAGCTCTCTCTCTCTTTCTCTCTCTCTCTCATTCTGAAATTAGCCAACACAGAAATAGGAGCATCCTACTGAGCAGGTGCTGAGCTGGGTCTCCTACATTGCGTCTTGCTTCTCCAGGAGCCAAGGAGGAGACCGTGAGAGGGTCTCCCATTCACACCTGGGTAAACTTAGCTCACAGAGCAGCAGTGACACCCCCACACACACCAGGCGAGCCAGAGCCCCACGACTGATGGCTAGGCATCCCAGCACGCATGCCCAGGGCTCAGAGCTCAAAGTCTGCTCCATTTCCCAACATCCGGGCTTGACCTGTGCTCAGGACTGCACAGGCGTCCACTCACTGTGGCTGGCAAGCCCTGGAGGGTGGGTGCTGTCACTGCGGATGATGTACCCAGACTGAGGCTCGGGAATCAGGATGAATTCCACACTGAGGTTGTCCACCCTGGAGGGACATTGCCGGGACGGGGCTCTTCAAAGGGCTGTGAATCCTACTGCATGGGCAGGGACACAGCAAGCCCCGTACCCCTGGACAGCTGCACAGGGCGGTCAGTAGGCACAAGGCCTCGTGTCCAGAGTGCCTCAGTCTCTCTTGGGCCACAGGGGATTAGACAGGGATGAGGTCCAGTCTTAGAGGATAATTTGGGCTTGCAGGGCTTCAGGGACACCATCTGTAAAACATAGCCGTGTAGGTCCGTGTAAAGATGAGTTGACACAAAGTGGATACAGAGGATTCCCACAGTGCCCAGTGAAAGGCGGACTCTCAGCAGGTGTAGCTCTGACTGTCTAAGTGGATGGTGAACACTCATGCTGGGAGCCATAGGGCCTCCAGATCATCGGTAGTCCCTTGTGCACAGCCGTGTCCAAAGCAGGCACATTCCGGAAGCTGAGCCAGGCCTTCGGGAGCCAGGTTCCACAACGCCGGGACCAGGCTTCACACAGGGCCTGGGCTGACCTGCAGGATCAGAATTCAGCCTCATAAGGCCACACACAGATACAGGAGGAGTGCAGACCCAGGCTCAATACCTCAGGGCTAATCCTTCAGTCCCTCTTGGGCCAAGCAACTATGGTTCGAGATGGGGCATCCGCCGTAGAGCGTAAAGGGGGCAATCTGAAGGAGTGACCAGGATTGCATGAGGTCATCGGGATGGGGAGAACAAAGACAGGGGCCAGAGGCAAAAGGCGAGGGCTCCTGTCCTGCCCGGTGATGCTGGGCACCAGCTGGGAATGCTGCCACCAAGCAAACAGCACCACACAGTGTCCACCCACCAGCCCAGCTTGGACAGAACCCTGAGCCTCAGCAGCTCTCTTCCTGTTCAGACTCGCCCTGTCTGCAGTGCTGGCCTGTGACAGTACAGAGCAGCAGGGGACCTTGCAGGCCACTACAGGGCAGCACCGTCAGCCTCAGAGTTCCAGGAGCCTGGGTTGCCTTCCATGCAGGTAAGAACGGTCTCCCTGCTCGGCCTCGCCCGGCTCTGTGCTTCCGGTCTGAGCAGGTTCCAGTCCCACCACATGTCCAGCCTCACAGCCCTCGCATACTTAGAGTGGTCAGAGGTCCAAGCTGCCTGAAGCCCACAGCTCAGGGAAGGAAAAGAGAGCTATGACCTGGGAGGGGCAGCGGTAATGAGCCCCGTGGGATGCAAGGCCCTGGCCTCAGCCTGCTCTACAGTCCATCATCCTGACAAAGCCTTGAGGGTCCAGCGAGCCCCACAGCCATGTTGACGGTCAGCCCTATCTGGACATGGCCTCGTGTTCCAGGGTGCAGGGGCAGTTTCTCTAAAACACAGCTAGAATGGCATGCTCTGCAAAAGCCACTGTGAACTTGCAGGAAAAGGGCCCAGAATGAACACGCTCTTGCTCTTGGTGATTTTTCTGAGGCATACCCTTGTATGTGTGTCAGTGCACGCACAGGTAGGTGTTGGGTGTGCACACACGTGTGTATGTATGCACACATGTCATTGAAGCGGAATACAACTTTCACATCCTCTGAACTCTTGATTGGCTGAATGTTCTAGTAACCTTCTCCCCATCTTCTGGCTTCTGATTTTCTACATACATGCAAAAGTACTACAAAAAAGTTCATGGAAAATG
The DNA here is from genome assembly GCF_030435755.1 of Ochotona princeps. Classification (NCBI taxonomy): domain Eukaryota; kingdom Metazoa; phylum Chordata; class Mammalia; order Lagomorpha; family Ochotonidae; genus Ochotona; species Ochotona princeps. The sequence continues at coordinate 1,263,259 of NC_080838.1, forward strand.
GAAATGAGGGGCCAGCATGGTGACCCAGGTAACAAACATGCCTCCTGTACCAACAACATTGTGTGGGTGCCAGTTCAAGTCCAGCTGCTCTACTTTTAATCCAGTTGCCTCCTTGCTAATGTGTCTGGGAAAGCAACAGAAGATGGCCCACGGGCTTGGGCCCCTGCACCCATATGGGAAACCAGATGAAATGCTTTCAGCTCTGGCCATGCCAAGACCTAGCCTGCACAGTGAACCAGCTCCGGCCATGCCCAGACCTAGCCTGCACAGTGAGCCTGCACAGTGAACCTGCACAGTGAGCCAGCACAGTGAACCAGCTCCGGCCATGCTCAGACCTAGTCTGCACAGTGAGCCAGCATAGTGAACCAGCTCCGGCCATGCTCAGACCTAGTCTGCACAGTGAGCCTGCACAGTGAGCCAGCACAGTGAGCCTGCACAGCGAGCCAGAGGCTGAGAGAGCACTCTTGCCCTCTCCCTCTGTAACGCTGCCTTTCAAATAAAGGTAAATATTTTAAAAATAAATTCTAATGAAAAAAATCAGTTGATTTTGATGCAAAAATGTTCCAAAAAAAACCTCATGCAAATTATACATGGATTACAAAAACTACACATAGATTTCCAAACTGTTTGCACCGCAACTTAAAAAATATATATATTTGAAAGGCAGACAGTGACTGATTTCTCACTTTCCCACAGTCCGCAATTGTCAAGGTTGACAGAGCCAAGGCCATGAACCAGCAAATCAGTTCAGGACTCCCATAGCTGTGTGCTCACCTGCTGCCTCCCCAGGAAACCTCGGGAAAATGGACTGGAAGCAGAGACAAGTTTCCAACCCAAGTTGCCTGAGTAGGGGCACAGGGATCTAACCTGCTGTCCCAAACACCTGGCCCCAAATACGGTTAGTTCACATTGTATTTCTGGACTATGTGTTTAATTTTTTTGGCTTCCAGCTGAACATGAATGGGTGCATCCTGTCCGAAAGACCATTCAGGGTTGTCTGTGGCAGCGGTCTCTTTCCCTGCCTAGTCCTATCCTAGTCCTGTCCATGCACCATGCTGGGCTCAGCTTGGCCCTGTCCTCCCTGTCCGTGCCCCAGCGAGGGCTCAGCCTTGCCCTGTCCTCTGCCTGTGCCCCAGCTAGGGCACAGCCTGGCCCTGTCCTCCCTGTCCGTGCCCCAGCAAGGGCTCAGCCTGGCCCTGTCCTCTCTGTCCGTGCCCCAGCTAGGGCTCAGCCTGGCCCTGTCCTCTCTGTCCGTGCCCATGCTGGGCAAAGCCTGGCCCTGTCCTCTCTGTCCATGCCCCATGCTGGACCCAGCCTGGCTCCTGCTGACAGGTGACCATGAGGTTTGTTTTTTTTCTCTGTTTTGGGTAAGATTGCTATTGACAGCATGTCTCCTGGGACCACCATGTGGCCACACAACAGATGTGGAACAGCTGGGTTGTAAAGTAAGTGCGTCGCAGAATGCACCGGATGGCATTTGTTTTCCAAATTGCTTGCACCCACACACACTCCCACCAGCAGCACTTGGAGGACTGGGGCTCATCTCCAGCCTTTGTGCTGTCCCTTGGAGCAGGAAGCCAATGGTTCCAGTATGAGGGTACTTCCCCAAGAGTGCCAGGGCCAAGAAGGAAGATGCCCACACCTCTCTGCTACAGAATACAGCAAAGGCCAGGTGTCACCAGAGACCAGCCCATAGGAGCTCTAGGGGCCAAAGGAGGCAGCCATGGGAGGGGATCAGACGTACACTAAGCTGTCTTCCACCACTTGACCTGCATTGCAGGGGGTCCAGAGAGGTGACCCACGGGGGTCGGCGGGACAAGGCCCAGGCAGCTCAGGAAGGGGGCCCGGTGAGGTGACCCATGGGGGTCGGCGGGACAAGGCCCAGGCAGTTCAGGAAGGGGGCCGGGAGAAGTGACCCCTGGGGGTCGGCAGGACAAGGCCCAGGCAGCTCGGGAAGGGGGCCCGGTGAGATGACCCACGCGAGTCCGGACAAGGCCCAGGCAGCTCAGGAAGGGCCTGGGGAGGTGGGGAGAATAAATAATTGTTTCAGTATTACTGATCAATTAGCCCTGCCTGTTCAATCCATGAATGCACAATATGTCTTCATTCATTTAATAACTTCAAACACATCTTCAGAAACATTTTATGGCACTCAACAAAAACTCTGGCAGTCTTGATCAGATTTATGCTTGATTTTACTTCATTGTGTTTTTCTGTGAATTGTAATTAACTTAAATGTTAAATCGATCATAACTGGTATATAAAAGTATTACATTTGTATGCTGATCTTATACCCGGTAAGACTGCATCAGGTTGTATAAAAGACCGACACATCCTTTAGTAAGATTTTGCAACGCAGCCAAACTCTCACCTGCCTTTGCAGTGGATTATCTGCCTCTCCTGAGACAAGCCTGCCCTTTTGGCACATGACTCTTACTCCTTCCTTCCAGTTTGTGTGTCTGTCCCTTCCTTTCCCTCTCTCATTGCACTAATTCATGGCTTTAGCACAGTGTTCGGCAGCAGTGCTGGTGGTGGTCCTGCTGGGCTTGGAGTTTCAGAGGTAACGCTTGCCGCAGATTGTTCCAACCCAGATGTTTAATTTGAGCTTTAAGTTCCCACAGTGTAGGGCCCAGGGTGATAGCATAGTGGTTAAAGTCCTCACCTTGCACGCCCTGGATCCCATCCCAGCAGTCCCGCTTCCCATCCAGCTCCCTGCCAGTGGCCTGGCAAAGCAATTGAGGAAGGCCCAAAGCCTTGGGACCCTGCACCCACGTGGGAGACCCAGAAGAAGCTGCTGGCTCCTGGCTTCAGATTGGCTCAGCTCCGGCTGTTGTGGTTACTTGGGGAGTGAATAATCGGACAGAAGATCTTCCTCTCTGTCTCTTCTCCTCTCTGTATATCTGACTTTCCAAGAAAAGTAAGTGAATCTTTAAAAAAAAAAAGTCCCACGGTGATTGATGTAAGACGTTGTCTGTCCCCTCTGAGACAATCATATCCATTTATTTTTCTTTCTTCATGATGTTCTGATAAAAGAAATGGAACAATACACTCCCTGTGTTTGCTCTCTGGAGGAGCCAGCCCCTGACCGCAACACACCTGCTGTGCATTTTGGGAAATCTGCATCTGTGTCAAAGGTCAGCCTGTAATCTCCCTTCCTTGGAGTGGCCTTGTTTTGACATCGAGACATGTTTAATTCATACATTGATCCTGCAAATTTATTCGCTGCAAATTTAAGGGTTTGAATAATTATGTCTCTCTCTTGAATAGTGAAACTGAAATATAAAACTCTATGGAGCTGGTATATGTTCTTTTTAGGAATATTTTCTTTTTTTTTAAATCTATTTTATTGTGTTGTTGTTGACAATCTTTACATAGTTAATTACAGTTAAACAAAGAAAAAGAAAAAAAAAGGTTCAGGGGGATAGGGAAGCGGGTAATACTATTATGTACATATTGTTTCCATCATGTATCTGAGGTAAAGTGGGATATTGAGGGAGAAGCCCCACCCGGTTTCCCACCCACCCCGAGTCCCGGATGTGGGGCATGCTCTGAGATATGTGCTCAAGTGGTGTTAATAGTTCTCCAGTTATGAATCGCTGCCAGTTTCGCTCGATGAGGTCGTCCACTGATTGATATGGTCCATCGTAAAGTCTCCGTTTGCCCCATATTTCGCTGCCAACATATAGCTGAGATGAATGATTGATCTGCTCTGTCTTCTGTCTTTTCTTGATTAGAGTTCTGAGTCCAGCAGTTCGATTGGGGAGATCTCCAAAGAAACTTTGAGGTATTCCCAGACTAGTTTCTTGTATGTTCTAGCAAGCACAGGGCCCGGCACAGTCCATCACCCCGATCAGCTGGTGGTTGCAATTGCTGGGTTGGTTCTGTTTTCAGTCCCGAGTTGCACTGGAACCAATGGGTGTTGCAGTCCAGTCTGGTTCTGCCCAGCACATACTCGGCCCTCACACAAACCAGTGGGAGCTGCAGCCTAGTCGGGGTGATCCACAATAACCCCCACCAGGCCCGCCCCCTACCCTGGTTTGCCAGTATGTGTAGCAGAAGACCAGTCTGTCCCACATCCCATTTGGCTCTGGCACTTGTAAATGGGTATTAAAGCTTAGTTCTATCTAACCAACTCAACCATCCAGCCCTCATGGATGTTGTTGAGTGCCTCTCTATCTAGCCATCTCAGCCCCCATCCTAGTTTTCATGCCCTCCCACGGTAATAGTGACCCAAGAAGGGGGAACCCACTTTTTCCCTCCCAGGTCTCTCTGTCCCGGTTTATGCACTCTTTAGGTGGTTCTGTGATTTGACTTGACAGAATTAGTCCCCAGTGCCAGCTTCTGCGGCTATGCCCAAACATCCCTCACCCACTCTAATTTATGCTTGAACCAGCAGGAATAATCAGCCCAGCCTGGCTTTTCCCTGATCTAGTCCACATGCAGTGCACAGGTGTTGTAGCCTTGCATAGTCTAGTCTGTCTCTATCCCAGCCCACGCTCTCCATTGGGAGTAGCTGTCTGGCGAGGGAACCAGCCCCTTAAGCCCCCCGCCAGTTCTGCCCCTCGCTTCCTCCCTGGATCTCACGTGTGCTGGTTGGGTGCTGCATTCATATCCAGTACAGGCAACCACGCCCTGGCATTCCATAATGTGTACTGGTTTTGTCGTGACCAAACCCGGCTCATCCCACACTCTGATCTTTTTAGGAATATTTTCAACTAAATTCAATGTCTTTAACAACTGTAGAAGTACTCAGATTTTTTTTACTTTTATTCAGGCATTTTTGGACAGACTTTGTAAGAATCTTTTTCATTTTGTCTAAGTTTTCAAATTTACTTGCTTAAAATGGTTTATAAAACCCCATGGTCTTTTGTCTAGCTTTTCGATACTGTAGTGTAGGAAAAATGAATAAAAATGAGCAGTAAAAGATAACAGCACTTCCAAAAAGCTCATAGAAAATAACTACTGTCCAAAAGGTGTGGAGGGATTGCAAAAATTTTGCACCAAGATAATCTCATTGTTTAATTACATTTCCATGAACTTTGTAAGCAAGTTACGCTCCAGAGTGCTCATGACTGAGGAATTCTGTGTCCAGCAGTAAGAGTGTGTCACCTCCCTTGCATTTCAGATTGCAATGGGGAGTTGTCATCGTGAGGAGACAGAGTCTTATAAGAAGCCTGTGTTGCTGGGCAGGGTTCTTGGGCAGCCCAGGGCAGCAGGAACTCATTGAGAGCACACATAGCCTGGACCAGGTGGCAGCCACAGCTGCAGGAAGTGGGTGCTGGCCTCCCTGCTAGGGGAGAGACTGGCAGAGCAGACACAGCACCAGCACCATCAGCTGCCGTGGAAGACACCATCGGTGGAGACAAAGAGCATGTCATAGAACTGGCATTCACACAAAATGGCAGGCGGTGGGTGAGCTGAGTGAGCTGACTGTGAGAGCTGAGTGTGGGTGAACTGAGTGTGTGAGATGAGTGTGAACTGAGTGTGACAGCTGAGAGTGAACTGAGTGTGGGAGCTGAGGGTGTGACATGAGTGTGGGTGACATGAGTGTGACAGCTGAGTGTGTGGACTGAGTGTGGGTGAACTGAGTGTGTGAGCTGAGTGTGTGGACTGAGTATGTGAGCTGAGTGTGTGAGCTGAGTGTGTGAGCTGAGTGTGGGTGAGCTGAGTGTGGGAGAACTGAGTGTGAGCTGGCTGTGTGAGCTGAGTGTGAGCTGACTGTGTGAACTGTGTGAACTGAGTGTGTGAGCTGAGTGTGAGAGCTGAGTGTGTGAATGGAGTGTGAGAGCTGAGTGTGAGAGCTGAGTGCATGAGCTGAGTGTGAGAGCTGAGTGTGAGAGCTGAGTGTGTGAGCTGAGTGTGTGAATTGAGTGTGTAAGCTGAGTGTAGGCTGAGTGTGAGCTGAGTGTGTGAGCTGAGTGTGAGTTGACTTGTGAACTGAGTGTGTAAGCTGAGTGTGGGTGTGAGCTGAGTGTGAGAGCTGAGTGTAAGCTGAATGTGTGAGCTCAGTGTGGGTGAACTGCTCATCTTCCCATGGGAAGGTAGGGGTCTGCCCATCTTCCCATGGGAAGGTAGGGGTCTGCCCATTTTCCCGTAGGAAGGTGGGGGATCTTGAGCCCTGACGTGACAGACACCCTGTGCCCTGTCTCTCTCGTCCCCATCCCACGGCACAGCTGGTGCCAAGTTAGGTCACCATCCCGGGCAGCTAGCTGCTCAGAGCCTCCGCCTCCAGTGGCCTCAGTGCCAGGGCTGGGCCAGGCAGAAGCCGGCAGGCCGGGGCGGCTCCCCTTTAGCTTCTATCCAAGAGCCCCGCGGTCATCAGCCACACCAGAGATGACTGCTCTGGCTTTGTTTTGGTTTGATTTTTGTTATTATTTGTTTTTATTTGAAAGCAGATTTACGGAGAAGGAGTAACAGAGAGAAATCTTCCAACCACTGGTTCATTTCCCAAACAGCTGTAAAAGCCAGGAGCCAGGAACTTCTTCAGATTTTCCCATGTGGGTACAGGGTTCCATGGACTTGAACCAGCCTCCATTGCTTTCCTAGGCCATAAGCAGAGCTGGATGGGAAGTGGAGCAGCCGGGACTAGAACCAGTGCCCACATGGGTTGCCAGTGCTGCAACCAGAAGATCAGCCTGTTAAGCCACAGTGCCAGCCAACACGTTGGTCCTGGCACTTAGTGTGAAGACACTGCCCCCTTCCTCTCGCCCCCGGAGCATCTCCCAGCTCTCATTACTGTGGGACTGTTGTTTTTATGTTATTTCTCCATTGGAAAGGCACAACAACAGAGTGAGGGGGAGAGGCAGAGAGGCTGCTTCCCTGCCCTGGAACCCCATCCGCGTTCCCCCACGGGTAGAGGAGGACCAAGCACTTGGGCCATGTTCTGATGCTCTCCTAGATGCAGTAGCAGGGAGCAGCGGGGACTCGAACCGGGGCTCCTCTGCGGGTTGCTGATGTCACTGCTGGTGCTTCTGCAGTTGCAGTACAAGGCCAGCCCATGTGAGCTCTGCAGAGGCACCCAAGGGAGTCAGGGCCAATGGTGCTTCCCTCCCAATTGGCAAGGTTGTGTGTGACGGGCGTTCTCGAGACCCTGGTGGGGAGTGTGTGCAGAAAGGCACAGAGGGCTGGTCATCAAGATCAGCTTCCTCTTTAAACCCCTCCCATGTGCCAAGCACCTGTGTGTCTCATCTTTGCTTGTTGGGCACTCTTTCTGAACCTGGGTTCACGTTAACCAGTTAGAAAATGATTCTCTCCTGTCTGGGCTAACGTCAGTGCTAATGTCAGAGATGTACCCGCTAAGGTCTTCGGCGTGTCACACTGCAGCTAGAGCATGGCACACTGCATCCCTCGGGAGGACAAGCCCCTGTGGCCTGGCTTTGAGGCCTTATTTTAAAATAGGATGTAGCAGACATATCAAGTTAGGATAAGGCCAGACCAGAGCTGACACCATGGTTTAACAGGCTAATCCTCCACTCTGTGGCACTAGCATCCCATACAGCCACCAGTTTGTGTCTCAGCTGCTTCACTTCCCATCCAGGTCCCTGCTAATGTTCCAGGGAAAGCAGTGGAAGATGGTTCAAGCCCTTGGGGGCCTGCACCCAAGTGGGAGACCGAGAGGTGAATCCTGACTCCTGGCTTTGGACCAGCTCAGCTCTGGCCATTGCAGCCACTTGGGGAGTGAACCAGCACATGGGAGATCTTTCTCTGTGTCTCTCCTTCTCTCTGTAAGTCTGCCTTTCAAACAAAAATAATTCCTGTTCTTAGGAATGAAGGTCCGGTGGCGCGGCCTAGTGGCTAAAGTCCTCGCCTTGAACGCCTCGGGATCCCATATGGGCGCCGGTTCTAATCCCGGCAGCTCCACTTCCCATCCGGCTCCCTGCTTGTGGCCTGGGAAAGCAGTCGAGGACGACCCAATGCATTGGGGCCCTGCACCAGCGTGGGAGACCTGGAAGAGGTTCCTGGTTCCTGGCTTCGGATCGGCGCTCACCGGCCGTTGCAGCTCACTTGGGGAGTGAATCATCGGATGGAAGATCTTCCTCTCTGTCTCTCCTCCTCTCCGTATATCCGACTTTGTAATAAAATAAATAAATCTTAAAAAAAAAATAAATGAGTTCAGACTGAATTTGAGAAGATCCTAATCTAATAACTGGTATCCTGACAAGAGGGATTTTGGGTGGGGAGCGCTAGGAGGGACAGGTCCACAGGTCCCCAAAACACCATGTGACGATGTACAAAGAAACAGGGGCGGTGTATCTGCAAGTCGAGGAATGCCACGGTGCTCTGGTCAGCAGCTGGAAGGAAAGGAGGGCCCTGCTCTGGTGCCCTGCTTGGGAGCCAGACCATCTCCGCAGCCCGAGTTAGGCCATCGGCACCGTTGTGTCCACATCAGCATCATTCCTACTGGCACAATTCCCACCACGCAGGAAGTCAAGAACTGGGCGCTGCTCCCTCCCCTTGGCTCCCAAGAGGGGACAGACAGCAGGACAGCAAGGGGTTGCCAGGACAGTCCCAGGACACACGTCATATCTCACCTGATAGTGGGCCTGCGGGTCCCATAAAAACCTCATGAGCTGACTTTGTCATCGGTGCTAATGTCACAGATGTACCCGATAAGGTCTTCGGCAGCCAATTCAGAGCCATGGTGGAAACCTCCCCCACCTGTGCTGAGACCCGCCAAGCCTTCCTGACATGTCAGGATGCGCATGGACCTTCCTCCGGGGGCAGCCACAAGTCCCTTCCCCCACCCCGTAACTGACAGCCAGGTGATCCAACAGCCCATGGCACCACTGGACTATGAAAGGAATGTGCATGGAGTTCAAAAAATGAACCGAAATAAATGTAGCTTTTAATTCCATTTTCTGTGAACATTTCAGAAGCATTTTGTAAATCCCCACACTTCATCCTGCCCTGGGAGTGCCCCTACCCAGCAGCCATCCATGTACCAGAATACCTACTCTGAACAGAGAGATGGGCTTCGGGTCCAGCCAGTCGGGATCCAGAATCACCCACTGGAATAAAGATGGGGAGCCGGGCGAGGTAGGACAATCCTGCTCCCACCGCCACACGCACAAACCCACCCAGATGCTCTCCAAGTCAAGAGTCCAGCAAAAGCCTGTGGGAAAAGCCAGGGAGCCAAATCCTGCCCCGAATGCCACCATCACCACTACCAGCAGCACTTCGGTGGCCTCTCCCTGCCAGCCTGTGACACCCCTGCAGACTCAGACACCTGCAGGAGACCATAGAGGGCACAGGCAGGGGCAGGGAGGGGACTTCCCCCAGAACTGCACCTGCAGGAGTCCATGGAGGACGCACACTCACCCAGTGGGGGAATGAATAACAGCTGGGAAATTGCGCTCTCTCTCTCTCTCTCTCTCTTTCTCTCTCTCTCTCTGTATCTCTGCCTTTCAAATAAATCTTTTTTTTAAATGCAGATGGAAACATGCTGTACAAACACACAGGAACAACAGTTGCAAGAAAGTTGACAGTGATCAATGCTTACACTGAGACAGAAAAATCTGAATTAAGCAAGCTAATCTTGCACCTCACAGAGCCAGAACAAGATGCAAGTAAGTCCCAAGTTAGAAGCAGGAAGGAACTAACACAGACAAGAGAAAAAGCAAATGAGATACCAGAAAAGACCAACCGAACTCAGAGCTGCTCTCAAGCAGGATCAACCAAACTGACAGACTTTTAGCCAGGTTACACACACGAAACCAAAGAGGACTCCAGGAAGTAAAACCCCAAATGAAAGAAGGGGCCTTGCAGCTGACCAACATGACCACAGAGGGTTGTGTAGGAATGAAGAATACCCAGACATCACCCAACTGGATGATCTGTGCTCCCTGGCGGAGCTCGCAGGAGTTTGGATGGGGATTGCATGAGAGCTTTGCCTTGTGTTGGGTAATAGGAAGGTTTTGACAGTATGAATTCGTCAGATCCATGAATTTGGCATAGATTGCTACTCACTTACACCTTCAATCTTTCATCGATGCCTAAAGCTCGTAGGAAACCACAGTAGACCCCGAAGAAACATCAAGAAAAAAGAACAAATCTGTAGGGATCACATTGCTTGCTTTGGAGTTTTTTTTACACAACTTTGGTAGTCAAAGCAGGGTTTTCCTGACATAAAAAATGGACACACAGCTCAACAGAAACTAAAACAAATCTACATGAACACAGTGAGCCAATCATTGAGAAAAAGAAACCCACAGGGCCCAGTGCATTAGCCTCACAGCCAAAGTCCTCACCTTACATGCATCAGGATCCCATGTGGGCTTCAGTTCATGTCTCAGTGGCCCCACTTCCCATCCAGCTCCCTGCCTGTGGCCTGGGAAGGCAGTCAAGAATGGCCCAAAGCAGGCCCGGTGGCGTGGCCTAGCAGCTAAAGTCCTCACCTTGAAAGCCCTGGGATCCCATATGGGTGCCAGTTCTATTCCCGGCAGCTCCACTTCCCATCCAGCTCCCTGCTTGTGGCCTGGGAGAGCAGTTGAGGATGGCCCAATGCATTGGGACCCTGCACCTGTGTGGGAGACCCGGAAGAGGTTCCAGGTTCCCGGCTTCAGATTGGCGTGCATCGGCCCGTTGCGGCTCACTTGGGGAGTGAATCATCGGATGGAAGATCTTCCTCTCTGTCTCTCCTCCTCTCTGTATATCCGACTTTGTAATAAAATGAATAAATCTAAAAAAAAAAAAAAGAATGGCCCAAAGCCTTGGGACCCTGCACCCACAGGCTCCTGGCTCCCACCTTCGTATAGGCTAAGCTCTGGCCATTGCAGCCACTGTACTTCTGACTATTCAGTAAAAGTAAATAAAACCTACAAAAACCAGAATGCACAATGGGAAAAAGATGATCTCTTCAATAAATGGCACTGGGAAAACCACATGTTCACAAGATGAGAGAATTTGTCTTCACAAACACACACACACCATTCGCTGTGGTTTGAATCCAGTTTGCTCCCCAACATTCCCACTGACGTGTGATTCCTGATATGTGATGGGGGGAGGACCCTGGTGGGACAATGGGACCTTGGTCATGACGGTGGGATGTAGCGCCACCTTCCAGAACTGGGTTAATCCATGGAGCAGGACTGGAGCAGCCAGGAGTGGGTTCTTAGAAAGCAACCCTGCCTCTTGGATGTTTGTCTCACATGCACTTCCTTTTTCCAACCACCGTGCTTTTGTGCAATGCAAGACTGACCCCAAAGGCTGAGAGGATGCCAGCCCCAGGCAAACCCTTGCACGGCCCCCTCCACAACGCGAGTCACTGAGCCCTGTGTTCCATAACCACAGGAAATGGACCACGGCGCAGCTTGGGATGGACTAGACGCTCACGTGGTACTTTGCACTCAGGCACACCTGCTTGGGAAGCTGTCGTTCGAAGTATCATCAGTGTGTGCACGGTTGGGCATCCAGCGGACCCAAACCTACACCCAGCGCCAAGACCCCACCCCATCTCCTTTTCCATAACCTCAGGAACCCCTTGCTTACAAGTTTTATCTTGCGTTCGCATGGCATCTGAAGTCCGGCGGATTTCTGATCTTCATTAGGATCATCCTTGGAGGAGTCTAGAGGGAAGCAGTGGTGATACGCACTGAGAGCCAGTCCCTGGGCTCTCACACCTGCTGCTCAGTGGCCCTCAAGGCAGGGGCTTGGAGGCTGAGCTCCCAGCTGTAAGAGGCAAGGAGAACTGTGGCCGGTGCCATGAGACATGCTATTGGAGGTGTGCACAATTCCCCTCCGAGCCTGCAGGCTCTGCGCTTGAGAATTCACCCAGTCTGGTTGAAAATATGGGGGAAAAAGTTTCATGTGGATTTTATTTTCCTTGACATTATTCCCCAAATAACAGAGTATTAACAACTACTTCCATGGCATAAGGCATTGCGAGTCACCGAGAGATAGGTTGAGGTGTGCAGGAGGATTGCATAGATTACATGCCGATTCTATGATACTTCATAGCAGGGCTTCCAGCACCTTCCAATTGTGGCATCTGGGCCAGTGCCCCTGGATACGAATTTCAGCTGCATAAATATTCACAGAGATGTAAAAAAAAAGTTTATGGAAAATGCACATGATGAATAATAATGCATGAGTTTCCAAAAACATTTACACCTAAATGGGCTTTTATTTTAATGGCATTTTTTCACAGACTTTTTGAAGGGTCCTCATGAACACCCGTGCACACAATAAAAAAGAGGACTCTCCGTGGATGTCCACCTCCCAACCCCAAAACCGCGGCTACGTGGCCTGGCCTGGCAAGAAGGGGCCTCACAGATGGATCCAAGGTGGCAGGAGGCCCAGGTTAGCTGATGGCACCGCTGGCATTGTGGCATCCTCAGAGGGAACAGGTGGCCCGGGTCACGGAGGTGACGTCAGCGAGCTTTGGAGGTCCTGCTTGGCAGAGGAGCCAGTGGTCTGGGTGGGGCAGAATAAGCTGACTCCTGCCACCATGCCAGCACCCGGGGACCATCAAGCGTCCTGCCTCTTGTCCCAGCAGCCTGGGCTCGTCACCTGGACCTCGCAGGTGTGATCCTTGGAGATGAAGAGGTCACCCTGGGGAGTCGGGGCGGGGCACCCATCAGGATCAGGGTCCTAGCAGGAGAAGGGCAGGGGACAGCAGACACAAGGTCCTCGCCTCTTGCCCAGGGGTGACAGGGCAAGTCCTGGAGCCCAGGTCCTGCCCCTCTAAGTCACCCGCCCTGGAGAGCCAGTGGCTGTGTCCAGAGAGCGGGTTTGGCCCCCCGAGCTCCTTCACCCTTCCTCCTGCAGCCCAGCCGCCCACCACCTGGGCCTAGCAGGGAGGTCCCAGGCAGGGAGGGGACGCCAACTCGGACTGAATTTCTGCAACAAAAGCTGCAAAATAAAAGTTTTCCTTTCTCCGGGAATCCCCAACTGTCCAGAAAATTACTGAGGCAGAATTCCCTGCTTTGCACTGTGGCAGGGACATAGGCCAGACTCAAATGTGAGCCCACAGAGGCTGGATTTGGCTACGGCTCCACCCGAACCCACAAGAAGCCCGTCATGCCTGGGCTCTTGTGGCAACCCCTCCTCAACCTCCTGGACATGGCGGGGACTGCCCTGGGGGACAGCGCTGCCCTGGACCCTGGCTCCAGCTGCTAGGCAGAGGCACAGTAACACACCACTGCACAGGATGGGATCGGCTGGGCCCTGAGGGCAGAGCAGCCCGAGTCCAGGCGTGTTCCTGGAGGGAGATGTCACTCTCACAGGTGTCCTGGAGCTGCTGGAGAGTGACAGGTGCCTGGCTGACGCCCTAGGGTGCAGAGCTGCGGCTGCCTGATCTAGGCTGTGGGGTCTAGGGCCGTATCGTGGGTTCCTGTACCAGACATGTTGCTGCACCCCATGGCAAGCTAGAGACCCAGCTCAACGTGTACAGGCCCAGGTAGGGCACAGATGGGGCCCATAGAGCAAAGGGCTCAGCCAGGCACCATCTGTTCTCCAACCTCCACAACTTCCTTGTGACCCAGGAGGCCAGTTCAGCCTCAGAATGTTGGGGCTCCCATGGAGGCTCAGCCTCGGGATGCAGATTGCCGCACAGGGACCCGGGCCAAACCCCAGCCCGCCCAGCCACCTCCCCACCTCTCTCTGCCCAACACAAGGAACAGCCCGGCCTTGACATCCCAGACCATGTCCAGCAACCACCCAAATGCCACAGAAACAAGGACATGGTTTGGCAAGGCTTTAGTGCTAAGAATCCCAATCCCTGGTACCAGGGCCAGAGCTGTGCTGCGTGTGGCAGGGAGCCATGGCTGGGGAGTTTGCGTGTCACAGCCCCCTCAAAAGCACATTCCCTGGCCCCTTAGCCTCACCTGCTAATGATCTGCAAGCCCAGACACAGCCAGCAGACCAGCAGCCGTCCCTGCAGCACACAGCAAGGCACTCGATACCCCAAGAGAAGCTGCTTGACTCCCTGTCACAGGTTCTGGTCCCTCCTCCAAGTCCCTGCCTGGACTCAGGAGGCAGCTCATAATTACGAGGAACCCTAAATACAGGGGAGCCTCCACTTCACCTGCCCAGTGCTGCTGAGCGAATGGTGGTGCCTGCAGTCAAAGGAATCCCACCCTGAGGCTTGGGAGACCCTGGGTCTGTTCTTGGTCCTGGCTCAGGCAGGTGGGACTTGCAGGGTGGGGGAGGGTCCCCAGGGGGTTTCCATGATCTGGAGAGCTGCAGGGGCAGGGCTCCCGGCCCCTTCCCCTGAGTCCAGAAGCAGTGAGCCAGGAAGATGGGGGTCAGGAGCTGCAGGCCTCACCCCAAGTTCTGCCTCCCCCCTGCATGTGCGGCAGGGGAAGAGGCAAGGGCCCCACCTTCACTGCATCCACGGAGACTCCTGACAATCAAAGCTCACTTAGACCAGTAAATATTCTAGAAAAAGAAGTTCATTTCCGGAGAGGCTGGCGGGAGCCACAGCTGCCCCTCAATCAATAACTGATTATCTTGCTTGCAAAGCCGATGCAGCGCCTGAAGTCAGGCAACCCTGATAGGGTCTGACAGGCCCTTCGCCTGAGCGGAGGCTGCCCCAGCGGGCAGTTCCACTGTGGCCAGCCTGGGGAGGGGGGCAGGGGGAGCTGCCAGCTCTACCCCAGCCATCTTCCTGCGAGACTCCTCACCAGGGCACACCCCTTCTCAAGTCGGGAGTGGTGGAGCCTGAATTGTTCCACCTGATCTGGGCCCTGGACTCTAAGGCTCGGGCTGTGGGTGGGAGAAGGACAGGTGCCCAGACAGAGGTGGGCTGGAATAGAGAACTTGCCCCTGCCTCTTCCAGGCAGGCAGGCAAGGATGAACTCGGGCTGCCACGGAGGCCTACCCTGAGCAGCCCGGTTCAGCCAAGCCCAGGTAAGCAAGGTGACGGCCTGGGCTGCCTTCCCTGCTGGGGGGATGCGTTCTGATGGTGCCAGGAGACCAGGAGCCGGTTCCAGTCATTCGCTCATTCACCCTCGTGTTCTCCACCAACTCCTTGGTCTACGCGGGGTGCTCTGCATGACACAGAATGACAATCCCTGACCTGCTGGGCAGTCCTGCACATGTTCAGTCATTTGTGTCCCCACAACGGGTCAAGCCCTCAATTGTGACCTGACCCCCAAACTGAACAATGCACAATTACTAACCAAGGCCTGGGGCAGGATGAGCTCAAGGGCCAAAGTGGGTGGAGACTGCACATTTTCAGTCTTGTAGCTCGAGTATGCAACACCTCAGTGTAACTCGCTGGCACCCGTGAAACACCTGTGCCTTCACACAGGGGTTCAGTGAATGGATGTGACGCTTCCCTGCCCTCAGGGAGAGCTCGGAGTCGAGTCTGCAGGGCCTCCCTGTCAACACAGGGCTGCTGATGGACACATCAGGCTGAGGAGGGTCGGGGGTCAGGATGCCCAGGGCATGAAGCTGCTCTCACGGCATGGTGATCAGCAGCAGGGTGCAGGCGCTGCAGGAAATGCAGCATGCAGCCCTACTACTCGTTGAAGGAGAGAATCTTGAGATGGCAGTGTGGACTTTATAAAAGCCATGGCTTCCACCTGCTTTCCCGACATGGCCCCAGAGAAGGCTGGAACCAAGCCAGGTGCTGAGCTGGCTTCCTGACCCCCAAGCTTCAGAATGCATCAAAACAGCTCCGTGGTTTGGGTCTGCTAAGAAGTCAGTGCCATGATTTGGGACTGTTAAGACCAAGTTAGATGCCGATAAAGCGCCGATTCCATCTCTCTGATTTCCTCTTGCTAATCTTAGTGGTGAAGCTTTTCCAACGGCAAAGTGCAGAGAACAACGTGCCAGCTGCCCCAGAGCCCACCTCTGCCTCCTGCCAGCAGGGAACCCCAGCACCGCTTCCTGATCTCTCCGTGTCTTCCACATGCCAGATCTCTCTGCTGATGGGCTTCACCTGAAACCGTTGTCCCTACAGGAACCTGACAGGCTCGACTTGCTGCTTCTAACACTCCTTTCTTCTACACGCACAAACTAGGATTTTCGTCGTACCAAACCCCCTGCGTCAACAAGAGTGTATAGCCCTTGGACGGATGGGTAGCCTGTCCATGACGCCCTGTCACTGCTTGCTCTCTGGTTCCAAAGGCTGTTGATGACGCTTCCTTCCTCCCCTCCAGCCCCTGCTGTGGCTGCTGAGCATCACCTGCTCCATCAGTGCATGGAGAGCTCCACCCCTTCCAGTTGAACAAAGTATCCAGAGGCAATGTTTTCAGTGTGAAAAGTAGATGTGACTCCAGCAAGAGAGCCCTGCTGGCTTCCGGCTTCAGCCTTGTCCTGCTGGGAAGTGAACCAATGGATGGACCATCCCTCTTTGTACCCTGACTTTCAAATAAAAAATACATCAAAAGAGTAATTTACTTTATCTTCTGAGGGAATACTCCTTGAATCTCATGAAAGCTGATTCCTTCACAGCATGGCTGCACCAGGAACGCAGTGACGGAACGGGCTCAGTCCCCGCCCTGATGACCCCCACAGCAGCATCAACCATCCTGCTGCGATTTGAACTTCTCCTGAGAACTTCTTAAATTATATATTTATAAATTCAATTATCCGCTGCGTGTCAAAACCAAAATGAGCAAACAAAAAATACACGGAATAAGAAAAATACAGTAGTCACTTTCTTCTTGCCCTGTTTCAATTTGATATCTACCCCCTCACATTTTCATTTCTTTTGGGTAAATTCCAGAGTAGGATTCCTGGAGCCGACGCAGCAGCATAGCAGATAAAGGCAGTGCCAGCATCCCCCGTGGATGCAGGTTCATGTCCCAGCTGCTCCACTTTTGATCCAGATCCCTGTGAATGTGCCTGGTAAAGCAGAGGAAGATGGCCCAAGCGCTTGGGACCCACATCCACATGGGAGATCTGGAAGCAGTGCCTGGCTCCTGGCTCCACTCATTGCAGCCATTTGGGAAGTAAACCAGTGTACAACTCTCTCTCTCTCTCTCTCTCTCTCTCTCTCTCTCTCTCTCTTTATGGAGGGGGGCGTCTCCCTCTGTATAACTACCTACCAAACTTATTTTACTTTATTTTAAAGTCCTCACTCCAAGCCCTGCAAACACTTGGTGACATCCGAGTCTTGCTTTTTGTCAGTCCTGCTCAACGAGCTGGCATCTAACCGATGTGAAGACTTCCTACTGCGACTGTTGTGGTGCACACAGATTCTTGGGTGATGTGTCTGTTCCATTTTTTGTTGAGTTGCTTGCTTTGTGGGAGTGGCAGGAGCCTTCAGGTAGACTCAGCAGGAGCCACCTGTCGGATACGAGGCTTGCACATGCTTGCTGCTTGCCGTGTCTCATCTTCTCATTCTAGCAAAGGAGCTTGTCTCCGAGCAGACGTGAGTAACACTGACAGAGTATGCATCATCTGCTTTTCCTTCTGTCACTCATGCTTCCTGTGCTGAGTTTAGAATCCTTCAATCCAGGGTCACAGGACTTTGATTTTTTTTTTTTTTTTTTTTTTTTGGCAAATTGCATTGTCTAGCATGGTAACCGCTAACCACTTGTGGTGTTTGAATTCAGATGAGCAGACCAGCTGCATCTCAGCTTCCTGGTGGCCACACAGGTCCACGGGTCTGCAGGCCCTTGGAACGGAACAAATGAAAATCACACCCATCACTCGATGGAACAGCATAGCTCCTAAAGTTTCATGCCACGTTTATGAGTAGGGATGAAGGGATATTTCTAGCATATGCTGCCCAAATGTTTCCACGCTGTTGCTGAAGAAAATATGCCTGATGGTTTTTTCCATGAAATCACTTTGGCACCTTTGTCAAAATCACTTGGCCATCTACATGTGTTTTGTTTCCAAACTCTCTGTTTTTCTCTACCATATCAGTTATTTATATTAGTCAGCTCTTACTTTTACTTAAATAAAATAAAGATTTATTTATTTATTTATTATTTATTTGAAAGACATAGACAAAGAAGGGAAGAGAGAGAGAGAGAGAGAAAAGAGATCTGCCACTCACTAGGTTCCCTCCCCAAATGGTCGTGAGAGCCCTGTTTGGGCCAACACCAGGAGCCAGCTCTTCCATCTGGGTCTCCCACTTGGGAGCAGAGGCCCAAGCACTTGAAACATCCTGCACAGCTTTCCCAACCACACCAGCAGGGAGCGGGATGGGAATTAGAGCAGCCAAGACTCAAACCAGGGAGCAGATGTGGGATGCTGGCCTTGTCAATGGAAGCTTAGTCTACCCCACTGCAAAGCCAGCCCAGCTCAGCCTTTCCTTGTTCCTGAGTCTCTTGGAGGGAAGAAGGCTGCTTTGGTCTGTGGTGCCGCAGGTTCTGTCCCGCCTCAGGCATCCCTGTTAGGCTAGCAACTGAAGAGGTCAGCACATGGCAGAACACAGGTAGACGGAAGATGGCGTGTGACCCAGGGAGCAGAGACACAGCAAGGACACTCGGTGAATGCAGTCAACCCCCTGTAGGCATCACCTGCTCCGTGAATGCACCAGTGACCTGGAACTTCCCCACCAGGCCACGTCCTAGACAGCACAGTCAGGGTCAGGCTCCACCTTAGTCCAGTAGCCATTAACATCAATCCATTAACCATCAACTAAAGAATTTGAAAACTAGATCCCTCAATACCCCGACCTGTGGGAGGCCTCACCAGACGCATTCATCTTATCTCCAAATGCCTGAGTCTCCATGGTCTAGTCTCGTTCAAAAGCCCAAGCCCATGCTCCCATCTGAGACTCAAGGCAGTTCCTCTAACTGAAAAACAGAATGAAAAACAATCTGTGGGGCATGGCATGACCAGGTGTCAGGCTAATCCTTTGTCTGTGGTGCCATCTTTCCATACAGGCACCGGTTAGAGTGTCGACTGCTCCATTTCCAATCCAGCTCCCTGCTGGTGGCCTGGAAAAGCAGTGGAGGACAGCCCAAATGCTTGGGCCACTGTATCCATGTGGGAGTTCTGGAGGAGGTGCCTGGATTATATGCTCAGTTGTGGTCATTGCAACTAGTTAGAGAGTAGTTAGAGAGTAAACTAGCAGATGGAAGAGATCTCTCTCTCTAAAAAAAAAAAAAAATACAAAGCCAAGTTGTGTGTTTCTTTTTTTTTTTTTTAAAGATTTATTTATTTTATTATAAAGTCAGATATACAGAGAGGAGGAGAGACAGAAAAGAAGATTCACTCCCCAAGTGAGCCACAACAGCTGGTGCGCGCCAATCCGAAGCCGGGAACCAGGAACCTCTTTTGGGTCTCCCACGTGGGTGCAGGGTCCTAATGCACTGGATCATCCTCGACTGCTTTCCCAGGCCACAAGCAGGGAGCTGGATGGGAAGTGGAGCTGCCGGGATTAGAACTGGCGCCCATATGGGATCCCAGGCATTCAAGGCAAGGACTTTAGCCACAAGTTGTGTGTTTGTAAGACCCAGCACCTAGAGAGGCACAGGGCAAACACATCCACAGCAAATGTAGAGACAGGGATAGGTAGGAGATGTTGGTCCCGAGCAGCAATAAGATCAAAACCCAGCAGGGCAGTTCTTGGATTCGGAAGCTGCATGTCCGGTAGACTGGTTTCCACAAGCGTCACCTGCTGGGATAAGTCCCCTAGCCTTCCTTCTGGACAGTGTCATGAGCACACGTCTCCTTAATTTATTCACCACGAATAAAGGCTTTGGGGACTAAGTCCCCAGCACCTGAGCATCTGGGGTCCACCCAGGCTGCTTCTCAAACGGTAACGCCATTGTGGTCTTGATGCCAAACCATGGAAGTTGGGAAATGTTTCCTCATCTTCTGTTTTCCGGACGAGTTGGCATAGAGCTGGCATTATTCTTTGGTTATTTCAATATGCTGTAGAATTCAACAGCCACCCAAGACTGAAGTTCAACTTCATTTATTTAACAACCTGATACCATTCAAATTCTCTGCTTCCTCCCACACAGTTAGGTAGCCTGTGCATGCGAAGACATTGATCAATTTTCATCTAAATCGTCAAATGGATGGATACTAGTGGCTGATCTTGTTCCCGGACCATCTGTCAATGACCGTTGTGTCTGTAGTGATGTCTACTTGTGTCTCTTATTGATCTTTTTAGCAAAAAAAAAAAAAAAAGCTTTGGGTTTTATTGCTTTTCTCTGCTTTTCTGTTTCAAGCTTATTGCTTTGTGTCCTTGCTTGCTTTCTCCTGGCTGCATGTTGTTGTTGCTGTTGAAATTAACTCTTCTTTTCTGTATTTGCTTGAAGTAGAAGCTGATATTTTTTATTTGAGATCTTTGGTTTTAGAAAATATAAGCATTTAGTACTTGAAATTCCCTCCATGCTCCACTGAGGCTTCCTCACACAAATTTTGGTATGTTGCAATCTTTGGTTCCTTCAGTTTAAAAAGGCATTTCTAAATTTTCTTTAGATTTCCTCTCTGTCCCAACAGTTATTTAGAAACCATATATTTAATTTCCAGGACTTTCCAAATATATTGCTGCTATTGATTTCTAATTTAAACCTTTTGTGGTCATAAATCATACTTGTTCATTGTTTCAATTCATTGAAATCTGTTCACGTTTTTCATGTGGCCCAGAACACGGCTCATCCGTAGTCTAGTTCTCTGGAGAACTTCCCACGAATGTCCACTGGGTCATGCTGGTGGAAGCGTTGCTCAGGTCTTCATGTCCTTCCCCAGTTTCTCTCTGTTCTATCACTTTCTGAGACAGGAGTGCCAGCGCCTCCATCCACAAACCGTGGAACTGCCTGTTGGTGCTGCGAGCAGGGATTGAGGCTCGGGAGGGTTCCGAGCCCGAGCAAAGCAACCCTTCACTATTCTGCTCCCCTCTCTGTGTTCTCCAAGGAGTTACTGTCTTTGAAATCCACTCGGCCAGGTGAGGAGAGCCGCTCCGGCGTTGCTCCTACTCCTTTGTATAGGAAATGCATGTTTCTCTCCTTCTCCTTGTGTCCATCTTCGTCTGCATTTTTTTTTAAAAGATTTTTTATTGTTATTGGAAAGCCGGATATACAGAGAGGAGAGACAGAGAGGAAGATCTTCCATCCGTTGTTTTACTCCCCAAGTGAGCCGCAACGGCCGGTGCGCGCCGATCCGATGCCGGGAACCCGGAACCTCTTCCGGGTCTCCCACGCGGGTGCAGGGTCCCAAAGCATTGGGCCATCCTCGACTGCTTTCCCAGGCCACAAGCAGGGAGCTGGATGGGAAGTGGAGCTGCCAGGATTAGAACCTGCGCCCATATGGGATCCCAGGGCTTTCAAGACGAGGACTTTAGCTGCTAGGCCACGTGAATGTCTCACAAATGATCGAGAGCTACCTCTTGTGTTTTCATCTCGTCTGACAATCTCTGCCTCTTAGTTCGTGTCTAGACATTCAGATTTGAAGGGATTATTGGCACGCCCGGACCTAAGTCAGTGATGATATTATTTCCTCACTGTTACCCCCCGCCTGCTCTGGTCTGTCCTCCCCTGCCTTGCTTTCATCTGGACTGTGGTAATGCCTGTCATAGTCTAATTTTTCTGTTGGGCTCCTTTGTTCTCCCCTTTGCATCAGTCTGAGCGCTGTTCAATGGACTACAGTGTTTACTCCTGACCCGTCATGCCCACTGTGAGCTGGTATTCGTGTGGAAGTCTTGTTCTGCATCAGCAGCAACCCTTGCTGGTTAATCCTCACAGTTTCCACCAGTCTGGTTGATGTGTGGTGACATTTCAGGGCAATTCCATTTTCCCTTGTTGTATCTGGTGATGTTGAGCATCTCATCTTTAGTAAGGAGTCTGTTCTGATCCTCTCCCCATCCTTTATTGCATTGTTCACTCTTATTGATTTTTAACAATCTATTAACACTCTAAGTATATGAGCCTCAGCACACCTTATTGTCTGGCCGATGTTTGCGACACCTGTCGGGCTGCATGAGTTGCTGATATCACTCATGTGCTCACCGCTCTTTGTTCTTGATCATTCTTTTAGGAGTCTTCCAATTGCATTGATCTTCTGGGATGGCCTATGTTCCACCTCACTGGTCTTCTCTGTGGCGGGGATGCTTTGTGTAACCTTTATGTTTGCTTGTCTTCATTATTTCTTTCCCATTTTCTTCGGTGTTGGCTTCATTTTCTTGCTTCTTGAGATGAAAGTTTATGATATTGATTTTTCAACCTTTCTTTCATAGACACGGCTGTAGATTTCTACCTTAAATTCCTCCTTAGGTATAACCTGTAAGACGTGATTTGTCTTTGTTACCATTTAGTCAAAAATAATTCCTAATTTGCAAGTTTTTCGTGAGCTTTAGGTGTGGTCTAGTTATTAAACAGTTGGGAAGTTGTTAGTGATCTTTCTGTTGCTGATTTCTGGCTTGATTTCCCTGGAGTCAGACGCGTCCTAAATGGTTTTCCTCTGCTGAGGAGGGCGAGGCTGCTAGAGGAACTACTTGCTTGTGGTCAGCTCTGGCAAGCGTCCTGTGCTCACTGACCATGAGGGAAGGGGCTTGTGTCACCGCCGGGTTGAGCTTTCTACATGTCAATTAGGTCACTCGACTGATTCTGCTGTTCCAAGCATCTCCTTCCTTGCCGGCTGCTTTCTCAGGGCTCCCTGCCCACGGGACATCTCCTGCCGCGCTAGCACGCCGCTGCCTTGGTAACTGTTCCTCGGTTACTGTGTGCCACCTGCACGCTCAATTCAGCACACTAGAATGAGCGGGAGTCCCCTCTCCCATCGGCCTTCAGGAATCAGCTCATTTCTTGTGCAAGTAGAGGAGAGAATCCCACATCTGGTAAAGGAAAATCAATGTTTGAAATTGGCAGAGCTGGTTTTGAGAGAGGACACATCAGTCACGGAGTCTCCCCAGGCTGTGAAGTGGGAATGATGGCAAGCCCTGCATGCGTCCAGCCCACCCCCACCTCCTCAGAGGAGAAAGGTCCAGTGCGGACACCCGTCTTTGAGCTGGAAGACTTTCCCAAGCTTCTGCAACTGTGAGTTGAAATACCTGTGAGTCATATACACAAGTTGACAATTTCTGGTAAGCCAGTTGAAATCAAGACTGACATCTGAGTGTTCTGGGAAGGGGGATTGCAGAGACCCAGGGCAGGAAAGGAAAGAGGGCATGAAGACGAGCTTGGTCACAGCTGTCAAGGAACTGGCCCAGGGGGCAGAGGATTGGCAGGTCTCCTGCATTTGCTGCCATCTCCCCAGGCTCAGCCCAGACACGGCAGAGGGCCTGAGGCTTCCAGGCAGCCAGGGCCTCCTCCAAAAAACAGCAGTTTCTCTGGCGCACGGCTTGTCCAAACCACAGCACAGTGAACTCTGGGAGAAGCAATCGACTTGCTCTTGCAGACAACTGTACCCCTGAGGATGCAAGGGGTGGCCAGGGATGTCTTGTCTTGAGTGTTACTATGAGTCCAGTGATCTGAGGTGTGTGCGCTCCAACCACACGTGGACTCCAGGTGCCACAGTGAGTCCCTACTTGGTGGTCCAGTTGGGAGGTGATGGTTGCAGGAACCAGCAGAGCACACAGTGCAATGACCCTTGGAGTCCCAGGAACCAGACCCCCAGGTGCTGAGGACATTCAGGGGAGGGAGGGCTGCTCTTCGGGGGACAGTGTCTTGCCTGGGCCCCGGCCAGCCAGCCAGAACACCGAGTGGAGACAAGGCAGCCACCTGGCTACGGGCACAGTGCCAACAGGACACTGAGAGATTGGGAGCAGAAGCTGATTTCCAGATTTGCCAAAGAAGCAACCAGGAAAGGCCTGAGCCAGCCTGGTGTCAGTAGGCAGATGGCTGCAAAGAAGGCTCCTTAGCCCAGGTGCTGAAAAGGCCCCCCACTCCACGTTTCTGTGAATGCACAACGCACGTGCCGGGCAACTCACCCACTTAACTCCTACAAGTGCACTTCAGAGTGGTGGGAGCAACAGCAGGGTTAATTTTAGAACATTTTTAATCCTGCAAAGAGTTTCACAAACTCATTAATACTCGCTTTTCATTTCCCACCATCTCCCCGGCCTTGGGCAACCACTAATCCATGGGTGTCTCTACGGATTTGTGTATCTTGCATATTTTACCTAAATGATGCCTGAAATGGGTTGAAATGACCTTTCAAAGGTGCAAGCCTGGGAACCTTAACCTCTGGTCCCTCGGTGCACAACCTTGCTTGGGAATAGGGGTACTGCAGATGCAGTCCCGCAGAAGTGGGGCTCCCCACCCAGTGTCACAGGTGTGCTTACAAAATGGGCAATTTCCATGCACAGACAAGTGGAGATGGTGCCTGTTGGCAGCCTGGGCAAGAATCAGGTCAGACACCCCTGTTGAGCAGCACATGTAGCCACTGTTGCCCACCCCTGAAGGCACCCACATCTGTCCTTAGAGCACCCAGGGTAGGCGGCCGCACTGCAATAGGCCAAGCAAGCCCACAGAGAATCAGTCTGGAGATGCTGGGACGTCTTCCTCGTTTTACAGCAACTTGCAGGGCCCAGTGCCGTCCCTGGAGGGATGTAGACTCGTCCCTTCATGCACAAACCATGTTCCCTTGAGTGGCTGGACCACACTGGGACCATCCTCTCATCAGATCTGGACAGTGGCCCTACTAGGGGTTGTATGCCCTACTAGGGGTCATATGCCCTTCTGTGAGTGTTTGCATGCAAGCCTTGAGGTGCACATGGACCTTCATTTCTCTCGAGTACACACTGAGTCACATGGTTGTCCTAGGCTAAGGGACAGCCTTCCTGCGCCCCCAGCAGCCGCTCTGTCACACGCTATCACAGCAGTGTGGGAGCCTTCGGTGCCTGTGTATCCTTGTCACCACTTGTAACTATCTCCCTTTGGTCTGCCTTCGTGGTGCTGGGAGGCGTTAGTCAAGAGCCTTTGGCACAGGCAGGCCACACGGAAACACCCACGATTTGAAATCATGCCACGCTGTTAGCAAGCAGAAAATACAAACCCCCTAGCTGGTAAGGTTAGGGGTGGTGTCAGAGCCTCCTGCCTGGGTCAGAGCTGTGGACCCACTCCTGATGCCAACCTCCTGCCAGTGTGTGCCCTTGGAGTGAGCAGATAGGGGCTCAATTAAGTTGCTCACGTGGGAGACCTGCGTTGAATTCCCAGCCCCTGGGCATTGGGGAGGTGAACAGAAATGGGAGCTCTCTCTCTCTTTCTTCTGCTCTCTCTTTGCCCTGCTTTCTTCCTCTCCAAATAAATTTTAAATAAACGTCCCTCCTTATCAGATGCTGCTGTTATCATCCCTGGAATCCGTCCATCCCACCTGGAGACCAAGCAAAGTGACACAGCCTGGTATGACCTAGTCCCCATGCCCCAGGTTCCCAGGCCTGTCCTTGGTGACTGGGCTGAGTGGCAGGAGAGGCCCAGGCCACGGCAGCCGAGCCTCCATCCTGTGCTGGAGTTTCTATGGAAACTGTCATGGCCACAGGCCCCCTCTTTGCTTTCTGGATGTTAATAAACAGCCTCATTATTTTGCAGAAAGCTCTTTGGAAAATCAGCAGCCCCACAGTTTTATGCTGCTCCAAATTAATGTGGAAAGATGGTACAGATTTTTTCATTGACCATGAAAGGAGGAAGAGTTACGGCTCATTTGTGCACTTTTGCTATATTTATGTTTTATGCATTAGAAAGTGATTTCCAGCTCCATTACACATCACTAACGCCCTCGTTACATCCAAGGTATGGGCCAGGGATACTCTTTGCCCATCAAACCACCAAATAAATTGTGGCAAGAGAGATGAGGAAGGATAATGCTTAAGGCTCAGCTGGAATGAGCTGCATGGGGAGGGGAGACAGAGAGAGAGGGAGGAGGGAGAGAGAGGGAGAGAGAGAGGGAGGGAGAGAGAGCGAGACAGGGGAGAGAGAGGGAGAGACAGGGGAGAGAGAAGGAGAGAGAGAGACAGGGGAGAGAGAGGGATAGAGAGACAGGGGAGAGAGAAGGAGAGAGAGAGACAGGGGAGAGAGAAGGAGAGAGAGAGGGAGAGAGGGATAGGAAGAGAGGAAGAGGAGGATGAACAGGAGAATGGGAGAAAGGGAGAGAGGGAAAGAGAGAGAGAGGGAGGGAGAGACAGAGCATGAGAGAGCCAGGGAGAGAGAACAAGAGAGAGAGAGGTTGCTTGGCCAATGCCACTAGCAGAGGAGGAAGTGGCTGCCTCTTTGTGGGCCAGGCAAGGCTGCAGGGCAACTAGGAAACACCCACCAAGTTAACTGTGAGCTGGGAATGAATAAAGCCAGATACCCCAACTGTTAGTGAGCTCTCCAGGAGGAGTAGGGCCCATGTGTGAGGAACGCCCTGCTTGAGGGAGCCTGCAGTCAACTGGGAGACCAAAGGAGGCACCAAGGATGTGGTCAGCTCCCAAAAGAACCGGGACCTACAGACTAGACCGCAGGCCGCAGAGCCCTTGATCAGAGACATGCTTGCCTGCAAGAGCTGGCCTAGGAAAGCTGGGATTGGCAGGAGCAAGTGGCCAGCGAGAAACCACCCGTGAGAGGCACAGCAGCTGCCACTAGGTCAGGAGCCCAGGATAGGAACCCAAGCCAATAAGCCAAATGCCAGCTTCAGCACTGGAGACGCGGCTCCAGCACTGGGGACTTAGCTCCAGGACTCAGCACTCAGCACTCAGCACTGAGCTCCAGCACTCAGGACTCAGTTCCAGCACTGGAGACGCAGCTCCAACACCCAGGACTCAGCTCCAGCATTCAGCTCCAGCACTCAGCTCCAGCACTGGGGACTCAGTTCCAGCACTCAGGACTCAGGTACAACACTCAGGACTCAGCTCCAGCACTCAGCACTCAGCTCCAGCACTCAGCACTCAGCACACAGCTCCAGCACTCAGCACTCAGCTCCAATCTGGAGGACAGGAGGGTCGCTGAGTCCACTCACAATGGAAATAGGCTCCCGGTGCTCACATACAATCAGCTCCTGGAGTCACATTAGCAGCAATAGCATGGGCAGGGAGATGACAGCTGCCAGCCAATTGCCCATGCCAGTCCCTGCAAGGCAGCCATGCAAGCATGCCAGCGCTTCTGCTGCATGGCATAGGAGAGTCACCCCAGTGCGCCACACCAATTCCAGGAGGTGGAGATGTCCTTGGTCACCTGGCACCAGCTCTCATGCTCCTGGCCTTGGATCCTGAGACTCAGAGGACAAATCTCTGTCTGGGCCAGCCAGCTCCCAGGGCGCCTCACCTGGAGAGTTCCACGGTCTCAAGCGGTCCAGCTGGGCCCCTTCCTGAGGCTCAGGAGGCAGTGTGCAGATGGATCCGGCCCCAGTCGTGGGAGGGAAGGGAATGGGGTCACCAGCCACGGGAGTGAGACTGGTCAAGTCTTGTGTGGTCTAGAGTAGCAAATAGGACAGGATGTAGAATCTTCCTGTCCACCTTAACCCCTCCCAGAGCCTTCTCTGCTGCTGTTCCTGGAGGGCAGAGGAGGCCAGGAAGTGGAGGCAGCCAGCAGCAGCAGGGAGAGAGTATGGTGGGGGAGGGCTGGAGAATGAGAGGCAGCAGGCCAGGAAGGCACTCAGCCATGTTTCTGGGTTTCCGAGAAGGAGTCTGGGGTTTGGGGAGGCGGAAGGTGTTGGGAGGAGGAGTACACAGGCAGGTGCAGTAAGGGTGGGGCATCAGCCCCCAAGCTGTGACCTCAGGGAGGACCCTCCCCTCCCACGTGCTGCATTCCCAAGGCAAGAGTTAGAAACGTGCACAGGGAGCCCGGGACGCCACATACACGGCCCGGCTGGCTGCAAGGGTGATGCACCCAGCAGACACAGGCCAGGCCACAGCCCTGCTGGCTGCAAGGGTGGCACACCCAGCAGACACAGGCCACAGCCAGGCTGGTTGCAAGGGTGACGCACCCAGCTGACACAGGCCAGGCCACAGCCCTGCTGGCTGCAAGGGTGGCACACCCAACAGACACAGGCCACAGCCAGGCTGGTTGCAAGGGTGATGCACCCAGCAGACACAGGCCATGGTCTAGCTGGCCGCAAGGGTGGCGCACCCAGCAGACACAGGCCAGGCCATGGCCTGGCTGGCTGGGCGGGGCTGCCTCCCAAGGTCTCATGTTGCTGTGGCGTGTGATTTAGACTTCGTGAATTCTTTCAGAAATGTTCCATCTAATCTTTGCAGATAGGGCTTACTGCACAAAACAGAAAATGAAGAAAACCAAACGAGCGAGAGCAGGGCGGGCCTGTGTGGCACACGCTAATTATGTGCGGGTGCTTCAAAAAGTGCAAAATGGAACTGAAATAAATATGCAGTTATTTGGATGCAAAATGTTTTGAAGCCTTTTTTTTCCATTATTCACATTTTCCATGAACTTTATGAGGTATCGCGTATAGAACTACATACTTACACATGTGTGTGTATCACACATACAGTTGCTGGGCACCGGTGTTGCCCCTTCAAACCAACACGCTACCTGCAGCCTCATGGCATGCACAGAGCTGGACTGTGGATCTGGGGTTGGCACTCCTCATAGCGCCCACCTGGGCTCAGGAGCCTGCGGTCCAAAGCCGTCTGGCACCCAGGAAGGCCGTCCTTCCCGTGGTTATATGGAAACCCGGGCCATCAGGGCAGGTGCTTCACGGAGAATCCTTGGGGCACGTGGACCGGCCAGCCAGCAGCCAGAGACACAGTCAGCACACAGAGCCAAAGGTGCATTGATGCTGCAGGGAAAGATAAATTCCAGAAAGCAGGCTCAAGGATGCTTGGCCAAAGGAAGCATTTTCAATGCCGCAACCAGGATGGAGCTCCCAGGGGAGATTCCAGACGGGCAGAGCAGGAGGCAAGGTGCAGAGTTCAGGCACAAGTCTCCAGTCCAAGGGGTTGCCAGACAGTGCCTGTCTATGCCAAGACCCCCCATGAGGGGGCAGGGTGCCCAGAGGGGTAAAGGGGCAAGGATCAGGGTGCCCAGCCCAGGGCAGGGGCATGAGAGGAGGCTCCAAGGGTCCTAGAGGAGTGTGGGACACTGGTCATCCAGCGGAGGACCCACCCTGACCCAGGGGGTTGGGTGTCAATCATTGACTTATCACCTTTGCAGTCCTTGTTTCCAAATACAGTCCTATTCTGAGGCTTCAGGCAGACATGCCTTAGCAGTGGGGTTAGGGAGCTGAAGGTCATCCCTGGGAGCCCAAAGGCTTTGGACCCCCACAGGTCCCGGTCGGCCTGGGGCCGCAGAAGCTCCCTCCAACAGTGTGTAGAGCAAGCTGCAGTCGCAAGAGAGTGGAGAGGCAGGAAGAATCTGGATTCTGACTCAGTCAGGAAGACAGAGTGAGGGGCCTTGCTGATGGACCCGACCCCCCCATCTGTCAGCCCAGGTTCCCTCAAACCACTTTCTGTGCTCTGTGCTCAAATCATCCTTTGCTGTGACCCGGCTCCTGTTCAAGCTGCGGATTGCATTGCCATTAGGTCCCAATCATCAATGTGTTGCCAAAATGGCACCCCACAGCCTGGCAGTGTTCCTCTCGTGCCAGATGGTGGCTCTCGTAACTCCACCCTCCTTGCTCTCTTGGGGTGGGTAGGGCAGCTCCTGTAGGTCTGGCCAAAGACAGTCTCAGACGGATTGCCACAATGGCCCCGGAGCCTAGTATACCTGTTACCTTTCTGTGCAGTTGAAGAGAGGTGCCATCGGCAGGTGGGCCAGCTCCTGGCCCCTGCCCAGCTCCCAGCCCCCTAAGCAGAGGCCCAGCTTCCGGCCCCCGAGGAAAGGCAGGCTCCAGTTGCACCCTTGTAGCCCCTGTGAGAGTCTGAGCCCTGACCCCACAGTCCCCTGATGTGTCCTAGCTCACAGTGCAAAAGACACATGAGCGCTTCAAATAGATCATGGGGAAAATAGAGAATTAAATGATTGGTTTATTTGGGAGCAAAAGCGTTGAAATCCGTGCATAGTTTTCCAGAATACAAATATTCCCCAAACTTTCTGAAGATTCCTCTTATGCTCAGATTTTTAAAAACTTGGCACCAATATCAATCTGCCTGCTAACTCTGTGTTCCATGGGCTTTCTGAAAGGCCCTGGCGTTATGTAAGCATATCTGCCTCCAACCTCTCCGAATGCCTACAATCTCAATCTAGTTGGAGCGCATTGGGGAGCTGGGTGAAGCAGTGTTGATGCAGGACATTGGGGGATCTTAAATAAAACCCAAGTCGTTCCTGCCCCATGGTGGGGCTCCTGCCCCGTGGTGGAGGCTCCTGTCCCATGGTGGAGGCTCCTGTCCTGTGGTGGGGGTTCCTGCTCCATGGTGGGGGTTCCTGCTCCATGGTGGGGGTTTCCAGAAGGGGCGACACTCAACAGGAACATCCTCCAGAGACAAAAACTAGGTTTCTTTCAAGACAAAGAAATTTCAAAGCCATCCAAGAGATGTGGGCGTTCCAGGTGGGGGTGTGGAGCGATTGGGAGGAAACACAATAGAAGCGACCCCAGGAGGAATGCGAGCTCCCAAATAAACAACTGCGCAGGTTCAGTCCTCCTTCCCACGCCTCTCAGGGGAGGCCTGAGCCAGATCCGCAACGATGGGAGACAACGAGCAGCCTGCGGTAGGGCCAAGGCAGAGTTCATTTCATTCCAGCCCCTTTTCAGCACAAGGCAGGCTGATGGGAGCCGCGCACAGTGCTCAGCCAAGCCCCTCTCCCGGGGCGAATCAGCAAGAGCCGCAGCTGACTCGGCCTAAATGTGCACCCCCAGTTCCAAGGGTGAAACCTAGTCCCCACTGCAGTAACAGCAAGAGACAGTTCTAGAAGGGGTGTAGACCCCTTGGAGAGGGGCTCCAGGGAACAGCAAGACCCCTCTATCCCCCAACCCGTAAGAAGACATGCACAGAGATCTTCAATCCATCAGTTCACAAACCCAGTGACCACAGCTGGGGCTGAAGCCAGCATCCCTCACTCCATCCTGATTGGACACATGTGCAATGCCCAAGCACTCTACCATCCTCTGCCACTATCCTGAGCGTGTCAGCAAAAGTCGGATTGAAAGTGGGGCCGGAGGCCCTGCATGGTGACCTAGCGACTAAAATCCTCACCTTGAACATGCTGGGATCCCATATGGGCACTTGTTCTAATCCCAGTTGCCCCACTTCCCATCCAGCTCCCTGCCTGCGGCCTGGGAAAGCAGTGGAGGACGGCCCAAAGCCTTGGGACCCTGCGCCCACGTGGGAGACCTGGAAGAGGTTCCTGGCTTCAAATCGGCACAGCACCCACTATTGCAGTCACTTGGGGAGTGAATCATCAGACAGATCTTCCTCTCTGTCTCTCCTCCTCTCTGTATACCTGACTTTGCAATAAAAATAAGTCAATCTTAGAAAGAAAGAAAGCGGAGCCGCCAGGACTCCAACACTCTGAGAGGCTGGCATGGCTGGCAATCCCTGGCAGCACAACTCCAGCCCCTAACCATCCCCTTTTGTGCCCTTCTGGCCCCCCTAGCCCGTGTGAGGGTGCAGTTGTTGTGGGAAGTGACCCAGCAGCTGGTACATCTGCCTCTCTTTTTCTCAAATTAATAGACAATTAAATATTGAATGAATAACAAAATATAATATATCCAGAGAGCTAGAATCCCAGGTCACCAATATTTTTATCTCACCTTTATACCTAATGTGGTAGCATAAATGTCTTCCCATATTCTTGCAGATTTTAAAGTCTAATTTCAAGCACTCTCATTTATCAAAGACTGTTTCCGCACTTGGTTGTTAATTCTCAGAGTTCCAGCTGCCAGTATTTTGGAGAATGTGGTTATCAAGGCGCCTGCAGCCCAGCCTGCAGGATAAACAGCAGCAGCATCCTGGCCTCCAAGTGCTGGCCCCTGGGGAGGGGGGCAGACATGCGGCATGAAGCACAAGAAAAAGAGCTCAAAGTTGGCGGCTGAGCAGTGCTGCCCGGAGAGCTAAGCCGCGCTCGGGAGGTCCACACCCCACAACAGTCCAGTTCTCTGCCAATGCACCTGGGAGACCAGCAGAAGATGGCCCAAGTGTCTGGGCTCCTGCCACCTACCCAGGACATCCAGTTGGAGCTTCTGGCTCCTGGATCTCTCCTGGCTCAGCTCTGACCTTGAGGGCATCTGGGGAGTGAACCAGCAGATGGAAGAGCTCACTTTCGCCCTTGCTTTGGCTCCCTCTACCCCACAAATAGATACAGAATATGTTTTTAAAGATATTTATTTTAGCAGGATAAAATTTTGAACCTCATGTGTAACTTTTTGTGATATACATTGTCCATCAATATGCAGAGACCCCATCATACTTGGCAAATACTGTAAGGACTTGGGAGAGGGGGTGAAGCCACACCTGTGACACCAGCGGCCACAGCAGAGGGTGGATCCACGTACCTGGACTCCTCCACCCCCCAGGAGGCCGAGAAGGAGCTCCAGCCTGTTGGCTTCAGCCTGGCCTCACTCAGTCACTGCGGCCACCTGGGGCGTGAGCTACTAGGTGGAATCTCTCTCTCTCTCTCTCTTCCTCTCTCTCTCTCCCTCTCACTCTCTTCCCCCCTCTCTTCTTCTTTATCTCTGTTTCTTTCCAACTCTGCCTTTCAATTAAATAAATCTTTGTAAATAAGAACCAGAGCACAGTTAGCTAAGTCTCCATGTGTAAAGCCAACACCCCATAGAGACACGGGCTCCTGTCCCAGTTGCTCCACTTCCCACCCAGCTCCCTGTTTATGCACCCAGAAAAGCAGCAGAGGACAGCTTAAGCCCTTGGGCCCCTGTGACCTCATGGGAGACCAGGAAGAGGCTCCTGGCTCCTGGTTTCTAATTGACCCAACTCCAGCCAATTGTGGTCATTTGGGGAGTGAACCAGCAGATGCATGATCTCTCTCCTCTCTGTCTCTCCTCTCTCTCTGGATCTTTACGTTTCTAATAAAAATGGGTAAACCTTTAAAACTTACATTAAAAAGGAAAGATAGTGGCGCCACAAGCCTATGCAAATACAGAAAGACTGGTGCCCACTCGAGCACAGGTGTGTGTGTCTAGGGAAGAACTGAGCAGGGTTGACCAGGATTGAGCCCACAGGGCTGCTGAGCTTCCCAGCAGGGGGGCAGAGGAAGCCAGGCCGTGGGCACAGAGCCCTGGGCACCTGCCCATGGCCAGTGCAGACGGAGGCCGTGAAGGTTGGAAGAATGTGACGCCTTCCCGGCGGGGCCCTGCATTGAGCATGTGCACAGCACGGACAAGCAGGCTCGCCCTCCTGGCCATTAAGATTCACGGCCGTACATGGAGCACAGCGGACTGAAACATTCATAATTCAGAGGTTGCCTCTTGATTTCACCAATAATAATTAGCAAATTAAAATGGAAATGCCAGCACAAACCCATGAAAATCCTGAGGTGCAGCATAGGTAGGCACTCAGGAGAAGCAGGTGCCTCCTGGGCCACCCTCCCTGCAAACCCAGTCCCACGCAGATAGACCATGGGGTCAGCTGCCTCCACGTGTCAGCAAGCTAACACAACTGTGTCAGCAAGCCTGCTTTATGGGGCCTGAAACACCCAGACAGGGGATGGGAGCCACGGCGCTAACGAGGCCAAGGGGAGGGGGAACAGTGCCAACCATACCCCAGTTTCTCCAGGCTGACATCCTGGCCACTGCGCATCCATTTGGCCAAACGAGGGAAACAGTGAACAAATTGCAAACCATCTGGCTTACATTTTGGCAAGATGCGGCCCAGAGAATGTCTCACCTTGGAAATCCACTCAGCACACAACAGGCATGTGCTGAGAGCCAGCGATTTTTTCTTGGCTTTCCCTGACCACACATGATCCCTCCAGAAAACACAACCCTCAAAGTTTAGGTGGGGATCTAACCTTCCAGAAGCCTCCATCCATGGAGAATGTCTCTGGACACCTCCTCCACCCAGCAAGGTTGGGCAGCAAAGAGCTGATTCACCCCAGCCTATAACACAGTCTTCAGCCAGCACGGCTTCTCCAGCTGAACAGAACCAACAGGAGGCATGTGAAGGACGTGATTGCCCGGGCGCAGAGACGTGTTACAAGGAGTTGGCTTGCTCATGATGGAGGCTAGCAAGTACCAAATACCTGCAGGCTGAGTCAGCAAAACCCAGTAGAGCCAATGGCTCAATTCAAACAAAAACAAGTCCCCCCCCCCGCACCCCACCAACCCCAACCAGAATCGAGACCCTGCTCACTGTCAGGGTAAGAAAGATCAGGCATTCTTGGGCGTCGGGTCACCAAAGCAGGCAGCCCCACCACAGCCCCCACCAACAACAGCCCGGAGGTTCCAGGCTGCAGCCCAGAACTCAGTGGGTGTCTCGGGGAGGTGGATCAGAGAGACTCGGGAGGCCAAGACAGCAAGATGTGGCAGGACAGAGCACCAGGCTAGAAAGCAAGGACTGGAAGATATGGGAAGAACTCCTTGTGTTTTCAGCACATGTGTGGCAAAATTAGTCACCAACACCAATGCACGGATCGAGGGCAGATCCCACTGCTCATCCCTTCAAGGTGAGGATGTTGTCTGTAGCAACAGCAAGGCTGGAAACCTCGCTACACAAAGACCTCAGGCAGAGTCGCGGAGAAAGACTCTCAAAAGATAACGAGGATGAGCCAATAATCTAGGTTTCCTCTTTAGGAGACCAGAAGACCTTAAGCCCAGAGTAAGTCCAATAAAGGAAATGAAGTATCAGAGATCAATGGTATAAAAAGGTGGACAGAAGTCAGCAAAACCAGAAGCTGGTCCTTGAGAAAATCAAGAAGATTGATCAACCTCTCGTCAAAACTGATCAGAGTGAAATAGAGAAGACACAAGTCACCAAGATGAGAACAAAAGAGACGTTGTCACCTCAGGTCCTGGAGACATATAGACAGGCCTATCAAGGTTGCAAGAGATAGACCAATACCCACTAAACCCCCTTGGGCTT
Source organism: Ochotona princeps (assembly GCF_030435755.1). NCBI lineage: Eukaryota > Metazoa > Chordata > Mammalia > Lagomorpha > Ochotonidae > Ochotona > Ochotona princeps. The sequence continues at coordinate 1,298,015 of NC_080838.1, forward strand.
CTAAACATGCACAATACAGGGTTGGAAGCTGTCATTTCAAGCAATCCATTTATGATCACAACAAAAAATGAAATAGATAAGCCTTAAGTCTTATAATGATAAGTACTTAGGAATAAATCTTTTTTTTTTTTACTTATTTATTTTTATTGGAAAGTCACAGAGAAACAGACACAGAGAAAGATCTTCCATCTGCTGGTTCCCTCCCCAAGTACTTAGGAATAAGTACACAGATATGAAACATCTGCACAAGGAAAACTGCCAACCATTGCAAAGAGAAGTTCAAGGAGAACTAAGTGAGAAGATATACAATGTTCATGGGTGATAAGATACATTACAGCTACAATGCAATCTTTCCCCCAAGTAGCTGCTACAGATTCAGTGTAATCCTACTCAAAATGATAGCATGATTTTATGTAGAAATGGAAAAGAAAAAGTAATGCGAAGAACTTAGAATGCCTGGAATTATTTTGAAAGAGAGCTAGTTGATCTCAGTCATTATTATAAAGTTAAGTAATCCATACAGTGCCTGACATCAAAGTTACAAAATATCAGTAAGAATGCGGGAATCCACATGTGCATCATTGCTTGCAAAAACACAAAGGCAATTCAACAAGAACATTTGCTGTTACCAACACATGTGCTTATAATACCTGGTTTTCTATATGAAAAAAAAAAAGAATGAACTTTGATTAATACCCTGTCTCATATATAAAATTTAATTCAAAATGTGTTATATTTCTAACTGTAAAACATAATAGCATAAACCCATCAAATATCCAGTAAGAAATCTTTGTGACCTTGGGGTAGGCAATGAGTTTTTTCATGTCAAGCCAAAGTCACTACTCATAAAGTAGCAAATTGATAAATTGGGCTTCATAAAATTTAAAGCCTCTGCTCTTTAAAAGATATTGCTAATGAAATGAAAAGCCACCTACAGAGAGCACAATGGCTGTAAAGTATTTCTGATAAAGTCTTTCTCTCCAGGGGCTGGCACAGCGACCTAGCAAGTTAAGCCATGAACTGCAATGCCAGCTTTCCATGTGGGCACCAGATCGAGTCCCAACTGCTCCACTCCTCATCCAGCTAATTTCTGGGGCTATTGAAATCACCAGTTTACTCATGAACAGCTCATTTTAGGAAGATATGAGTGATATGGAAGATACAGACCAATGTGCAAGGAAAAGCTCTAGTGTGTGCCGTGTGAAGAGGGCCAGTGACTGACAGTCAGCACCGTGGACATCTCTCGATTTAGCTTACACACAACATGCACTGAAAGCTTTCCGAGCAGGGGCCATCTCTGTGGTGTCTAGATCAGTAAGAGTTTTCTGCGGAAATTTGTTCAAAGACTGAGAACGGCCAGAAACACTTGGCTTCATCAGCACCGTCTGGCTTCATCAGCACCGTCCTGAAGCAAAACCCAAGCACAGCGATGGCTGCCAGTGGAGGAGCAGGGCTGGTCAGAGCAAACGTGGAGTGGTCAAGAGCAGAGGTCATGGTGGGATGCCTTAGACATTGTGACTATTGAGCCGTGCAAGGGCCAAAGAATGACAGCCTCCACCTGTTATGAGAGTATTCTGAGAAAGTTACAGGAAGCCACCAGGGAAAGGTTTATCTGAGTCCTCTTTCACAGTGAAAACTCATGCCTCCATTCAGATAAGGGCAATTTTGCCGGAGTTTCAATGAGACATCATTGGGTCTCAAGCTTACAGTCCTAATGGGGCTACTTCCAGCTCATTTCGATTTTCTAATCTTAAAACAATATTGTGGGGGCAGCAGGAGGTGCCTCATGTAGTTGTCTTCCAGAATGCCAACTTCCTTAATAGAGTTAGCAATCCCAGGCATTTGGACAGTGAGCCAGAAAACTGCCTCTCTCTCTCTCTCTCTTCCTCCCTCGATCCTCCCCACCTAAAATAAAGAGCACCCCATCTTTCAGTTAATTGTTGTTTAAAAGCATTAATTTGGCTATCCTCCCAGGATTCTCAGTTGTCTGGGATGGACCAAATGGCTAGAATTATCACTACCAACCCCCGCCAACCACCCCCAGTGCTAACATGCAGCACGGCCAGGACCAAGCCCAGCACAGCATCTGACCGGGCATGGCCAGGACCAAGCCCAGTGCAGCCACTGAGCGGGCATGGACAGGACCAAGCCCAGCACAGCCGTTGAGTGGAGCACGGCCAGGACCAAGCCCAGCGCAGCACCTGAGCAGGCATGGACAGGACCAAGCCCAGCACAGCCGCTGACCGGGCACGGCCAGGATCATGCATAGCACAGCACCTGAGCGGGCACGGCCAGGACCAAGACCATCACAGCTGCTGAACAGGGACAGCCAAAGGCTCTGCAAGTTGTCAACTTCCCTGTGTATTCTGTGGTTCTCCTTGTATTCATACTTGTGTGTCCCTGCGTGCGCATGTGTGTAAGCCTGTGTTTCTGTCCATGTGTGCACATCTATGTGCAAGCCCTGTGTCTCTGCTGAAACGTTTATGTCTGCATGTGTGAATTTGTGTGTATGAAGCTGTGGGCCTCAATGTTTCCATGTGTGCATATGTGTCCCTATGTACCCAGGGATGCATGTGCAGGCAGGCGCATGTGTATAAAACCTCTCTCTATTTGTGCATTTGTGTGGATGAATTTTGTATGTTGCCACTTCTTCGCAATTGTGTGTGAATCCTGTCTCAGTGGTTCTGTGAGTGCACATATGTGTCTCTGTGTGTGCACACATGTATTTCTGCATATGTGTATGTGCTTCTGTGTACATGTGCATCTCTGTTTCTGTATGCATCAGCATGTGCATGTGTGTCTGTGTCACTGTGTGTACATGTGCTCCTGTATCAGAGTGTGCATGTGTGTCTGTGTCACTGTGTGTACATGTGCTTCTGTATCAGCATGTGCATGTGTGTCTCTGTTGCTGTGTGTACATGTGCTCCTGTATCAGCATGTGCATGTATGTCTCTGTTGTCGTGTGTACATGTGCTCCTGTATTGTGTGTGTGCATGTGTGTTCCTTGTTGGTGCATGCACATAGGTGTGTCAGTGTCAATGTGTTCATGCATGTTACTGTGTCAGTGTGTGCTCATGTGTGTCAGTGTGTGTGCATGTGTGTGTGCCTGTGTGTGGATAGCCTGCACTACTTCATGGAGTCTACAGAGCCCATGTCACAGGCACAGGTGTTCTGTCAGCACACATACCTCCCAAGCTCCAGCTTCCAGGCTGTGTGTTCCCCCATGAGGGCACCAGTTAGGGCCCGCCAGCATCCTGGCCCACTGTGCATCCCGAGTCCTTGGCTCCCGCTCCCAGCCTACACGTGCAGCTGGTGCGGTGTGGGCTGCTGCTGGACTTCCCACCTTGGGAAGACCACCAAATGACGCATCACTCTAGATACCTTTGGAATTTCTGGAGTAACCAGGGATTGGGAGAAGTGCGACAAGGACATGGCCATAGTCAGGACTGTGGTCCTCTTAACCCCAGCCAGCTGCAGCTCCTCACCAGACTTGCAGCCTTCGGAACTTCCTTCCATCAGAGAGAGTAGGAGTGGGTCCTTGTCAAAGCTATGTGACCCAGCTCACGGTAAAGCCCCCACGTGGCCCCTCCCTTTTCCCCCTCTCATCTTGGCCTTGGGCCAGAACCTCTGATGTGGCCTAGAAACAACCCCGCCCCCCCTCTTTCCCCTTCCATCCTGGAGCTAGCACAGGGCCCTGACCATGCCCCATGCTCAGCTGGGTACCCTCCAGTGCCCTGAGTGAGGAGCTCACAGGGGTTCCTGGAGGCTCGGAGACCAAGAGCAGCTTCCCGTGTCTATGGCAACAGCAGCTCCCTGTTCCCTTACCCCTACCCCAACAGCCCTTTCTGAGGCCAGCCTCCAATCCAGGCCTCACAGCCCCAAGGTCACAACAGAACGAGGCTAGCCAAGGCCACACTGAGCACCACTGCCATACAGGGACAGCCACTGGCATATGTCAGCATATGCCAGGCCAAGGGATGGTCTCCATCAGGGAAGACTGTGGCCACAGTCTCCAGGACAGCCATGTTGCTGTGTGGCGCAGCGCCCCATGAAGAAGGATGTTCTTAGAGGGAAGTCAGCGTTTCCATTTCCTGTTATTTCTGGGAGACATATGCCTCTGGAGGGAACCCTGTGGCCACCTCACAGACCACGTCAGGACATCGCATCCCAAGCTCCCTCCTTATAGCCCCCAATCGCACCCCAAACCATCCACCTGGACTTTGTAGCCACTTGGGATGGCCTCTTGGACTCCACTTGCACCTGCTCCAGCTGAGACAGGAAGACCTAAAACACCAGAGGGCAGCAACAGGCCTTGCCCCCAGACAGGCTCTGCCCCAAGCTCTCTGCCCCATGTACCTCCACACTCAGCTCTCTGCTCCCTGTACCCCCATACCCAGCTCTCCGCCCCCTGCACCCCCACACCCAGCTCTCCTCCCCCTGTACCCCCACACTCTTGGACATCTGATTCAGAAGTTTCCTGAGACTGAGGCTCGACTTCTCTGGCACATTGTGGCATCCTCATTAGCCAGCGCCGTGCCTAACAGACACGACAATTGGCAAAAACACCTGCTGGATTCATGGAAGAGCTCATGAATGAGCTCACTGAGCTCCCTGAAGACTTGGGTGAGAACAAACCTGGGTGAAGGCAAGAGTGGATTTCCAAGCAGACCTTCCCTCCACGCTTGGCCCCTGCCCGCGGGACACTCCTTCCATCTGGGGCTGTTACACATTATGGAGCTGGGGTTTTTTTTCTTTTTATGTGAAGGCAAATCTAACACATTACAACTGAAAGCCACGAAAGTTCAGCTGGGACATAATTGTGCTGTTTGATTTGCTCACAAAGAACAGGTCAGATTGAAAGGTTAGAATCCTCTTAAAAATATTCTTACAAGGACTTTAGAAAAACTGTAATGTTATCATCTTGCCTTTTCAGAGGAAGTTTCTATTTAGCAGCAGTGATTAACCACCCCTGAGAGCTGCGCTTCCTCGTGCTGAGCCTTCCGTTATCGCAGGCGATAAACCGAGAGCAGGTGACAGAAATATAAGCGGCCGTCTGGAAATTTACGAGGACATGGCTCGTTGAGCAGGAAACTGACAGTGGAGGCAGAGAAAGGGGGAATTTTATGAAAATCACTTCCCTGGACACTCAGCTGTGCAAATCAAGACATCAGCCTCCATGCCCATGCACTGCCAGGGTCGGGGAAGAGGCTGCTGAATGGGCAAGAGGGAAGAGATCCTTGGGGTGGGGGAAGGTAGCGGGGCAATCCAGGATCCTGGTATGACCCCATGCATATTTAGCCAATTCCTCACCGAGGAAATGGTGTGTGAACTATGGATGCCAAGGCCTTGGCTCTGATCGGGGTGCCACGCTGCCCAGGGATCCCCAGAAGATGCACGGAGGTCCTGACTCCTGGCCCATGCCAATGTGGCCTTATTTGGAAACAGGGTCTTTGGAAAGCAAGGTAAGATGACAGCATCATCGGGGAGGGTCCTGATGCAGTGGTTGGGGTCCTCTCAAAGTGCTGGCATCCCATGTGGGCACCAGTTCAAGTCCCAGCCACTCCACTTCCGATCCAGCTCCCTGCTAATGCATGTGGGAAAGCTGTGGAGGATGGCTCAAGTGCTTGGGCCCCTGCACCCACAGGGGAGACCTGGAAGAAGCTCCTGGCTCCTGGCTTCACATTCCTGCATGGCTTAGTCCAGCCATTACAGCCATTCAGGGAATGAATCAGCAGATGGTAAATCTTTTTCTCTCTGTAACTCAAGCCTTCAAATAAATAAACAAATTTTAAAAGAAAAAAAATGCAGTCCCACATGTGGGGACGAGGAGAGAAAAAGGGTGGGTGAATGGATGATCGTGGAGGCAGAGATATGGCAAGGCCACCGCAGGCCAAAGGGCCACAGGATTGCAGGATCAGCAGTGCTAGGAGAAGCCGCGGGGGCGAGATGGGTTCCACCCTGGGAGCCGTAAGAAGCAGGACCTTGTGGCCACGTGGACTTGGGGCCCAGAGCCTCCAGAAGAGAAAGGCATCTGCTGAGGCCAGCCCTTCCCCTGGGCTGTCAGTGTGTCTCCAGGGAGGACAGTGTGTACTCCCATGTCCCCAGGTCCAGCTGGGCGAGAGGGAGCACTCCCACAGCCCCTGTTCTCACACTGTGTGCCCTAGCCCCTGTTCAGGGTACCAGGATGGACACAAAAGACACAGTCGTGGACAGCACAGCAGCATCAGGAAAGAGACAGACAGATGTCCGTGGGTCTGCCCTCTGCTGGGCATGGGCAGGCGGGCCCTTCTGAGTTAGGGGCAAAGTCCACTTTGTTTCCTTGCACTAAATGACTGAAGTCACACTCAGTTGAGCTCCCTTAGCTTGTGAAATAACTAACAGAGGAGGGTCCCAGCTTGCCCAGCTTTGAGAACTGGTAGCTGCGCAGGTGGGGTCTGGCCTATGGAGGCGTGAGCCAAGGATGTGGTCATGGCTGCCCTTCACTGGCCTGGGAGGAAGCAGTACCCCAGTGCGGCAATGCCAGTGTCCCAGGTGCCCCCACGCCTGATGACTTACGGCTGGTCTGTCCAATCAGAAGGCAGCTTCCATACCCCCAACCCCTCCTGGGTCTCAGGGCTGACAAAGTTTCTGTCAGGTGTGTCTGCACTGAGGAGGCAGAAATTTGTAAACAGCAAGGGAAACTTGGAATTTAGCTCGGTATGTGTTCTGACGGCCATGCAGGCTGTGTAAATGTTGTCCAACTTGGGAAAGAGCGAGACAAATGGCACACAGGTTCCGTGGCCTGTCCCACTGCAGGTCCAGGAAAGTGAGGAGGCCGCCAGGCAGAAGGACCAGTGCGTTCTGCCCAAGCACGCAGGCCAACCTGCGCTCCCTCTGCAGCCCTGGCCTCTTTCAGCTGGAAGTGCTGCAGCCTGGGCCCCATCTGCCACCCACCTGAGCTTCCCCAGCCACTGGTGTAACAAGATTAATGAAGCCAATAGCTCCGAGGCTCCTCATATGTGACACAGTTTCTCAAGTCTCATTTCAATGTTTCACTCGGGAAGAGGAAGAGAGGAACATGCAATTGCTACACTTCACCTCCCAGAGCTTATTAAAGCATGGTGGCAGGCAACCATGCCTCTCCGAGAGGCCTCTTACCAGGTCTCCTGGGTCACCAGGCAGGTGCTGGCCCCTTGGCCAGGCAGGGGGGCAGGTGAGAACATGCTGCTTACTGGCTCAAAACACTCACTGAACACCTACTGTGTGCTAGGCAGAATAGCACACACTAAGTGGAAGCACCTATGGAACATTCCAGAACAGGTGGCCAGAGGTGATGAGTCATTTGCGTCCAACCACTGTGGAGAGATAGAACATGTTGTTGAGCCCCACATCGCCCACAAGCTTTGGTGCAGGGGTGAAGTGCCCATGGTGTCCTCATGTCAGTGTGAAGGCACAGGCAGAGGCGCTGCTTTCAGGGGTGGAGGCCCCTGAGTGGGCAGCAGGCAGGATGGGCAGCGGGATGGCCATACGTGCTGAAACCCCGTTCCCCTGCCATAAAGGTCTGGAACGGTGGGAGGTCGGAGGTGTTGAAGCAGATGCAGCCGTGTCCCAGTGAAACTTTATTCATAAACACGCAGCGCCCAGCCCTCCTCTTTGCTGCAAAGCTGATGGATGCCTTTTGGTGTCCAGCAATGATCCTGACTGTCACAGATGGTCTGGGCAGCCTGAGCCCCTATTCCCTACCACTGCAGCCCCAGGGGCCCTGTGCCCCTCCACCTTCCACACTGTACACATGGGATGCTGGCCACAGGCGAGGGGCCACAGTCAGCATACACAATCCCTGGGGACACGAATGCCTGTGCTGGAACCTAGACACCGTGTTCCCTCCCCACCTCCTACAAGTGAGCTATCAGAGGGCCTCCAACCCCAGTCCTCACATTCCCTTGTTGAGTTCCACCTTGGAGCAGTTGATCCTATCACTGTAGACTGCTGGGCTTGCATAAAACCTGCTCCTGAGCCTGCTGCCTGTCCCGGTCCTGCTCCCAGCTGATGTGGGAAGCCCTGGGAGACGGGCTGCAAGCTGGCTTGCCTATCTTCATTCAGAAGCTTTGCATGACCCACAAGACTCAGGAAGTTACCTGATTTCCCTCACCCTCAGACTCCTGGCTGCCCAGGGCTGCATAGGCATGCCCAAGAGGAGGGACTGTGCTAATAGACCAGAGCTCTGTTCTCAGAGCGGTCTGAGTTCACACACGCCATCCCATCGATGCCCTGCAGAGCAAGGTTCGTGTCCGAGCCCAAGGGTGCCTGACACCTGCCTCCTTCCAGAGGCTTCCATCGGGCCATGGTCCCTGCATGGACTGGAGAACAGCCAGCTTCTGGCAGAGCCTTCTGTTAAGGGAAAGAGGAGGACAGAGGCTGGGAGACTCCTCAGGGAAGGGTCTCAGGGAGCAGACCCTGACAATGAGCGGAATCCCTGGGTTCCTGGGGCTGGGCCTGGACTGTCCTCCGGGCCTCTTCAAAGGGCAGCACTGAGCCTTGAGGGGCTTAGCTCAAAGCCAGCACTGTCCACACCCAGCGCCCCTGCCCCCACTTACTGCCCCCCCACCACAAAGTACCACCCTCATGTACCATGTGACAAGCAAAACTCGGCACTAAGCTCCTGTAAGCTCACTCAGCCCCACCCAGAGGCAGCGGCGCCTGTAGCCCCTGCACTGGGGGGTGGGGTCTCAGAACCCTAGTTTTCTCACCTGCAAAGCACAGGTGACTCCACATCTCCCCCATACTGGGCTCCTGGGGCTTAACTGTGTCATGTGTGGTGCCTAGAGCAGTTGTCACCTGCAGTTAAGCACCCCATCCATGTCACAGCTGTGGAAGCCCTGACACCTCTCTGGGGTTGAAAGCTTGACTGATGCTCCCAGCTGGAGGGGGCAGTACTAGGACGTGACGAGTCAGCCCCAGTAGCTGCCACAGCAGACTGCCATGAACTGAGCATCCACCCACGGACCGTGCACCCACTCGAGCACTGCCATCTCCCAGGGCTGCCAAGCCAGAAAAGGCTAGAAGCCACGATTGCTCTGCCCAAAGCAGCCTCCTGCCCCAGAGTACCCAGAGGGACAAGCTAGAACTGCCGATGTGCCAGGAGAGCCTAGGAACGAGCGGGCATGGAGGCTGGGGCTGCCCACCTGGGGGCGTTGGTCCTGAAAGGAGGAACAGGCCAGTGCACGGATGCCCCCAGTGCCACAAGCTCGGCCAGCAAGGATGGCCTTGCGGGGTCCTTGTTTTCCTGCTGGGGCCTGGGAGAGGGGCTGTGTGATGACTGATGCCCCTGGCTCGCACTGCTGACTCGGCAGGCAGTTCGGCCTGGGGGAGGCTCGGGCACCTCAGGATACCATGCGGTCACCTTTCCCATCACACAGCCCTGACTGGCCTGGGCAGCTGCCACACACACATTTGTCTTCCCAGCTGAAGGTCAGAGGCAGTGAGCGCAGGGTGGCAGCACTGGCTTGAGGTGCAGGGCAGGAATCTGGGCGGGCCTGGGAGGGAGAGAACCTGCAGGACCACTGAAGTCACCCAGTTCCCAAAGGTCTTCCAGAGCACGAGGAGGGGCAGCAGCCAGGCTCCTGGGGGTCGAGGGGACAAGGCAGGGTGGGTGCTCAGTGCATGCTCACCAATTCCTGGGACCTGAGGGTCCCACAGGCCTGAGTCCAAACCCAGAGCCGGTGCTAACCAATGGCTTCAGCATCCTCTTTAGTAGTAGTGTGGTGACAGAACAACCCCAGGACACAGCAGTCACCCTACACCGAGTACCGGCAAGGTGGGTCACCTCCCACACGGCCTGCCCTTCAAGTCTTCCCAGGACCCCAAGACACAGACGCCATGAGCCTCCACAGTTTGCAAATAAGGAAACAGGGGCAGAAAGTCCAAAGCAGCGTCAACTGATAGCCAGCTGGTCCGCGGTGGGCTCCTGAGTGGAGCGGAGTCCATCGGTTGGCAGGAAGGCTGGGCACCCACACCCCAGCACCCATGCCTGCCAGCCTAGCTCCTGCAGAGGCCTGAGCCAGGACGAGCTGACACATCACAGGCTCTGGGAAATGATGCATGTGACCCGTCCCAGGTAGGCGGAGGTGGTGCTCCAGCAGCTGCTCCATACCCTGTTGGCTGCCAGGGTGAGACCAGGCCACAGGCTGCCCGGGGCTTGGCCAGCACTGATTCCCCTCCACTAATGACGTCACCACCGGTGGGGGACTGCCCCAGAGAGGCCACCGGATCGCCTTGCTGGGGAGTGTTGCTAGGACACGGGAGGAGGGGGATGAACAGCAGCCTCCTGAGCTGACACGCTGGGTCCTGGCAAGCATTGACGGAGGCTCAAAGGATCACTGGGAATCTAATTGCCGGGTGTTTGGGTTTGGTATTAGGGATACTCCATTCAGTAAATACCAGCGAGCTGGAAGCCTTCCCTAATCCTCTGGGCAAAGTTTGCTGGAGCTGCCCAGACAGTGAGCAAAGACTGTGCAAAAGCCAGAGGCAGACAGAGATGCAGAAAGCTGGAAGTAGAGAGAGAGAGACACACAGAAGAATACAGAGAGGGTCAGAGAGAGACAGAGGGAGAGAAACACACAAAAAGAGAGAGAGAGAGGGACAGAGTGAGACAGAGGCACAGAGGGGGATAGAGTGGGGGGACAGAGCAGGGGAACAGAGCGGGGGGACAGAGTGGGGAGCACAGAGAAAGAGAGACCTAGACGGACAGAGGAAGAGAAAGACAGAGGTTGACCAGCAGAAACACATGCTGTGTAAGGATTCCTGTGGAAAGAACGGGATATATAAATGCTAAAGAACAGGGGGCGCTCTCAGGAAAGGGCCTGCCAGCAAAGTGAGGAGCCCCTGGAAGATGAACACCAGAGCGAACAGGTGACCCTGCAGCTTCTCCCAGGAGACAAGCTCCGTTCCACTTCCCCGAGGACGTCCCTGTCACACTCACACCTAACTCCCCTGCTCTCCCTCTCAATGGGAGAACCCACAGCCCCAGTGCACACTTCAGCTCACAGAAGATGGACTGCATGCTGCTCTTCCGTGCATGCAAGTTCCTCTCACCAACAGGCCTGAGTCGTGTTTTAGAATCGCCAACCACTGCCACCTGCTCTGGACAGTGCTTGGGCGGATGCCTGGGCTCCCGTAGCAGCCAGAATCATGAAGAGGCTTAGACATCTGTGGCTCTGCCACCCCAGGGGTCCCCTTTCCCCTGGGACCAGTTACAGCGGCCACTGGAGCAGCTGCTTTCTTTGCAAGTGATGTGTGTGTGCATGGAGGTGCTACTTCCTCTGTGTCAGAGCAGAGCTCAGGCTGCTTGACAGCCCGCAATGTACCTGCGCTCACCCACCTCAGCCCCAGAGCCCCAGCTAGGAAAGGAAGCCGCAGGCCATGGACTTCTGTCTACACATGGTCCTGCTTTTTTCTTATCCTAGATGACAGGGTCCCACATCACTTGAGGATCCCCTATGGCCCGCCAGTCAAAATGTCAACCCTCCCCAAAACAGATTCCTTTGCACAGTAGGGAAAAGATAATCTCTGACGAGATGGTAGAAGTGGGCATTTACTGAGGGGCATAGAGCAAGGAGTCGGGCAGCTGTCGCCAAATGCCCACCCGAGAGGCTGAGGTGGGGGAGGAGCGGTTTATGGAGCGACAGGTGCATGATCAGCTCATGTCCTAGTTCCGGGCTGGTTGGCTACGCCGCACTGTTCAGGGACTGTGCACGACAGCCAGGTGGACTGCCCTGGGTCTGAGCCTGATGTGCAGGTGGCTCTGCTCAGACCTGGAACCCAACAACCTGGGACTACGCTGGCCACCAGGGTGTTGTCACTGGAGAAGCAAGTGCAACGTGGAGTCTGGTGCCTCAAATCTTGCAGGATCGGAGGCTCCTATCCCTTGACCCACAAAATCCCCTCAATACAGGATGGGCACAACCATGAGGCTAAGCGGCCACCGTCGATACAGGGCAGGCACGACCATCAGGCCAAGTGGCCAAGAAGAGGCTGGCTCCTGTCTTGCCATTACGTGGATCCTTTCCTCCCAGGTCAGGCTGTGACTCCCCAGACTACAATTTTCACCCAGACATCAGGAAGTAACCCCTTCCTGTCCCTTCCACTCAGTCATGCCTTACTCCAACAGCCAGTGCTGCTGCCCCTGCCGAGTCTGCTGACCCAAGATGGGTGCTCTGACACAGATCTCATGGGGTGGCCTCCATGCCCTGCACCTGCTGGGCAGTCCAAATGGTACCCAAGGGCAAAACACAGCCCAGGCATTCTGTATTTGCCCACTGCTCTGGTCTTCAGGGTCCCCCAAAGTCCATGTGTAAGAGGCTTAACCCCCAAGGTCACGTGCTGGTGACTGAGACCACAATAGAACTGAAAAACCCAGAGAGAGAGACAGGACACAGAACATAATGGCCGGTCACCCAGGCAGAAGTGGGACAGGACAGCTGGTCACCCAGATAGCCACAAGATTTAGGACAGGATGGCCAGTCACTCCTGCAGCAACAGGACAGTCAACCACTCAGAGAACAACAGGACAGTGGACAAGATGGCCAGTCATACAGTGAGAGAACCTGGGACAAGATGGCCAGTTAGTCACAGAGTGAGAGAACCTGGGACAAGATGGCCAGTTAGTCACAGAGTGAGAGAATGTGGGACAAGATGGCCAGTTAGTCACAGAGTGAGAGAATGTGGGACAAGATGGCCAGTCACACAGTGAGAGAACGTGGGATAAGATGGCCAGTCATACAGTGAGAGAACATGGGACAGGATGGCCAGTCAGTCCCCCAGAGAGTGTTAGGGTGCACAACAGGATGCACTGTATAGGTCTGTGACCAGGAGGGACAGCCATGCCACCCAGTGTCCGTGTGCAAGGACACTGCATGATGCTCACACAGCAGTGCTGGGTGCCGAGTGGTGCCTTTCTCAATGGATCCCTGACATGAAGCCAGCCTGGCCAGATCCGGAGGCTGGGTCTGGCTAGAAGGACCAGAGGGGTGTCTGGGATGATGAAAGGGACAAGATGAGTGTGGATTCAGCCATAGAAAATACCCCACGCACAACACCAGGAACCCAGACATCCTGCATACACATGCCCACTCAGCTCTAATACACAGGCCAGGAGACCTACAGGAGGGATGAAACGAGAGGCTGCTGGGCTCCAGGCCACTGACACCAATCCCAGGTGCTGCTGGTCCCTTATCATGGGGGCTCCACAAGCTCGGGCAAGCGGTGTCCCCAGACACTGTGAACCATCATCACAGGGACTCCACAAGCTTGGGCACACCACATCCCCAGCCACTGAGGGTCCCCCATCAGGGGGCCTCCACCATCAGGGGACTCCACGAGCTCGGGCAAACCATGCCCAAGATGCTGCGGGGCTCCCGCATGCCTCCGCGTGCTCTGTCCACTCTGTAGAATCTTTCACATACAGATCTGGAATGAAGGGCTGCGTGTCCACATCACAGCACTGCTCAGCTTTTGGTCGGCAGCCTCTTTCTTCCTACTGGAGCCGCCTGTGCCTTGGTGAGGACGTGTTGCTTAACGACAAGGCTCCTCTCTGTGTGAGCAGCATGCCGCACCCCAGCTGCAGGGCGGTGGGGCAGGCACCCGTCTCTGGATGCCTGGGGAGCTCTGTGGAGGCAGTCACAACAGCTCCTGAGGCCTGGGGGCCCTGGGGTGCCCCGAGAAGTGGGTCATTCCAGGGGAGCTCAATCGCTGCCTTCTCCAACTATATATCCTGAGCCTGATTTTGTTTAAACTCCAAAGTAAACATGTTTGCAAAACAGGATTAAACACACAGCAGGGCCCTTGGTGGGACAGACTATAACTGTGCATTTTGGGGGCTGGAGAAGTAGTGTTGGGGCGCTTGTGACTCCGTGGGGACACACCAAACTCGAGTGAAGAAATCACTCGAGGTTTGCAATCCAAGAGTGCCTGCCACCTTTTGTTCAGACACCTGCAGAAAACCCTAGAGCCACACTGCACACAGGGGCTCGTCTCCTCTGCCCCAGCTCCTCCGTGCCCCCAGGGGCAAGGAAGTCAGCCAGGAATAGAGGTCAGGGCCTGATGGGAGCCCTGGCTATACACAGATTAACAAAGCCTGGATATTGATCCAAATGGCTGTCCAGGGTCTGGGCTAAAGGCAGAGACCCTCTGAGGGAGGAGGAAGGGTGGAAAGCCAGGCAGGAGAGAGGGCAGCCAGAGGGTCTTCGCAGGCCTGCAGCACATCCCCTCCACATCCAAGGGTGAGTCAGGGCCACTCCGCCAGTCCCCGCCCACAGAGGGGAGCAGCCACAGGCGTGGCAGGCCATGCTAGAGCAGGACCTGGGGTTCGCAAGCCTTGTCCCAACTCAGCCACCACTGCTGTCATGTGAATCATCCCGTCAGAGCCTCCCCTCATGCGTGAGGGGGCCAGGTCGTTAGCGGAATAACCGAGTCGGGAGGATAGGGTCACCAGTAAGGGAGCTGGTGCCCACAGGCCAGAGCACCTGTGAGCTGGCTCTGCCCACCTCCTGCATGTGGGGACAGAGCTCGGGACCCCACCTATGAAAAAGGGACCCTCAACAGACACCATCTGCCAGGCCCTGACAGTGGACTTCCCAGATTCTGTAACTGAGTCCACAAACTCCAGGGTCCTTGAGTCCCCAGTCAGAGGTATCAGCTGTATCCTGCACGTGAATTGAGCCAGCCTTTGATCACCTGTTGGACTGAGCCACTCAACCTCTGAGTTGCCCACAATCTCAGCTGCCAAGGCTATGCACCTGCTCTGGGCAATGACCCACTGTGAGGCCAGCTGGGTGTGAAGTGATCACAGCCCCTCGCCCCCAAGGGGAGGCATGGCCACAGCTGCACAGTGCACCCCAGGGGCTCCAGCCCCTTGAGGAGAGCAGCTGCTGGCTTGAATGGGAAGAGGCCGTGACCAGGGCTGTGTCTGCTGCAGTTCTGAGACTTGTCACATATGGTCCAAAAACAACAGCTTCTCTTCCCACCAGGACTGAAGGTCGCCCTGAGGGTGGCTGGACAAAGCCCAGCTCTGAGGGCACAGGGCAGAGACAGGTGTGGCTGACCTCACCTGCCCAGCCTTCCCCTGGAAGCTGAGCACTGCATTCGGATCCTTGATGGCCGGGAAATGGCTGGAAACACACAGGCGGACTGCTCCGTATGCGGACTTGGACACTGGGTAGACCAAGAAGCCGAGACTGTTCTCAGCCAGGGCGGCGTGGGGCGGGAGCAGAGGGATGAGAGCAGGAGGAGGCAGAGTCCCAGGAAGGGGCGCTCATGGAGTGACAGGTGACAGATACAGGGCTCTGTTCCCACCAAGAACTGCTAACAAAGACAAGCAAATGCTGGTACTTGAATGCCAGGCCCTCCACACACAGCGACCACAATGACAGCCCTTGGGACAGGTGTTGCTGTCACACTGTGAAATGTCACAGTTGGGTTTAAATTCCCCACCTTGCTACACGCTTTCAACTTGTCTCTTGTTGTCTGCCCTGCCCTCTTCCCTGGATTGGCCGAGTGTTTTTACTCCAGTTCACCTTCTTTGTTGTCTCTTTAGACAACCAACCTCACTTGGTTTTCATTTTTCAGTGGTTGCCTAGTGGTTTACAATTCACAAATAAAACAGCATAGACCAGCATGAAGTAGGTTTCTTTAAAAAAAAAAAAAGATCTATTTACTTATTTGAAAAGCAATGAAACAGAGAGGAGAGAGAAATAGAGACAGGGAAAGCTGAAGAGGGAGAAGCTCCCATTGGCTCGTTTACCCCCTTGAGGCCCACAAGCACAGCAAAGCCTCAGGCCACCCAACCTTAGGATCTAGAAACTCCCTCTGACTCTCCCACATGGGTGGCAGGCACCCAGGCACGTGGACCATCCTCCACTACTTTCCCAGCAACATCAGTGGGAAACTGAGTCAGAAGTGGAGTCTTGATTTGAACCAGAACTCAACACAGGATGTCAGCTTTGCAAGTTGCAGCTTGCAAACCAGCTAAGCCACAAAGCCATTCAGCAGAATTCTATCAACCCACATACACTGCAAGGACCTGAAAAGAGCAGATTCGGGTCTCCTAGTCCACGTCCAGCCAGCCCCCACCGACATGCCTGGGAAAGCAGTGTAGGATGCTACCCTTGTGGGAAGTGGCCCCTGGCTTCAGCCTGGCCCAGCACTGACCACTGAGGTCCTTTCGGGAGGGAACCAGCGGATGAAAGATTTCCGTGGGAGTCCCTCCTCTCTCTGTGAACTCTGCCTTTCAAGTAAAATGAAAATAAATCTTAAAACAAAACCCAGGGAGCTCACTCCCCCGCGCTGGGCGTGCATCCTTGTTTTCAGACGTTGCTTCTTCCTGCTGTAGGCTGCCACCATCTCGTGTCATTATTGTTACATGCTATCATTTCAATGTCTTGGAGGTTTTGTTTTGCCCTCACCTCAGTCAGCTTCGGTATGTCCCATTCCTTCACACGGATCTGGGTTTCCAGCTGGTACCATCTTCTGCCTACAGCAGCTGGGATAGCGTTGCTTGTAGCAGGGCTGTAAGGGGAATGAATTCTTTGAGCTGTTGAACTGCTGAAAGGCTCTGTTTCAGTTTCCTCTGAGAGGTGTTTTTCCCGGGTGTAGAATTCTGGATTGACAATCATTGCATGCCACAGAATCCCTCCCATGTCTGTGGCTTCGCTGCCCCAGGCAGGAGCTGACAGGAGCCTGCATCGGGCTCACCTTCTTCGTGCCCACACCTCGGGCTGTGCTTCCTCTGGACACGCCCAGTTTTCTGTGGTCTCTGGTGGGGCTCCGTGAGTATGGCTGCCCTCGGAGTCCGTTGCAGTCGCCGCATGTCTGGGTCCACTGTGGTCATTCACACATGCGTTCAGCGTGGTTTCTTCACATGTCTTTTCTCTTGCCCTGTGCACCTGCTTCAGGAACTCCAGGCCCACATCAAGCTCATTTCCTGACCCTGCCTTCTTCATCTGTTCCTCCTCCTGTCTCCTGCCTGGTGGTTTCCACTGCTGACTTCCAGGAATTCTTCAGCTTTCTTTCTACAGAATCCAACCCACTGGGAGCCCGTCCAATGGCTTTGCTGCCTCCTAGATCATGTCTTTTACTCTAGAAGTTGCAGTTGGATCTGGATCCTTGGCAGCACAGCTTTCATGCACCTGTCATTTCTGTGTTGCCATCTAGTGATTGGATTTTCCTCCCAGTGTTGGATTGGCTGCCAGTTCCTTTGCAGGCCCACTGACTTTGGGCTCGTGATTACCGCTCTTGCGGAAATACCACTGGGCTTCATTCCAGGGTGCAGACCCGCCCCCTCTGAAGGCTTCGTTTCAAGCTTTGTAAAATGAGACAGTGCGCACTGCTCATGCTGTTCTCTCCTGGGTTCCCTGCCCAGCGACCCATGACATGACATGACCTCCCAAGTTGCTGGTGGGGACAGCAGATATGCCTGCTCCTGGGGCAGCTCAGACAGCATCCTTCCTGTGCCTCCTGGGCAGTTCCCCACCCACAAGTGGTTCTGCTCCCTGCACACATGCACAGAGCAACATGGCTGAAGGCCCCAGAGTGTGCTGGCTCTGCCGTCTCCTCTCCAGCACCTCCCTACACTGCCAGCTCCTTCTGCTCACTTCTAAAACAGCCTCAGGCTCAGCCTGGCTTCTCTCTCCCTGAGCTGTGGCCTAGCTCTCGACCGTGAGGCCTCGCTTGTCCCTGAGCCCCTTTTGGGGGTGCCACCTGCTTCCTTGTAAAGAGCAGTTGGGACGTGTGGCCAGCACTGTGCTGAGCCACACAGGTCATTAGCAGGTGTGGATGTCCTTGGCCCGCTCCTGCCACTCCCTCCCTCAGCATGGTTCCCTCGTTACTAACTCACCAAGTATCTCACAGTCGTCACACCAAGACTGAGTTAGAGCAGCCAGCAGGAGCTGCAATCTGGCCATCACAGTCAAGCTGGGGGCACGTTCCCAAGGAAGCTCCTGCTAACGGGGGGTCTTGGGAAGACCACCCTGGGCCAGGACCACGTGCATGACCAGTCTGTGGGGGACAGCTTGTCCTACATGGTGACTGCTCAAGCCTCATCCACGAACAGCTATGGGTTTATAATTAGCCATTTCCACTTGAAACCAAAGAGCCTGATCATGATTCAGCAGTGAGTTTAGGAAGGGGAGGTGAAGGCAGGATCAGATCTATTACGGGAATGCAGCAGACAGCTCCTGGAGATGAAAACAATGAGCGCTAATGGATAGACATGTTTAATGTTTCAATCACCGGTAAAATTAATCCCGTTTAATATTAATAGACATGACGTACATCTCAGGGGCTGTTAATCTGCTATCTCTCCGCTCCATCTGATGTAAAAATAGCTTCCAGTGATAAGGCAGGTGGGCACAGAGACACAGATGGTGGGAGTGGGGAGGTAGGGGGCAGGGACTATGGATGGCGGGGAGCAGGGAGGGAGGGATGGCGGAGTAATGACCGGGCAGATGGCACGGGACACAGAGTCAGCTTTCCAAACTTCACCCTCAGGTTCACGCTCCTTAGGCAGAAAGTCCTGGGTGCTCTTTGTGCCCCGGGGACCGTGAGAAGCCGCTCAGCCCTGTTCTTCCTCACCAGGCCTTGGTGGCACTGGAATCCCACTGCCAGGTGACAGCACAGCGGGCTGAGAAGCAGAGACAAAGCACCCAGGCCTGCACAAGGCCAGGCTGGGTTGGGTAGCTGGATATATGGCTGAGTGGGGAAAGGGGTGGATGAGTGAACAGGCAGGTGGATGGGTGAATGGGTCCCCCAGAGCTGGCTATATTGTGGCCTTCCCTCAAGTCTGCATCACCTTCCGACCACAGGATTGAGGGTCAGTGCTAAGACAAGGATGGAGACATCTGGAGACCCATTCCCAGAGCAGGGCCAGTGTCCTGAATTCAAACCGTGCCACCTGTGCCTTGCACACACCATGCTGGCACCCAGCCCAGCCCTGAGGGGTGTCATCGACATGCTTCCCCTGAAGCGAGAATGGACACTGCCCCCAGAGACGGAGATACCAACAGGGCACCAGGGTTCGGGACCTTCCATGGTGGGTGCCACATCCAACCTCACCCCGTCACCAAGAAGGTCACATCTCCTCTCTGGCCCTCACTGTCCTCTGTGAGGTGAGGGAGGCTGGACTCACCTCAGGGGGTCACGGGGCATAAGCAGGTGTGCAGACCAAGAGAGGGAGCGGCCCTGGAACCCGCGTAAGAAACAGCTCCCCGCCCCCACCTGTTCCCTCACTTGTCTGTCTTCCCTTTGCCATGTGCTCGTCAGACCCGACGGACATCCTTCAGAGCCACATAGGAGCCCTGTGAGGGAGTCGGAGAGTGAGGCCAGCAGTCTGAGCTCCCCACCTTGAAAGCAAAACTCATGAGGCCAGAGGAACCTGGACACAGGCCTGCAGCCAGGAAGGCTGTCTGGAGAGATGGTTCCCTCAGAGGAGCAGAAAGAAACCAGATGAAGGGAACGAGCACCAGTGCCCCAGAGGTCTGAGGAAGTGGGGTCAGCCTCAGCGCCGTGGACCCATGCCAGGCTCCTGGGGCCTGGCCCGTCTGTGGCAGTCATGCCGCTCCCAGCACAGCAGGCACCATCTTGAGCTCCCAGAGTGTCCTGTCCTCTACCATCCTGACAGGTTGAATCTTGCCAAGGTTACAGAGCAGGGGCTGTGCAGCTGTGAGT
Source organism: Ochotona princeps (assembly GCF_030435755.1). Classification (NCBI taxonomy): domain Eukaryota; kingdom Metazoa; phylum Chordata; class Mammalia; order Lagomorpha; family Ochotonidae; genus Ochotona; species Ochotona princeps. The sequence continues at coordinate 1,317,713 of NC_080838.1, forward strand.
TGATGGACAGTGAGCTGGTCAGTCCCGATGCGTGTGCCCTGGGGCAGCCGATGAGTCTGAGGAAGGCTGTGGATGCAGTGCTTCCTTGTCCAATCCTTCTGCTTGCGGTTCCTATGCTGTCCTCGGCTAGAGCCAGGGCCACAGGAGACAGGCAGCTCCCGGGATGCAAGGAAGTGCGGAGCCCTTGCAAATGGAGCGCCTGCTGGGAAGATGCACACAGCCTGCCCAGGATGCACACCTCCCACTGTGCATGCCTGACACATGTGTGTGCTGTGCCCTCCCAGGATGCACACCTCCCACTGGGCATGCCTGACACACGTGTGTGCTGTGCCCTCCCAGGATGCACACCTCCCACTGGGCATGCCTGGCACACGTGTGTGCTGTGCCCTCCCAGGATGCACACCTCCCATTGTGCATGCCTGGCACACGTGTGTGTTGTGCCCTCCCAGGACGCACACCTCCCACTGTGCATGCCTGGCACACGTGTGTGCTATGCCCTCCCAGGACACACACCTCCCCCTGTGCACTGCCTAGCGTGTGTGTTGGTCCTCTGTGCTTTGTGACAAACCAGCACATAGTCGGTGATGACAGCAACACTGGTTTGTGGTTGCACAGATCCCATGGTCCAGGGGTGGGCTGCTGTTCCCACACTGTGGTGGCCAGTTTCCCCCAGCCCTACGGAAGCCACGCTCCCTGCAGCCCCACTCACTGCCTTCTCCCTGACTACTGGGCCCCTTGTCAAGGGGCTTACCTGCTTAGGCCAGTCCCACCAAGGACACTCCCCTTCTGGACAGAGAGAAATCAACACACAGCATGCCCAGTCACGCCCCCCATAGGCTGCCCCTTGCTGCACAGTCACCCAGGCACAGAGGGCACCATCAGGGTGAACATCACCTGCGCCAGGTGGAGCTCCCAGGACATCCTCACAGCCTAGCCACGGCTCCTGTTCTCCCCTGCCCTGGTAGGTACCACCCTGGCACAGGGGCTCCATGGGCAAGCAGCTTGGGCACCCTGGTGTTGTGTCTATGCCTTGACTATGTGCGGTCACAGATGAGCTATATAACATCTCCGTGCCTCAGTCTGCTCATGTGTGAGGCAGGCGAATGAACACTACCCTCAACACATGGCTTTGAGGCATTGCCAATGAAAGCTTGTGCTGGCTCAGTACCATGCCCAGGGCATAGGGTTGGCTGATGATGCTGCCGCTGGGACCTGCACCAGACTCCTCTCCACGCAGGAAGATCACTCAGCCTGGACCGACCCTCCTTTCCCGTCTGTAGCACCCTCCCCCATCCCTGGATCTGACAGAGAGAGAACAATTAGCCTGCGGTAATAGAAACTTCTTGCCGCAGGCCTGGCTGTCAGAGGGATTTATGAACTCCACGGAAGCCCGTACTGCTAGCAGACAGCTTGTCAGGGAACCACTTCCCAGGTAAGAGGCAAACAGTGCATCTGTCATTGTCACAGCCGCCCTGTGGCAAGACGCTCCAGTGCCTGTCCCCTCCTGCAGCTCCCAGGCTTCCAGTGAGACACAAGCTCTGCATTATCAAGGTGTTTTGGAAAAAAAAAAGATAATAAACCTGGTCGTTTATGGCAGAGCTCCACCATCAAACACCAACTCCTGCCAGACCGTGTCGGCGTCGGGTCCCTAGTGCAGCATCTGGGAGTGCGTCGTTTGCTCTCTTCCTTCACTTAAACAAAGACCCTTTATGCAAATAACATATAAAAGTTTTATAGCAACCTGTCCTGTCTGCATTCACCCCCAGCCCACAGCACAGAAGCCTCACAGGGCAGGGTGGGGCTGGTGGCTAAGAGGTCATTTTCTGGACTTGGTCCAGCCAGGGCCTTTGTTTGTCCCTCCCCCACAGGCCTGCCTTTCCAGCTGTGCTATCTACTGGTCTCACGGCCCTCTGTCAGCCCTCTTGTCACTGTCCTCCCTCACAAACAGTGTTGGGCCTGGGCAGGTGTTCCTGCTTCCAACTGTCCCTCATGAAGTAAAAAACAACAGCCCCTTCCTGAGGCGATGGAGACACAGCACCTTCTTGGGGTGATGGAGACACAGTCCCTTCCTGGGGTGATGGAGACACAGCCCCTTCCTGGGGTGATGGAGACACAGCCCCTTCCTGGGGCGATGGAGACATCCCCTTCCTGGGGTGATGGAGACACAGCCCCTTCCTGGGGTGATGGAGACATACCTTCCTGGGTGATGGAGACACAGCCCCTTCCTGGGTGATGGAGACACAGCCCCTTCCTGGATGATGGAGACATCCCTTCCTGAGGAAATGGAGACACAGCCCCTTCAGGGGGTGATGGAGACACAGCCCCTTGGTCCCTCTGTGCTCATGGGAAGGAAGCAGAAAGCAGCAGCACCTGCTTGCCAGTGACATTTGCTGAGACAAAGGGCAGCACACTCTGAGAACCGTCTGGGGGCCCTGCTCTCAGCTGCAGCCCACTCCCACACCCTGCCAAGTTGTGTGCACCCAGCCTGTGCAGTGTTCCCTATTCCTTCTGATGTGTGCCATCTTCCTGATTGCCTCTGCCAGCCAGTGCCTCATGCCGGCAGTGTCTGGAGGCTGTAGCTCTACCCCAGACTTGCTGGGACACAATCTGCTCTTTCCCGGGAAGCCAGCATTGGTGCCCACATTCAAGCTGCACTGCTCAGAGGGATCCACAGGCTCCTCCTCTCACCCCAGCTCCCCTGGGACTATACTGCACTTCCTTCCTCCCCTCAGGTGGCAGGCAGGACCCACAGCTACCTCCCCTGTGTGTACCACTGGTCAGTAGAGGGGACCTGGAGTCAAGCCTGGTCCTCTGACTTGCCTTGCCCAAGATCAAGGACCCAGTGTGGTTGAGCCACAGTCTCCCTGACTGCGCAGGGTGCCAGCCAGGTACACTCTGATGTGGCAGGTACTGCAGCCTTGTTCCCTGCTCAGGCCAAGACTTCTCACCTGTTTAGAGTTACGGGCATGTGGGCTCGTGCCCCCAGGGTGTCCAGCAGTGCTGATGGAGGGTGCCCAAGTCCTCTGTGTGAGAATTCAGCCTCTGGAGAAGCCAGGCAGCTGACAGTGAAGGTCACATCAGGGGAGCAGGGCGTCACCCACAGGTCCTGCTGATGGACAGCACAGCTCAGGGGGATGATTCAGCCTGGGCCTCTGCCCCGATGGGGACAGGCTTAGGAGGGGGCAGAGGACATGTGCATGGGGACAGGCAGATGCATGGGGATGAGCAGGTGTGGTTGTCCACAGGGAGCTGCCGGTGCTGGAGAGGGGAGGCCTGAGCCGCTGCTTTTGAGACTCGCAGGCCACAAGTCCACAGCCCCAGCAGAAGCACAAGAGGAGCTCGGTCAGGCCTGAGCTCTGCCAGACAGGAAGTGGGCTGGGACATCTGTCAATCCCCAGGGACAGGACTGCAGGGACAGGCAAGGCTTTGCACGGCCTTGGGAGCCCAATCAAACATTCCCCAGCCAGTGGTAGAATGGGACCCTCCAAACATCTATCAGGTGGGGACCTGGTTCACAGGTGACTGGGGTACTGTGTGGGTCCCATGTGGGGCAGGGGCCAGCAGATCTGGTCCTTCAGCTAGCAGAACCTGAACAAGAGGGACCAGGTCAGACCTGAGCTGACAGGTGCTGTGTCTCCTGCAGCCTCGAGACCCTGCCCCAGCCCTTCTGCAGGAGTACAGTTCCAGGCAGTTCCTGGCAAATGGGCTGGGAGATGGGATGGTCCCTGTGTATCTATATTTGGCAACACAGCATTTACTGATTAAAAATAGAACTAAGGATATCTTTGCTCCCCAATGAAAGACAATGCATCGCAGCCCACTGTGGCAAATTGTCCGTGGTCTGTAGCAGTTTCAATTCCAGGGAGTTTTTCAGACCATTGCTAAGAATAGAGCTGCTCCCGGGTCCACACAGAGGACACAAAACATGCTCTGCCCATTAAAGTAAGACTTGAAAGGGTCTCCCCATGTTGGCAGCAACAGGGAGGCACTGGCATGATACTCTGAGGGGCTGCTGTGTCCCAGCATGCAGGTTGTCCATGCAGAGCCCTTCCTGCTCCGAATTCCCACGGACGCCATCACCAGCCCAAGATGCCACTGGACCCCTTGGGTGAACGGGCCAGGGCACATCTTACAGGCTCCAGCTGTCAAGCCACCGAGTACCATGAGAGCCAGTCCTCCAGGAACAAGGCACCCTCAAGCAGGAAGCATACCTCCAATGGATTAAAGCAGAACAGGGAGGACCATGGAAGACTGTACCCTGAAAGCCCATGACACTAGATCAAATGAGAGATGACAAGTGTAGGTGGGTGGGCCGCCATACTGCACACGGCAGAGTCTCACATACCCCAGACTCCCCTAAGACATGCGAGGAGCCCAGGGAAAGCTTAGCTGGAGTGAGTGTGCATGTGAGGGTGTGTGTGCTTGTGTGAGGGCTCTGTATGCACCTGTGTGCACACATATGTGTCCTGCCAGTGTGTGGAGGTTGGCACATGTATGCTCATTCACGTGTACTCCTGTCGGTGTGTAAGATCTGCACGTTATATGTTGTATGTGCTCCTGTCTGTGTCCACACACAGGGTTATGACAGCTAGGATGTGTTCACAGGTGTGCACGTGTATGACAGCCAGTAATGTGTGCTCACCTGAGTTAGAGTGTCTGCATGTGTGTATTCATGAGTGTATGGAACTTTGTGTGTGCTCACAGGATGGTATGAGTGTAAGTGTGTCTGTAAGGCATGTGTGTGGACATGTGTGTATTCATGTGTGTGATCGAAGGTATCTACAGGACTGAAGCTGTAGCCTGAAACCAATGACCCCAAAGACCATTGGGGTTAAGGGCAGAGGGCAGGGAAGACAGCTGAGTCCCAAGCCCTGCCAGCCACTGCTCCCCCATAATTAGTGGCCATCTGTCCTCACCTATCCTCATGCATAACCCAGGGCTGAGCTGTGGCTGCTCTCACCCAATAGACACAGTGGGCCTCCCCACTCCCCCAAACCCTGAGGAAATTCACTGCCCCTGCTGACCAGGGTGGACAGCTGGGTCCTAGGCACACCCAGAGAGGTCCTTCTGCAATCTCCCTGTGGGTGCTGGCAGAGGGGTGTAGGGCATGGCCATGAGATGGAGGCCAGTGAGTCCAGACCAGGGCAGGCAGCATCCTGGAGAGCCCAACACTCTCAAGGCAGAAGCTGAGCATGCAAGGACCCCAACCCCATCTGCTCTGGCAGTGATCCCTGCATACCTGGAGCCCATAGGATATGGGGAGGGCCAGGGGCTGCCAGGTCTGGCCCCAGGGTTCCAGCCCCAGCTCTGCCAGGTCTCCATGTTCGCTGCCAGGGACCCCAGCCCTGCCAGGGCCCCACATACACTGCCAACAAAGTTCCTCCTGGGCCCCTTATAGGAAGACCTAGGGAGACACAACCCACAGACTCGCCTGGCAGCTGTATCTTCTGTCCCCGAGTGCCCAGCAGGGACACACACATGCATCCCTACCATGGTCTCTTGCTCTTCCCTCTTTGGCTTTGGCAGATCTTACCCTGCCACAAGGACCCCAGCCTCCACCTCACCCCAGGAAAGGTGGCTTCAGGTCATCCATGACCCTGAGGCAGGAATGTGAGCCCTAGGCATGGAGCGCACGAAGAAGGGCAGTGCAGTCAAAAGGTGAGCCTGGCACGTACAAACACCCCACCCTGCACAGCGCCTCCTCGAAGGATCACTTGGTGGAATCTCACATAGCCACGTGCAGCCCACGAGCAGCTCTGTCTTCTGTCCTTTAATATGTGCCCGAGGCTGAGAACCACAAAGTGCTTTACACACAGTGGCATTGAGTTATCACGGGCAGAGTGAGCCGATCCAGCGCCAGAAAAGTTTCCTTTCACAGCTGTTAATGGTGAGGCTGCGGTTCCCCCAGCAAAGCAATGCCCAAGTGAGTGTCCACCAGGGCTGAGGGCAGCAGCTTCCCCAGGACCCTGGAGTCCAGCCCACGGGACCCAGATTACCTGGACCCCTTCAGCTCCAACACTGAGTTCTTCAACTCCAACTTCTGCATCCACAGCCCCCATGATGACCCCCACAACCCCGTCCTGGCCACCTGTAGGGCACCACTGGCTCAGGGCAGTGGGACAAGCTCCTGTGAACAATGTTGCCCTGTCCACCTTGAAGGGATTAACCAGGACCTGCTACCATGATCTGACTCAGAGACAAGGTTCTCCCAGAGGCTATCAGGTGGAAGGAGGCCCTGATCCAATGTGGAGCGGGAGTCCTGCTACGAAGGAAGGGAGGGAGGAGACATCTGAACACACACAGAGAAGACAACGTGAAGACACGGGGGTGGGGGGGTGGGGAAGAGGGACAGTCAAAGATCATGGTGGCCACCAGCAGGCAGACCTGCCTGGAGCACCCAGACCTGAGCACAGCAGGCCGACCTGCTGGAGCACCAGACCTGAGCACAGCAGGCTGACCTGCCTGGAGCACCAGACCTGAGCACAGCAGGCTGACCTGCCTGGAGCACCAGACCTGAGCACAGCAGGCCGACCTGCCTGGAGCACCAGACCTGAGCAGGTTCCCCCACACGCTGCCGTTTCGGACTTCAGCACTCAGACCTGAGACACAGAATTCCCACACTCCTCCATCCCCTCCAGCTGTGGCTCTGTTACGGCAGCCAAGCTTCCACCCACCAGGCCCCGAGGCTGTGTCTGGGTGGGTGCTGTGACACTGCCTGCAGCTGCTGGGTGACTCCCAGGGTGCTCCAAGCGGACCCTGATGCAAACATTGGCCTTCCCAGCCAGGCCAGGCCACATCTCTCCACTCCCTCCAGAGCATCCCCAGACCCAAGACCCCCTCCCAGCAGCACCGTCCCTCCCTCTCCACCCCTATCCTGCCTTTCTCCTCCATTATTTCCCTTCTCCCCCAAGGAAAATGTCCCTGCAGCCCCCTCCACACCTCCTGCTGGCTGGGGCTCTCAACTCAGCCCAGCTCGGCAAACCCACCTTCTCCTGTGGCCACTTTCATATCCTTCCTCCTGCTTGGAGCTGGTCTGGGGCATACCAAGTTCAGAGCTGGAGCTTCCAGCATCTGGGCCCGGGACAGGTGTCCTGAAGGGAGCCTCCCTGGCCTCCACCCTCACCAGATTGTGCCAGGAAGCCCCCTGCCCATGTCTGAGTCACTGCCCTGAGACATTTATGCCACAACGGGGCAGGCAGCATGAGCTGAGGACCCCAGCTTGGCCTGCAGACCCCGTCCCAGGGATAAGGCAGCATGGCAGGGCCAAGGACGATGACACGGGTAGGTGCACCTTAGCGTTGGGGCTCTGCTGTGGCCTGGCCTCACTTCTGCCCCGGATAACTCCAGCCACATGGGGAGGGGCATAGCCCACTGCAGAAACCACCCTGGGACCAAGGTGGGGGAGTGGCTTAGCGCAAACTTGCTGCCCATCAAGGTGGCAGCCAGATAAGCAACGAAGACCATAGAAGTGCAAGGGGCACCTGCTGGCACTTGGGCAGGGATTTGCTGGGATGACCTGAACACATGGGAAGCGCCCCAGGTGTCCAGGGCCTGGCAGGGCCACCTGCAGCCAGCAGAACAACTCAGCTCTGGTAAGAAGGGTAGGCACTGGGCTCCCATTGTCCCAACACCACCTGCATGTCCCTCAAACTCTGAGCTCTGCCCACTTGCCCTGCTGTACCCACAGCCCCGGGAGAGAGCCTGGGAGTCTGCCCCTTCCACATCAAGCTGATGTTGACCAGGGGCAAGGAGGTAGAGGACCTGAATAGCCGGGCCACCCAGGTGCTATCCCTCTCTTTAAGCCCCTGCCCTGGGAAGAATTTGATAAACAGTGAGTGATCAATAAATGTGTGAGCTTGGGCTTGGCAGCGTGGCCTAGTGGCTAAGGTCCTCGCCTTGATCCCATATGGCCGCTGGTTCTAATCCTGGCAGCTCCACTTCCTCTCTGTCTTTTCTCCTCTCAGTATATCTGACTTTGTAATAAAAATAAAAAAATAAATCTTTAAAAAAAAAAATGTGTGAGCTGGAAAAAAAAGATGTGTCTGTGGCTAGAGAAGACAGATGCTGGCCACAGGAGGGACACTCAAAGCTGGGCCCACAAGGACGCCAGACCCCTGTGGTATGGCCCCAGCGAGTGTGGCCCTGGTGTGACCCCAGTGAGTATGACCTGGCAAGTGTGGCCCCAGCAAGTATGGCTCCCGTTAGTGTGGCCCGGTGAGTGTGGTTCCTGCGAGTGTGACCCCCCCAGTGAGTGTGGCCCCCCCGTGAGTGTGGTCCAGTGAGGATGGCCCTGGCAAGTGTGGCCCCGGTGGGTGTTAACCCCCCCATGAGTGTGGCCCTGGTGAGTATGACCTGGCAAGTGTGGCCCCAGCAAATATGGTTCCCGTTAGTGTGGCCCGGTGAATGTGGTTCCTGCGAGTGTGACTCCTCCAGTGAGTGTGACCCCCAGTGAGTGTGGCCAGTGAGTGTGGCTGGTGAGTGTGGCCGGTGAGTGTGGCCCAGCGAGTGTGACCTCCCAGTGAGTGTGACCCCCCCAGTGAGGGTGGCCCTCATAAGTGTAACCTGGCAAACGTGTCCCGCAGAACCCTCCTTCCTTCAAGTCTCTGTGGCTGACAAGATGACCACCCCGTCCACATGGCAGGTGGTTGCTGTGGCCCCTCTGAGTGTGAGCCCCGAGAGGCCATTCACCACCCTGCTCAGCTAGCCAGGAGGGTGGAGCTGAGCACCTGCCTGGCCCGTCTTCAGGTGTACCAGCGGCTTCCCCTGCCCTCATGCTGCCCAGAGCCTGGCTGCCTCGCAAGCAAGGATGGGCTTCGTTTCACTTGGCTGTTCCTGGAGCATTCTCACTCTCCCAAGGGCCCTGGTCACATAGCTACTAACAGCCTAGACTGGACCCGAGATGCTATGGAATCTCTTATAAAGTTATCAGAAACTATGTGTGCAAGTGTACCCGTGCATGCGTGCTCACACATATGCACACACACACACACGGGTACAACCAGGCAATTGGGGTCACACTGACACAATTTAGCTTTTCTGCTCTTCTGAGAAATGGTCACAGTTAAATTGAAAGCCTGCTATCAACTGGCACTTCTGAGAGGCAGGAAGCAAAGGGGAAGGTGCAGCTTCCCGGATGCCAGCCCAGCGTCCCTGGCCCCTGGCACTTGCAGACTCACACTTCCCTGGACCCCACCGGCCCAGCATCCCTGGCATTGGCAGACTCGTTTTGAGCTAGCTGCTTCGCATTCCACACTGCCTTTGCCAGCTGGGTGAAGTCTCAGTCCATATTTTAAAATAAAAGAAGAAAGTCCCCGTGTAATTTAGTGCTGGTGATTTATCACCCACTCTTGAAAACAGATGCGAGTGGCAGCGAAGGCCAACCAGATGGGCTGGGAGGGGAGAGATCTATACTGCCCGGCACTCAGTGATGCTCCAGGATGGGTGATTGCTGTGAAAACAATAAATTACCCATTGATTAATTGTGCTTTTAGGGCTTCCTGGAGTATTTTTCATGCAGACAGCTGTGTACACACTAACAGGGGATTGCAACAGCGAGGGCTGTGAGGACCTGCCGACCCCCTCTGTGCCAGCCAGCAGTGAGAGTCACAGCTTCCCGTCCTCAGGACTCTCCGAGCTCCGCGCCTGCGCGCACACAGTCCCCATCCAGAGAGGCAAGCTTGAAGGCACACTGCTGAGAATCCACCTGTCCCAATGGACTTCAGGGCTGACCAGAAGAAAGTGCCACTCATGCCCAAAAGGCTGAGCGGGGTCTTAGTGCCTGATCACCAGCCGCATGCCCTCATCTTCCCAAATGCCCCAGGAACATGGGTGCGAGGACGTCCAGAGAAACATTGCTTCATCACTCCTAATCCCAGAAAGCCACCGAATGTCCTCCGACAGGTGAGCAGAGGGACAGAGCAAGGGGTGTCTACCTTGCAAAGGACTTGGCAGGGACACTAACCAGCGAGCTGTCAGCCTGTGCAAAGACAGAGGAAACCTCACTGACTTTCGCTAAATCAAAGAAGTCATTAAAAGGGTATGCACCATGTGACCCAAGGCTACCCCACTTCGATTAAAGGAACACGCACCATGTGACACTTGGTACCACGCTTTGGAAGTGGGAAGCATGGAAGTGCTTGCCAGGGTTGGAGAGGTGAGCAGTGCTTAGCCTGGAGAACTTGAAACTGGGTCAACACAGGGCCCAGAGCATTTGCCAGCGCTCTTACAATCCTGCCACAGAAAGAGTAAGGCTGATGCATGCGAATGAAAAATTTTTTTTTAAAAAAAAAGCAGTTTAGAGGTGAGTGGAGTCCAGAGTGGCATAGAATCTGTGACAAAAGACTCCCTCACATCTCCCGACTGAAGGGGATGGGGCAACAGGGGAGGATTCACCATTGACTTAGGTAAGAGTCAAACACTGTTCAACTAAAGCCAGAGGAACCACACGTGAGCACTCTAGCTGTTCCTCACTGCCGTCAGGGGCCAGTCGACAATTTGGAGGCCACTAAGCCTGCAAGCAGAGATAGAGGACAGAGGGACCCAGATGACAAAGGAGCAAAGGAGGCCAGGGAAGCCCTGTGCAGACCTCAAGACAAGTTCCTGTTTGGCTTACACTGATACTGATAGAGAGATGGATGCACAGGTGGGTGGGACAGGGTGACTGAGACCCATAGGGAAGTGGACACGTGGGTTGCCCTATGCACTGCAAACATCTCTGTCTTTAGTCCCAGGCTGGCAGAGAGGTGGGACACCGCAGAAGCAATGAGCATGCACAGCAATCAGCTCTTGGTTTCTAAATACCACTCACCACTCACTCCAAAGCACCAGGACTCGCCACAAAAGTGCGTGCTGCTGCTGTGGGGACAGCAGGTGCCTGTGACACTACAGAGCAGTCAATAGCATGAAATGTCTGAGAAAAACCAAGTGATAGAGACATGGGAGCCAGCTGCTAAAAGAACTCCCAGTGGCCCAATAATGTGAGCCACACAATAAATACCACCCAACATTACAGCAACAACAAAGCCCTGTCATCCCAAGCTGATAAATGAATAACTGAATAACCGGGTAAGAACAGACAAACCTGGAGTCCCAAACACGGCGCCTATCAGGAGGTGGCGAGCACTGGGTCTCTCCTGTGCTTAGTGCTCCCTTGCCAAGATGAGCAGCACCGGGGGTAGGGTCCAGAGGAGACCCTGGCCCACACCAGCAGGGGTGTTGCACACAGCAGGTGTTCAGCAGGGAGCTGCATGCTCTTGGTCCTCCTCCCAAGGACCCACAGTTCCCATCTAGGCAGCAGGAAAAGCCCAGAGGAGTCCACAGTGAAGAAAGATCCCCAGCCAAGAGGAGCCGACAGCAACCAGGTGGCCACGCCCAGTGTGCTGTCCTGGGTGGGAGACTGGAGAACTAGAGGGGAAAATGGGCACAATCCTGATGAAGTGTGCAGTGCAGGGGCGGTGTTGCAGCCATCCTGCCTCACTGTGTCTACACCACCATGTACAACGTCAGAGCGGAGCAGCTGTGGGAGAGCCCACGGGCCTGTGACACTGTACAACTACACCAGGTACAATGTCAGAGTGCGGAGCTGTGGGAGAACCTACGGGCCTATGACACTGTGTACAATCACTCTGTGACCCTGAACTTAGAGGTCTCTTTGAAGGCACACACACACACACACACGTGAATGGCTTTCACATACTGTGAATAATCTATGCATGGATCACAGTACTTTCATGTACTAATGAGGACTCTAAAGCCCATTGGTCAGGCAGTTTTGAAGTACCCTTGTTGTGGAAAACACGGCTAGCTAGAGGAGGACCTTAGTTCTGCCAGCGTATTGCCAACATGTACAGGACAGTGTGGTCAATAAGTGACAGCAGGACCAAGATGGTCCTGCTGGCTCTAGCCCACACACATCTGCCAACTGGGGCCCATCGCTCAGCCCCAGCCCAGGGTTCCTGGCTGCCCAGTGGGTGGCAGGGACTGATAACTCCAAGGGATCCACGTTTGGACAGTAACAGCCAGTCCACTGGTAGCCTGGTCGAGCCCAGAGGACATGTCCAGGCTTCCTCCTCTTTCTGCATACAGTCACTCCCCCTCTCTGTTCGCCACAGATGCCCACCACGATCCCTGCCCCAGCATTGTAAAGCACTGGCTGCTGTTGGGAGCACTGCACGAATGCCCAGCCCTAAGATGGTGGCTGGTTCAAGGCCAGGAGGCAGCAGGAAGACAGGAGGTCACAGGTGAGGCAGATCTGCCTCCTTTCCAAGGCCTGGCCAGTCAGATAGCACCCAGTGGACCTACAGGAATGGAAGTGATGGGAGTGAGAGCTGAGGCTGCTATGGCAATGAATGTGGCTGTTGTCATCTCTAAGGTTAGCCTGTCTTTGCAATTTTTTGGAGCATGGAGAGTATAACTGTTTTAACTGCTTCTGTGATTTTTGACTGAAGGAATTGGGAATGCTTTCATTAGAGAAGGATACTTTTGATTGTTGTCTCATTGTTTATGGAATTGTGGAGTCTGTAGTTGTGGGGGGATTCTGTATTTGGGATTTCTGTTTTGGAGGTTTTTTTCCCCCTGTGGCCTGTTTTCCTGTTAGATGATGGGTGGTTTGTATAAGTGAAAAATGTGATGAGAATCTGCTACCAGTTGGTGGATGATTGCATGTGCCTTGACCTTGGAGTCCTGGCTGTTGCTCCATAACTACTGTTAAAGAGTGAATAATGGCTTACTCAGAATTATCTTTTGAGACGCCTGCTTAGCCTTGAAGTGCAGATAGAGTGACCAAATGACTGTACATGCCCCCTGAGTCATGAAGAAAAAACAAAATAATTAGTTACTTGTGCAGAGGCTTGTGAGGTGTCTGAGTAAATAAAAAGGACAGCCTTTTCTTGGGCTGTGTGCAGGATTGTGCAGGATCATGTAAGATCATGTAAGAACGGGTGAGACCATGTTAGAACGTGTGAGAACGGGTAAGACCAGGTGAGAACATGCAAGAATGCACCAAGTGTCTGTGTCTGTGTCTTTCTTTATTGCCTACTCCACACACCCTTCCCGAGCTCCGAACTCTCGGCTGGAGCTGGGCTCTGGCAGGCTGCAAATATCCAACATGGCTGCAGGATGTGCCCCCCCCCATGGCCTTGATGTCATTATGTCATCATAATAAAATCACCATACACACCCTCCATCGTGCAGCTGACACCACTGCATCTCCCAATATTTTCCAAGAATATGGAAGTGGTGGCACGTGAGTGCCATCCCTCATCCCACCCTGTTGAATATTCAGTGTGCTCTACCTAGAAAGAATCACCCCGACACCTCTGTTAGATACAATGGAGGAGAATCACCTCTGTGTCGGGGCATTTCCGAGTGTGGGTGCCTTTTTCACCATTAGAAGTTCTTCTCTGGAGAAGGAATTATTTTTCATTTGGGGCCTACTGGCCTTTTTGGTTGTTTGAATGAATTGGTTCCTGAGTTTGCATTTTTGCTTGGCTCCAGACACATCCTGCTCCGTGGCACATCTCTGGCCCTCCACCTGCAAACTCATTCATGCGTAGAGGGAAGAAGCCGCAGGAAGCCCAGCTGGGAGGCCCGGCTCACAATCCCCTCAACTGGACCTGCTTCCACAAGCACACCTGGCCACCCATTCAGGGTCCCCCATTCTGCTGTGGGGTTGGTGCTGGTACCCCTCTGTCGCGGCTAGCTGAGCCGGCGTAGTAGGCACGGCGAATGTCCGAGCGAAAAGCACCGACACACGGAGACCATGATGGTGTTACAAGTGCTGGGAGCCGACGCCTCGAGCCGTCCTCCACAAGCCTCTTTATTACCATATTACCTCCTCTTTCCCCCAAGCCCATCAACAGGACAATAGGACGCCAATGAATCTGCAAAGGCTAGGTGCTACTGCCTTAGGCCCGATTCCTGAGTGCTCAGCTTAAGGAATGTAAATCAGCTCCACAGCCCACAACATATTCCCCCTTCTGTATTAAAGCAGACTTGAATGCGCCTGTCTTAGGTTGTGGACTCTCAGGTTATCAGCCTTACCCGTCATCGGGAACCTCCGTAGCATGACGGAGACCCTGTCCTAGGTTGGTCAGTTCCCGGTCCATCTTACCCGTCACTGGCTGCCATTCAACGCCTTGTCTGCTGCAGCTGCTCAACCATACTTGGGGAGGCTGGTAACCCTGTTGCAAGGCTGGGAGTGAATATCAGCTCAGTAGCAAAAAGCAAACAGCAGTTTTCGGGCTTGGGAAAACAAAGCACTTCACAGGTGAAACATACATTAAAGGCACAATGGGAGGCAAGAGGCCATGATCTTAGGAGTAACTTAGCTCGTAACAATGAGCAGACAGCAGTTCCCAGGCTTGGGAAAACAATTAGCACTTGCACAGATGATAAAACAGAAATGCATACAATACAACAGAAAGGCATACGATGGGGTACAGGAGGCCTAGACCAAATCTAACAGCATTTGCTATTTCTTTTCCAACAAATCAACCCATAGTCCAGCATAGTCCAGTATGCCCACCCGCTCATGTTCATCAGTAAAGTCCTGTTGTTCCATAACTCTGGCAGTCTGTTCTGCAACCTTGTTCACTGTCACCACGGTAGCTGGTGGTGGCGGCTGTTGATGTACTGGCTATGATGGTCGCCGTTATGCCAAAGTCTCTTTTATTCTTATCAGGCCAACATAGGCCTCTCCGTCAGTCCCAACAGGCACAGGCGGGATTCAGGGCAGCTGCAGGATAACAGCAGAATCGCAATAGCCATTCCAGCATGCTGTCAGGGTGTACTGGAACTTGGTGTCATTCCTTTCAGAGGCATCTCCTGTGCTTAAGAAAGAAGCATAGGGATAACACAAGCAAACACAAGCTTCAAATTCAAAGAGCTAAGGTTCACTCACAAGAGCGAGTCCTCAGGTTCAGAGGAAAGAAGAAACTAATCCTCTGCCATAGTGGCGGGAGGAGAAACAAGAGAGAAAAACCCGTAAAGTTTCCTCTCAAAGATGTTTCTCCAAAAACAAAGAAAATTCCTGATATCCAAGGTACCTGGCCCTGGGACAAAAGGCCAGAAAGGTGTCACTGGCCAACTTCCTTGGTCCCTTTCAAATGATAAAGAGGCCAGTCTGAAACCCTCCTCCTTGCCAATGCCTGGAGAAGTGGGCTGAGGCTTCAGGTGGGGAATAGAAATGCAAATGTCACCCTTGTCTGTTGGGGAAGTAAGTACCTGTTAAGATAAGCATTTGTCCTGGGAGAGACATGCTCTGGTGACTCCAAGACAAGGTGGGGAAAATATAAACCTAACAAAAGGAGTTTCAAATCAAAGCACGGATGGGTAATAGCAAGGCTCAATACTTCCTCCCCCATCCCACATGCCTCTCAGAGAACAAAGTCCAAAGCCACCGATAAACTTCGGCTTTGCCAACAGTCAGGGAACACGCTGCAGAACAGCGACAAAATACTGATATACTTATGTTAAATATAAAGGCCTAATATACTTGCTTGTCCCGTTGATCTTCCGACTCAAATGCCATCATCTTGTCCAGTATCCGAGCTCTCATAAGACTCTGCAGCAGAAGCTTGCCGGACAAGCCTCTCAGGAATCCACCTCGGACCATTTTCATTTTCTGGGAAAACACAAACTGATCCTCGCCCCCAAATGAGGACGGGATCTGGGCCTAGCCACTTACCAGTCAAGGGGTCCTTCCACATAACATAACCTTTCTGCTTCTGAGACGGATTCCAATGACGATCTGCAGCAGACCGTCCTTCAGCATCCAATGTTAGAAAATTTAAAATAAATAATACAAGATTCAAATGATCTCGGGGAGTGCTATATTCCCCCTTTTTGGTTTTAATAAGGTAATCCTTAATAGTACGGTTGGCACGTTCCACAATACCTTGTCCTTGAGGATTATAAGGAATACCTGTAATTAATTGTATATGGTGGGAGGCAGCAAAATCATGAAACTTGCTGCTAGTATAGCAAGGACCATTATCAGTTTTGATAACTTTAGGAGTTCCCAAGATGGAAAAACATGCATAGCAATGGGCTAGAGTATGTCTGACTTGTTCTCCTGTCTGAGGAGTAGCTAAAATAAATCCAGAACAAGTATCGATAGTGACATGCACATACTTTAGTGTCCCAAACTCTGGGATGTGTGTCACGTCCATTTGCCAGACATGATTGGGCAACAGTCCTCTGGGATTTACACCATAACGAGGAACAGGTAAAAATTGAGGGCACACTGAGCATTGCTTCACGATGGTTCTGGCTTGTTCCTTAGTCAGACTAAAGCGCAAACGAAGCGTGTTAGAATTCAAGTGAAATCTAGCATGTGCCTTTTGAGCTTCTTCAAGAGCTGAGGCTACCAATTTGGTGGCTGAATCTGCAGCCGCATTTCCTGATGTCAAGGGCCCAGGTAAACCTGTATGGGCTCGAATATGAGTCACAAAGAATTTA
The DNA here is from genome assembly GCF_030435755.1 of Ochotona princeps. Lineage (NCBI taxonomy): Eukaryota > Metazoa > Chordata > Mammalia > Lagomorpha > Ochotonidae > Ochotona > Ochotona princeps. The sequence continues at coordinate 1,334,171 of NC_080838.1, forward strand.
TCTTTGCGGGCCCAAATACAGGCCTGAATTTTAGCAAATAAAGATGCTGCTGTGGAGTGGGAAGAAATTTGGCCAGCAGTCTCCAGCACAGGAAGGGAATGGGCAACATATCCACTATCAGAATACAAATTAAAGGGCTGCATGGAAAATGTTTGAAAGACGGCAAGAACGGCCACCAATTCTACAACCTGTGCAGAGACAAAAGATGTGGGGATGGTGGTAACCTGGCCATCTACTACAAAAGCTGCCTGACCGTTTGACGACCCATCAGTGAAAACAGTTAAAGCTTCTGGCAATGGTTGAAGAGAGGTTACAAGTGGAAAAACAACAGGATGCAAAATAAAAAACTGTACAATGGGGTCCTTGGGATAGTGGTTGTCAAAATTAACATTTAAAGTACTCAAAAGTATTGACCAGGTCTCTTCCATATTCTGCAACCACAAAAGCTGCTTCTGAGTGTATGGAACAATAATGGTATCTGGGACCTTCCCAAAATGTCTTAGGCTGCTTTTAGTGGCCTTTTGTATCAACTCTGCTATGGCCAAATAGTAAGGCACAATTGTCTTAGCAGGAGAGACATGCAAATGTTCCCACAAAATAGGTCCCTGCTGATAAAATACCCCTGTAGGTGTATATGAGGATGCTATAACAATAAATAAAAGTGGAGTACTGTAATCAATCCTGGTCAAATGGGATTGTTCAATCGCTATCTCAACTTTGCGTAGGGCGTGACGTCCCTCCATAGTCATTACCCTAGGGGATGTTGGAGAGGAGTCACCTTTTAAGATATCAAACAAAGGTTTCAAATCTGCATTAGTAAGTTTCAAACTGGGCCTCATCCAATTTATATCCCCTAACAATTTCTGAAAATCATTAAGAGTTCGCAGCTTTTCTGTGGCTATGGAAATTTTTTGGGGTTTAACACAATTCTGAAAAAGTTGAAATCCCAAATAATTAAATGGAGAAACAAGTTGTATTTTATCTGGGGCTATAGCTAATCCTGCCTTTTCTAACTCTTGCTGAAACTTACACAAACAGGATTGCAACACCTGAGTAGATAGAGCTGCCAGCAAAATATCATCCATATAATGAACGATCATAACAGAGGGAAAGCTGGCGCGCACCGGTTTTAAGGCGGCAGCCACATAAATCTGACACATAGTAGGACTATTAGCCATTCCTTGGGGTAAAAATTTCCATTGGTAACGTTCAAATGGTTCTTGCAAATTAACAGAAGGCACACTGAAAGCAAAACGAGGTGAATCTTCTGGATGAAGAGGAATGGAAAAAAAACAATCCTTTAAATCAATCACAACAATATTAAAATCTTTTGGAATGGCAGAAGGCAGTGGTAATCCTGGCTGCTGTGATCCCATTATCTCCATGGTAGCATTCACTGCTCTGAGATCCTGTAAAAGTCTCCACTTCCCTGATTTCTTTTTAATCACAGATAGGTGTATTCCAAGGTGAAGTGGAAGGGACAATATGTCCAGCAGCCAGCTGTTCTTGAACTATTTCCTTAACGGCGGCTATTTTTTCTGTAGAAAGGGGCCATTGGTCAATCCAAACGGGTTGAGAACTTTTCCATGTAATCTTCAGTGGAGTAACCTCAGCCGCCATCACAATGGCCCCTAGGGAAAATTCCCTAGCCCTTTCTTTATCCTTCTTATGTTCCACGGAGATTGGTTGAGTAATTCCTTGCAGCTTTCTTCCTATACCTTTTCCAGGAATGTAGCCGTACCTCTCCATCTGCTGCATAGCTAATTCCTGACCAGATACTAATACTGCCCCCATTTGTTGCAAAACATCTCTCCCCCACAAATTAACTGGCAGACCTGGTACTACATAGGGAGTAACACGGCCACCATTTCCTTCCTTATCCCTCCAGGCTAGAGGCCTGGAGCTAGCAAGGGGGCTTTGGGTAATCCCCAATCCTTGCAGAGTGGTCATGGTGGGTGTAACAGGCCAACCTGGGGGCCAATATTTCTGTGAAATAAGAGTGGTGTCGGCACCAGTGTCTAGAAGCCCAGTAAATTTCTTTCCTTCTATACTCAACTCCAAAGTAGGGCGGCCTGCCATGTCAGCGACCCAATAAACAGAGGCTTCACCACTGAAACCAAACCCTGCTTTCTTCTGTCCAAGCCTGCAAGCATTATCTGACTTCACTGTGGGGAGCAGCACTAACTGTGCTATTCGTGCCCCCTGGGGCAAAACTGCAACTCCAGCATGAACACTGGCTAAAACTTTAATTTCTCCTGTATAGTCTGCATCAATCACTCCTGGGGTAATGTGAATTCCTTTCAAGGCCGTGCTGCTACATCCCAGCAGAAGCCCTACAGTGTCAGGGGGTAGTGGCCCATAAATTCCTGTCGGAATAGCCTGTACCCCCATTTGGGGTGTCAATACTATGTAGGAAGTGGTATGGAGGTCCCAACTTCCGCTGCCTGGGCTCCCTCGGACAAGGTCATGAATGGCCTTTGTCCCTGAGGAACAAACTGAATCGCTGCCCCGTACATTGGTTCTTGCGGGGCCCGGAGCTGGCCCCTGCTCCCGTTTCCCGGCACAGATGGCTGCCTGGAGATGTCTGTCTTGAACCTGCATTCATTTGCCCAATGTTTTCCACGTTGGCATCGAGGGCAAACTCCTGGGGACTGCCTGTCCATATTAGCAGCCTGTGCACAACCTTGGAGTGGGCAGTTCCGGCGGATATGCCCTAGCCGGCCACATTTAAAACATCCTATTTTTGGGCGAGCTCCTGAGCCCACGGTTTTGCCACCACGCAATGCCTCTGCAATGGCTGCACCCATTATCTGTCCTTTCCCAATGTCCTTACAAAGTTTAAGATACGTGTTAAGGGGCTCACGCTTCCAAGGTCTAATTGCTTCCTGACACCATTTGTTGGCATTTTCATATGCTAGTTGCTTTACAAAAGGCATGGCTTGATCTGCATCACCAAATACCCTATCTGCAGTTACCAGTAGGCGATCTACAAATGCCTGGTAAGGCTCGTCCGGGCCTTGGACAATTTTAGAGAGATGTAAATGTAGCGAGCCCTTTGGTGACAAAGACTTCCAGGCCCTCACTGCAGCAGCAGCGGTCTGTGCATAAACTCCTGGGTCATAATTAATCTGATCCTGTACATTAGCAAAATTCCCCTCTCCTGTCAACATATCATGATTTCTCTCAGGAAAGCCTGCCTGGGTATTTTGCTGTGCTGTGTCAAGGCAAAGCTCAAAGAACTCAGATTTCCACATTAGAAAATCGCCCCCATCAAGAGTAGCCTTACAGAGCTGTTTCCAATCGGCCGGAGTCAAATTGTTAGGTGCTAAGGCTTCAATCATGGAAACGGTAAAGGGGGCCGATGGGCCATATGTGGCAACAGTGTCCCTCAGACTCTTTATGTCCTTAAAGGACAGTGCCAGGTGCTGTCTGATTCTCTGCCCCTGCTGATTCTCTACCTCAACTACCGGGAAGGTAAAGCGCCTAGCAAGGGTAGCTGCCTCAGAGTCTCCCTGCTCCTGTGCTTGCTTTACCGCACGTTCCACAGCTGAAAGAAGTTGAAAGCGGGGTTCCAGCACAAGTCCCAACAGTGCATCCACTCTGTTCCTGCCTCAACTGAAGGGAGAGGCGCTGAAGTTGTTGCTGTAAACCTTTTACAACTGTGCTCAGACATGATGGCGCCAATGGTTCAGGCGGCGCAGAGAGCTCTGTGCCTGTCCAAGAGGGACTTTTGTTTGGCACATGCTCTACAGGTGGAGGATCCTCAACAAACTCACTTCCATCCTTTTCCTCCTCAGCCTCCTCAGAAGAGGACCGCGAATCTCCTTCGCGCACTTTCTCCAGACTTTGTCTTGTCTGGGGTTCCTTCTCCTTATTTACCCTGGTTTGTAGCTGTCTTCTACTTTTAACAGACAATTTCTTACGGCGGGCTTCCACCACTGCTTGACGGGATGACCAAGCAATATTTAGCAAGCGCCAGAGAAAAAAGATGACTACAATGAAAGCAAACCATGGGAATACGTCGCAGTTTCAAAAAAACTCTGCGAGGCCTTAAGCTTAGTGTCGGTGCCTAGTGACTGGAGCAGACCTTGGATTCCCTTAATTACCTGCATTTTAGAGAGTTCTTGCCCCATGATAAATTTTACTTATGCCCCTGCAAAAATTATAAAACCTGCCTCTAGATTTCCGGGGTCCCTCAGATTGTCCCTCGTGCCCCAAGACGGGGAGAAGGTCTGGGGATGAAATTGATTATGCCCTTCTAGAGTTAAATCCTAAACTTGCCTCCGGATTTCCGGGGTCCCTCAGATTGTCCCTCGTGCCCCTGAACGGGGAGAAGGTCTGGGGATGAGATTAATTTGCCCCTCCAGAGTTCCAGGGGTCCCTCAGATTGTCCCTCGTGCCCTAGCACAGGGAGAGGGTCTGGGGATTAAATCAGTTATGCCCCTGCAGAATTCCCAAATTCCGAATTCTTAATTCAAAATTCCTTAATTCCTAATTCCTTACCTTCATAGTTCCAGGGGTCCCTCGGACGTCCTTTGCGCTGTGCCATGCCCCACGTTGGGCGCCATTTGTCGCGGCTAGCTGAGCCGGCATAGTAGGCACGGCGAATGTCCAAGCAAAAAGCACCGACACACGGAGACCATGATGGTGTTACAAGTGCTGGGAGCCGTCTCTCCACAAGCCTCTTTATTACCATATTATCTCCTCTTTCCCCCAAGCCCATCAACAGGACAATAGGACGCCAATGAGTCTGCAAAGGCTAGGTGCTACTGCCTTAGGCCCGGTTCCTGAGTGCTCAGCTTAAGGAATGTAAATCAACTCCTTAGCCCACAACAAGAAGTATCTTCACCCATGCTCTCCCAGGTCTGCCACAATCTCTCTCAATCAAACATGCTGCTGCAGTCTGGGTTTAGAGACTTTCCCTGCTTCTCCTCTTCTTTTGTCATTGCTTCTCACAATCAAGGAATCTGTTATCCATGTGGTGTGATCCAGGGGCTGTATGAACCTCAGCATGTGGAATAGTTGGATTTTTGGGCTCCAAATGCCAGCTTGTTCCTCAGATCCTTTGTGGATTTGGGATACCTGGATGTAGTTTTCAGTTCCCAGCTTGTGCTAGTGTAGTTCTGACCATTGTGGGCATATATGAAATGCAACAGAGTTGGAAGATATTCCAATATATATAATATATATTTAATGTATATATATATATATATATGTGTGTGTGTGTGTGTGTGTGTATTTAAATGTGGCAATTGCAAAACTTTGTTCACAATACAGTAAATTACTTTAGCACTTTATTTATGCTTAAATTTTCTATGGAATTTTGCTTTTGTAGCAGGTGCATATTTAAGCATGTACACACACATACTCACACACATGGAACACCTTAAAAATGACTCCTGTGTGTGTGATGTCCAGTTTTTCTAAAGCCAGTGGGTATTGTTTTTCTCAGGTTGACTTTTTTGGATACTTTAAAGGATGGTGCTGAATCTGTCCCCACAGCTGAGTTTGGGTGGAGAGGCTCACTTTGGGGAGGGAGGGGCCATGTGGAAGATGTGGGGATGTCTAGGACAGCAGTCTCTAATGTGCTGGAGGTGGCATGAGTTTTCAATGTCAGGGTGTGGGAAGGGCTTCACTGGTCCAAGAACTACATCCATGGGCTCAGATTCCCCAACAATCTCTGTGGGTCAGCTTCACTTCCTCCTAACTGACTGGCAGCTCCAGGGATTAAACACTTGGCCCAGGGAAGGTCAATGATATCCTTCCTCTCAGGAACTCTAAGGTGGGGTTGAGGTAGTTGTCACCTCAACAGGGCTTGGGTTCAGTGTGTGAAATTGCTGCTTGTTATATCTGCTTCCCATGCTGGGTTGCCTGGCTCATGTCCCAGCTTCTCTGTTTCCAACCCAGCTTCCAGCTAATGCACATCCTGGGAGGCAGTGGTAATGACTTCAGTACTTGAGTTCTTGTCACCCATGGGGGAAACCTTGATTGAATTGCATGCTCTTAGTGCTGGCCTGGCCCAATCCTGGCTGTTGCTGACATTTAGAGACCAAATCATTGGATGAAAGATATCCTCTTTTTATCTAACTTTCAAATAAAATAAAGATTTCTGTTTCAAGATTTATTTTAATTGGAATGGTAGATTTATAGAGAGAAGAGAGGGAAAGATCTTCCATACACTGGCTCACTCCCCAAATGTCCAAACTGGCTGATGCTACAGAGCTGAGCTAATCCAAAGCTAGGAGCCAGTGGCTTTGGGCCTCTGCTACTTTCCCAGACCATAGGCATGGAGCTGGATGGGAAGTGAAGCAGTCAGTATACAAACTGGTGCCCATATGGGATGTCAGTGCCTGTAAATGGAGGATTAGCAAATTGAACCGTTGTTCTGGGCCCCAAATGAAGGTTTTTGAAAATCAAAATAGGAACCACAGTCATTGCTTTTTGGTTCTTAGGACTGTAGAGAGTACCTTGGAAACTGGGGGCAGCCCCATGAACCATCTGAATGCAAGGACCAAGGTTATCTGCAGAGCACAGAGCACTGAAGCAAGTGTGCAAAGCGGCTCATCAGTGAAGGCATTGTTGAGTTTCTGCCCAGTCTCCAATCCCTAGGCCCAGTTCTTACCTGAATCTCAGGGGTCTTCCATCCAACAAGCCCTGAGACCTCCAAGGGTTGAGACGATAGTGCTCTTCTGCAGCAGAAACACTGGGGACAAACTGTTGGAGAAGGATATCCATTTATCTGAGAGAAGTCAGAAGCATGTGTAGGAGAAATGGGCAGGCAGAAGGGCAGTCCTAATAGTAATTTCAGGTGCTAACAACATTGTGACTAGGGCTAACAGATATGTCTGTCTCTCTGGATCCACCAATAAAGTTAAAGTTCAGGGAGCACAGGAAATTGCATCTCAGAGCAGACACGTTGCCTGCTGAAAAGCAAGATGAATGTAACATTTGACTTCCTAGAATTATTTACAAATGAAGACCTATTAGAGTAGGGAAGAGATACCGGGGCGCAGCCCAATTTTCTAGTTGCATGCCCAGTGAACAGGCCATGTTGGGGTCTGTTAGCCAAGGGCACAGTGTGCCATGTGCCTGTGCATACCATATGGGCTAGGCAAGTGGAAATTCAGAGGCGATCTCCCACCCTTGAAACTTGTTCTGAGCCCAGATACCAGGCAGGTGCAGGGCTGGGAGGATCAGGACCCTCACTAGTGCTCTTGTATCCTTGTTGTCCCTGGGCTCTTGAAGGCATGTGGGTTTTTGCATTTGTGCCCATGTTCACGCATGTGTGTGTGTGAGAAAGTATGACTTTGTCTCTGAATTCCCTAGACTGACATTACAGGAGACTCGAGTTGACAGATAAAATACAAGTGGTTCAGTTGAAAGTAAGCTTTGGACTGGAAATTTTTAAATTATGACTCACACAGTATTTCGGACGTGTGTACCCTAGAAACAATGAGATGTCATTTGTCTGAAGTTACAGTTCAATTAACAGCTCTCACTATGGGTTGTTGGTATATGATTGAGGATAGCTGAGTGGGGGGTGACTCTCTGGGGTTCTATAGGTGCTATGATGGGGATGGGCTGATAAGACCATCCTCTGTGCTTCAGGGTTCCCCAGAGGCTTCTATATTCCCTTGGGGCATTGGGACTGACTTCCTTCGGGACACACTGGCATGAGCTGCCCTATCTGCCCTCAGCTGGAACCTGACCACCCAGCCAGATAGGAAATGGTGAAGAGATGGCCATAGTACTTTCTGTTTCTAAACCTGTTTTCTGGCAAATGCAGGCCTCCATTTCCACCATGGGCATGCTTATAGCTGAACTTGCAGCCTATTGTTCCATATGTTCAAGCTGGGGGATGACCTGTCAGGAGCTGTCCTGTTGTTTTTTTTTTTTTTTTCCCAATCTTTCTTTTTGGTCACAACTTTAGCCATCCAGGGCCTTTGTCTTGTGTCTGAGTCCGAGGGCGCCTTTGTAGCCACCCAGCATTGGGGCTGTGGAGAAGGCTGATCTTGACCTCTAAGGCTAACAGGTGCTGAAGATTGTCAGAAAATGAAAAGGTGAGTGAATGCACACACATGTGTGTGTCTTCGTATAGTGTGGATGTGTAAGTGAACAAGAGGTGAGCATTGGGGTTGATCTGATGGGATCCCACATGGTATTTGCAGGATCCTGCCCTCGCCTGGATCAATTCCATGGGAGAGAGTCATCATACCCAGAACTTTCTTGGAGGATGCCTTGGTGTTGCTTTCTGTTAGCGGGGCTTGACTGTGCAAGCTTGTTCGACTCTGAGAGGCAGTTCTGATTTCCCTGGGGTGGGGTGTCCCTGAGTCACTGGGGACTGAATCTGGAAGGAACATGCTTCAGGTCCTGAATGGGAACCCTGAATTCCCAACATTGGAGTGTCACAACCCCTTGTATCTTCACTTCTCCTGGCTCAGCAGATCATGGTACTATGAGAAATGTGCCCCTCCCCACATATTTCACTTGTGGGAGACATAGTCACTGTTGCTGTGTTTCTATGGCATTTGGGAGTGATAAGAATGAGATGATCTTGTGGGGATGGTGTCCTGCGGTGGCTTCAGTGGCTCTTTAAGAAAAGCAGTGGGCCGGTTGGTGGCCACATCCCTTGCTTCAAGCCTCCTTCCTTGTGTGCTGGTGTTGCAGGACAATTGCCAGGTTCTCATGCTTCTGGAAATGGTAGATAAAGGAACCTATGTGCAATCTGGATCTGTCTGTGCTTTGGTTACAATGACAGAGGAAACAAGAAAGCCTCCTTTGGGTCTTTGGCCTTGATGAAACCATTGGTGGATTCCTTGCGCCCATAAAATGGCCCCTGTGGTTGGCATGACTGAGCGATTCTCCAGCTGGTCTCTGAGTTATGCAGGGCACATGTGTTTGGTGACTCCCCACCTCCCCAGAGAACTTGTATTGTGTCTAGGCTTCTCCAGATACTACCGCTTGAACACTATCCTTTGAATGAGGGTTGGACCCTTGTTGGGGACCCAGATTCCAGGCTCCCAACCTTTGCAACTTGAGCCTCCGGGATGAAATCCCCAAATGAGTTTGTACTTCCCAAGATTGGACAGATGTGCTTATGACCATAATACTGGTTGATAAAAAAAGTAAGTCAATTCTTGGTATTTTAGAGTTTTATCTGTTTCTTCAAAGACAGAGCATGATAAAGAAGAAAGATCTTTTCTCCACTGATTTGCTCCCTAAATGGCTACAACAACCAGGCTGTAGCTTGCAGCATGGAACTCTTATCTAGGACTCCCATGTGAGTGCAATGTTCAAGGACATGGGCTGTCCTCCACCTCTTCCTCAGGCACATTTACAGGGAACTGTGTCAGAAGTAGAATAGCTGTGTCTCAAACTGGGTTCCAATGAATTGCCAGTGCCACCAGCAGAGGCAAGATCTGCCACAAGGTAAGCCCCAATCACAATATTTTACAACCTAAAAGCAAATCAGCTCTCTGGATTAAACTGAAAAAAATAAAAGGTTGAACTAAAGGGACTGCTGAGCTTGGGAAGTTGGCCCTGCTACCCAAGAGTGGGATCCCACAAGATCCCATTGACAAAGGAGGGGTTATGAGAAACATTTCAAGGTGAGATGTTTGAAGGCAGATGTTTCAGTTAAAACTTCACCAGCCTTGTACTGTGTAATTTTTTTAAAAAAATCAGATTTGTTCTCCCAAATCCCAGCCTTGGCAGATGTCATTCACTTCAGTGTTGTTTTGTGCTGCTGAGGCTTTGAGTCTTTCCATTCTGGACTCACTGGCCTGTCTGTGAACAGATTCAGTTCTCACCATTGGCCTTGGTCATGGTCATTACATGTGCAGAGTGCTTAAGGCCTTAAATTTCTCAGCTGACTGGCAATGTCTTAACCAGGGGTGTGACCAGATGTGGCCAGTGTCCTGTGAGGGATAATGAAGCTGGCTATGCCTCCTTGGATTAGACTCGATGTCCTTTAAATGAGGCAGCTGTTAGTATACTGACTTACTAGGTGTGGTCAGCCCAGTTCTTTCCCTGGCTGCTTTTCTTGGCCAGGTGTTCCCATCCTACACCTTCGTGAGGTATCTTACATATTCTGTTGCCCATTTTGGAGCAACTGCCATAGCTGTCATAAAGAGGAGCACATCCCATATTTTTGAGACTACAGAGAAGAGAAGGAGAAGTCAAAAAGGAGATATTTTGAGGAAGTGCTGTGGCATAATGGGCAAAGCTTCCGCCTGCTGTGCTGGCAACCATATGGGTACCAGTTTGTGTCCTGGCTGCTCCACTTCACGTCCAGTTCCTTTTTGGTATACCCAGGAAAGCAGCAGAGGATGATCCAAGAGCTCAGCCTCCTGTACCCATGTAAGAGACTTGGAGGAAGCTCCTGGCTCCTGGCTCCTGGCTTCAGTCTGGGTCAGCCCTAGCCATTGCGGCTGTCTTGGAAGTGAATCAACTTGTAGATGATCAGTCTGTCTCTCCCTGTAACTATTTTAGATAATCAAATCAAAGAAAAATTTGAACTAAGCCTTGAAGGGGGGAAGCTGTGGTATACAGTTCTGGGGTCAGGATGAGGGAAGTGTGGCAGCTGATTCGGTTTGATGGGGTGGAAAGGTGGTGCCAAAAATTTAGTTGATCACTATCCTGGATGTTTGTGGTGGGGTAGGATGCCTAGACCAGTGGTCTGACTCAAGTAGCTGGTCCTCTCCAGTGTGAGCAGGCTCCTCCAATCCCCTAAAGATGAGAGGCAAAGTCAGAATTTGTATCTCTACCTGAACATGTCTGGGTCCAACCTTGGTCTCCTCCATCTTTCAGACTTGAACTTGAGGCACAATGGGTCCTGGATGCTAATGAGTGCTTGGGGGAGCTTGGGGGAGGGGAGATGAGATGACGGTGGATCAGGAGTAGGGAGAAGCCTGTCCTCTTAGCAGGCAGAGTCAGGAGCATGGCTGGAGAGCAGATGACTTTTGTCTCTGTCTGGTTTCTTTCTGTGATTTTCATGTATGGATGCACATGATGGAATCCCATTCTTTTTAGCATATCCCATGAGTATATGTTATGAATGAGCCACCAGAGCAGCAGGGTGCTGGAGAAGGGGATGCTGGAGGCTGGAGGTGTGGTAACTTTATGCATAGAAGAGGTGGGGAGAGTATGCCCAACCATCCATTCTGTGCAGACTGTGTCTCTGCAATGAGAATAGCTCTGGGTGTGGGGTTGAAGCACAGAAAAGTATTGCAGCTGAGGATCCTGAGAACTTGGGAGGCCTGATAGTGTTGCCAAGGAAATGTGCAGAGTACTGGGGGATTATCTGTTAGAACTGCTGGGTCCACACTGGGTACCAGCATTGTTAACAGCCTGGAGACAGCCATGACAAGTGAATGATGGAATTACATAAGATATGGGATGGTCTATGCTTGGGTGGTGGCATACAATGGAGGGATAGAGGTGACTGTGGGTCCCAGACTGGCAGAGAGAAGGGAATATAGGCTTGTAAGATTGGGCCAGGTTGAGGGAGCAAGAGAAACAGAAGGCAGAATATGGACAGACAGTGGTGATTCTTGGCCAGGGTTCTGCAGGTCAGGGGTGGCATGAGAGGCTAAGAACATGTCCCAGGACAGTGAGCATGAATGGGAGCTGTTGGCACCCTGCAGGGCTCTCTGTGACCGTGGGTCATATGTGTTCCACTCAAATGATTCTTTGTGTGTTGCAAAAGTGGTGCTGGGCCGTGGGGTGCAAGCTGCTATTCATCATGTCCACATGTGGAAGGATATCACTGGCCACATCCTGAAATTCCATGGCAGTGCTGGGGTTGGGACCAATACAGTCCAACAGGTGAAGCACTCCTCCCTCCCTTCCTGATGCTGCGGTTTCCACTAGCCTGTTTGTCTCTGACATGCAGCAAGGGGCCAATATCACCCTCTACCCTCTTCCATACCTGAGGTTGATGGACTGACTGTGGACTGCCCTGGGGTACATGTGCTCTGGCTTTCTCCTCCATCCCCCTCCATTGCTCTTTACTCACTCATTGTTGCTGTCTGAAATTGATGACTTAAAAAAAAATCATTACTACAAAGGAAAAAGAATGGTGGTTTGTGCTGATTCTCTCATTAGAAAAAAAAAATGGCTCCTGGATAGATGAGGGAGAAAATTCAGGAAACCCACAGCTTAAGATGCAGGGCCAGGCTGTGTGTCCTCTCTGCCCACTCCTCCAGCTGTTTTCACGCTGGCTTCATGGACTTTTGTTAGAGAGAGAATATGTTCCATCTACTGGTTCACTCCCCAAATAGGTAAAAACAGCTGGTGCTGGGCCAGGCTCTAGCTAGCACCTGGGAACTTCTTCCAGGTCTTCCACATGGATGCAGAGAGCTCAGTCCTTGGGCATCTGCTGCTACTTTCCCAGGGAGTTGGGCTCAAGGTGAACTAGCAGAGACTGAAACAGTTGCTCATATGGGATGTTGATGCTGCACGTGGCAGCTTATATTCCCCAAGAATAGGGAGAAAAAAGTTAATTTATCATTTCTAGAGGGATGAGGCTTCGCAGTCTGGCTGGGAGCTGGGTTCAGCAACAGCCTGCCTGGCAGAGGCCCAGCCCCATAGTTGGGCCACTCGGGAGTGCTCAGATGCTACCTGCATGACAGGTCCTTGGTGTCATGGTGGGCTTTATGTCCATAATGGGCACACATGTGTGTATGTGTGAGCAGATATCTGTGTGTGTCCATGTGGTCAGATGTTTCTCTGTGCCTGTGTGGATATGTCTGTGTGTGTGTGCAGATGTCTGTGCTTGTGTCCCTGTTTGTGTGTTCCATGAGGTGGATGCGTGTGTACCTGTGGGGTATGTGTGTATACATGGAAAGTGTGTGTTTGTGTGGACAGGTGTCTGTATGTAGCTGTGGGGGTGTGTCTGCCTATGTGTGGGTAGGTATTTGTGTCTTTTGGTAGGTGTGTATGTACCTGTGGGGTGTGTGTATGCACATTCCCAGGTGAGCCTCAGCTTTGCATTACCTCTGGGTCTGACGATTGGCATGATTTCACCACAGAGACTCAGTTGAGTATCTGAAGTGCTGTTTTGAACTGGGGAGCTGGAGCCCTGAGGTCTGTGGACTCGCAGATTTGTGAATGTCTGAAGACCTCTGGGACTGCTCATGCTGGCCTGGGATCTCAGCATTGCAGCTGCCCATAGCCCTCGGGCACATGAGTGCCCAGTTGCTGCCTTGCTCTAATTGCCATCAGACCAGAGCTCCTGCCCTGAGCATTGGTGAGCTTTATGGACTCTGAGGTTTGGGGCTACTGTGAATGCCCCCCCATACCCTGCATGATGGTGGCCAATGCCCAGCTTCTCCCCTCAGCACTTGCTTCCACTTCCCACCTAGCTCTTTATGGCTCTTTAAGGCTCTCTAGGCCTTTCCCCTTTAGTTTTTAAGTGACTTCCCTTGCTCCATCCCTCCTCCCAAAGGAATACAAGAGAGCCAGGGCCAGATGTTGGACATGCAGGAGAATGCACAGGTGGTCTGTAACCCCAGAGACAGCCATGATCACAGACTGGTATGCCAATTCCTTTTCCCATTCTTTGAAATGTGCTGGGACCCCGTGTGGTGGCCTAGAGGCTAAAGTCCTCGCATTGAACGCACCAGGATTCAATATGGGTGCTAGTTCTAATCCTGGAAGCTCCCCTTCCCATCCTGCTCCCTGCTTGTGGCCTGAGAAAGTAGTCGAGGATGGCCCAAAGCCTTGGGACCCTGCACCTGCATGGGAGACCTGGAAGAAGTTCCTGGATTCTGACTGTAACTGGCTGTTACAGTCACTTGGAGAGTGAATCATCAGATGGAAGATCTTCCTCTCTGTCTCTCCTCCTCTCTGTATATTTGACTTTGTAATTAAAAGTAATAAATAAATCTATATATAAAAAAAGAAATGTGGGGGCCCGGCAGCATGGCCTAGCGGCTAAAGTCCTGGCCTTGAATGCCCAGGGATCCCATATGGGCGCCAGTTCTAGTCCCGGCAGCTCCACTTCCTTTCCAGCTCCCTGCTTGTAGCCTGGGAAAGCAGTTGAGGACGGCCCAAAGCTTTGGGACCCTGCACCTGCGTGGGAGAACCCGGAAGAGGTTCCTGGTTCCCGGCTTCGGATCGGCGCACCAGCCCGTTGCAGCTCACTTGGGGAGTGAAACATCAGATGAAAGATCTTCCTCTCTGTCTCTCCTCCTCTCTGTATATCCAGCTTTCCAATAATAATAAAATCTTTAAAAAAAAATAAAAAATCAAAAGGGCCCGGCGGCGTGGCCTAGCGGCTAAAAGTCCTTGCCTTGAACGCCCTGGGATCCCATATGGGTGCCGGTTCTAATCCCGGCAGCTCCACTTTCCGTCCAGCTCCCTGCTTGTGGCCTGGGAAAGCAGTTGAGGACGGCCCAATGCTTTGGGACCCTGCACCCGTGTGGGAGACCCGGAGGAGGTTCCGGCTTCCAGGCTTCGGATCGGCGTGCATAGGCCCATTGCGGCTCACTTGGGGAGTGAATCATTAGGCGGAAGATCTTCCTCTCTGTCTCTCCTTCTCTCTGTATATCTGGCTGTAATAAAATGAATAAATCTTTTTTAAAAATTAAAAAATAAAAAAAAAGAAATGTGCTGCTTCACCTCTCAGTCTCCTGGCACTTTCTGCTGTTCCTGGATGGCACCGGTGGCACAGACATGACTTCCCAGGGAGAACAAAGACTCAGAGAGAAGACAAAGAGAGAGAAGCGTGTTTGCAGATGCACAGAAAGATTGTTAGAGCTATTGCCAGGTTATGAATAGGCACCCAGCCTATTGTTTCAAAATCACCAAGCCTTGGTCTGGTGCCCCATGTATTCAGATTTGATGCTATGATTGCTTGCTTGCTTGCTGTATGTATATTTGTATATCTGTATATATGCATGTATGTATGTTTGTATGGCTGATTTTCCATCGTATTGGCTTGGCAGCTTTCTGCTAATGACTTCATCTGTCAGAGTGTGGTTCTACAGCAGCAGTTTCTATTATGTGCCAGCCTCTGCAGTGTCTCCTGTGTGCCTACACTGGGGATATTACAATGTGTAAAATGGGAATGGGAGCTGTGTTGTTACCCTCTGCCCCTCCCAACAATAAATGGAAAGTGGCTTTGCAAAAGATCTTGAGGCCCTGGAGTTCTCCTCCAAGGAGGGGCAGAGACATGTGCTGGGTTGCCCTTCAGGCCAGGACTGTTGGAGAGGTGCTGGCAGGTGGGGTGGCAGTGAGAAGCCGGGAATGGCTGCGTGTTGGAGGGGTCTCTGAGTCACTTCCCTGTGCAGCGGAGGCCTGTGGCAGCCAGGTCATGATTGTAGCCAGTGGAATGACCCCCATGAGGGTCTTCATGGAGCACGTAGTTGGAGGAAGTGTTCACTTTGGGCTCCCAGGACCCTAGTTCCTGTCTGGCTTCCTGAAGCCAAGTAAGCCCAGAAATCTAAGATAAGTCTACAGGGATGGAAGACAGGGACAGACTGATGATGATCTTAGCGAGTGCCACGTGCTAGGTGTATAGGGACACAGAGCAGACGTAGCTGGAGATAACAGAAATAGGAATGTGACATTTCTCCTGTGTGTGCTGGAGAGATGTTTACTTGCTCTAGTGGTGATGGGGGAGAATACCAGCAGACATGACTCTCGATTTTCATGCTTGACTCAGCACCTGTGGCATAGCTTCCCCAGGACCATGAAGCACAGAGAAAACCCAATCCCCATTTCTGTCCCCTCAGGCATGAGTTTGGGTGCCTCCTCAGCTGATGAAGTGGGTGGGACAGAGACACAGCCAAGGTACCTGTGTGTGTTCCCAAAGCTGGGTTGTCTTGCCCAGAACATGGTTGCAGGAGCTGCCTTCTCAGTCCTCATTTTAGGGGACAAGCAGTATGAGGCAAGACCTGTCTGACAGAGCAAGACTGGCCCGCTGTGTTTGTCCATGGCTGACAGTGATGCCAGGGTCTCATCCGGGTTTATGTGTCCTGCCCACAGCAGTACGGTCCTTGCCCATTTTACAACTTGGCATCATAGTCTGTCCCAGGAAAGCCCTGCAAATGTCTTATGCCTCACTCTCATTAGCCATGGGCCGGGGCAGGGAATCACTGGGTAGCCCTGAACCTGTCATTGACAGGGAGGGGCTGATTGGTGCCAGTTGTTTAGGATCTCAGGACTAGCATTGGGGAACAGTGGATTAATCCTCCTCCTGCAACACCAGAATCTTATATGGGTGCTAGTTGGAACTCAGGCTATATTCCACTTCCAGTCCAACTCCCAGTGAAAACCCCTGGGAAAGCAGAAGAAGATAGCCCAAATACTTGGGCCCCTGTACCCTTACAGAAAACCTGGATGGCATTCTAAGTTACTGGCTTAGAACTGACCCAGTCATTGTACCCATTTGAGGAGTTAATCAGTTCATAGATCTACCTATTCTCTCTCTCTGTCACTGCCTTTGAGATAGATAAATAAAATCACAGTAACAGTGCAATTGAGACTGAATCCATGAGTGGTCATCTTCTGCTAATGATCTGATGGCCACGTGATAGGTTTTGTCGTGCACAGAGCTGCCATGTTGTGCTGGTGTCCTGTGAAGCTCCATTGATAGTACAGGGATGAGCAAGTATGGCTGTATCCTAATGAAGCCTTCTTCACAGACTGTTAGAGGTAGGATTTGGCTCTGAGTGCTGCAGTTTGCCCACTGCAGTTGAACCAGTCAGGGTTCATTCCCTGAAGCTAGGTTTCTCCCAGCAATCCAGACAGTCCTGTGTTAGAAGGGAATGGGATTCTGTTCCCAGGAAGAGGAAAGGAGGGGCTTGGGGGCAGCACCTGGATGGTGACACTGCAGTGCTAGCTGTACAATCTACTACATAGCCAGGGCAGCTGGAGGGTGCCTGTAATCATCATCACATCTGCTGAGATGGGAGCACTCTTGAGCCTGCATCAACCAGCTGTCATCCAAGAACTGCCTCCCCTGCTACCCCAGAGCCCATGGCATGAAAGATGGTGTGTTCTGTTCTCAGGGTCTATTTCTGGCAGGGAGATAGAGCAGTGTGCTGTCTACATCAGTTCTGATGATGACTTGAGTGAGTGAACATGGCTACTTGCACTTTGCAAGCTCTGGGTCACACAGATTGAATTTCCCTGGCCCACACACAACACAAGATGAAGGCCACCATCAGGGTCTGGGGAGATGACCAAAGGCCCAGAAAGTGAGAGGAATGAGCATGGAGTCTATTAAGGAACTGATGGTGGTTACATCTCCTAGCGCTTCTGGATAGCCCAGTGTTGGCTGAGAACATCCATGTCTGAGTGTTTTGGCCACTGTCAAGGCCAAAAAGATCTGGCTGAAGGGTGCCTGCTGCAGGGCATGGCCATCCTGCAGGTCTGTGAGTTATTCTGCCTGGCTGGCCCCATGCAGAAAGGGCTGACTGTCCTCATCCTGAGTCTCCAAGCGGCAGACTGGGCCCAATCCCCTTCCTAGGTAGACTTGACAATACTGGATTTGGGAATCCCAGAAACAAATCCATGACAGATATAGATTTTGCCATGAGCTAGAATGTGCACGCATGCATGTACAGTCTGCTAAATGCTGGGCATAGTCTCACCCCAAGGAAGGCTGTCTTTGGGAAAGAGCTGCTGGGTTTTGCTTAGCCTGGGGACTCATGGGTTGTGTGTGTGACTCTTCGGTGAGAGCTACTTCTCCTTCTAATAACTTCAGCAATGCTCAAAAGTGGGTAAGATAGGCTTCTCCAGGTACTGCATGCCTCCTGAAGGGATCCCACCTTGTCAAGTAAGATGCAGTCATATTTAAAAACACTATATTGGGATGCCTCTGGCACTAGCATAGCTGCTTCTAGCCAGAGAGTTGTTAGGAGGCCCCATGTTGCATTCCTTTCTCTTTCCATCTTTTAAAACACAGCAAGGCCCAGTGCAATAGCCTAGTGGCTAAAGTCCTCTCTTTGTGTGTGCCAGGATCCTATAGGGGTACCAGTTCATGTCCCAGCAGCTCCATTTCCCATCCAGCTCTCTGCTTGTGGCCTGGGAAAGCAGTTGAGGATGGCCCAAAGCCTTGTGACCCCGAACCCATGTGAGAGACACAGAAGAAGGCTCCCAGCTTTGACTCGGCTCAGCTCCAGCCATTGCAGCTGCTTGGGGAGCTAATCAATGGATGGAAGATCTTCCTGTCTGTCTCTCCTCCTCTTAGTATATCTAACTTTTCAATAAAAAGAATTAAATATTTTAACTGCATTTATTTTAAAAGATTTATGTTTCTTTTATTTAAGAATCTTGTAAATTTACTTTATATCTTTTCATTTTACTTCTTCTTATTATTATCATTTTATGATACAGTTCTGTAGACCCTGTAATTTCCCTTACCCTGCCCCTCAATTCGCTCCTCCCTCACTAAGTTCCCCTAAATCATTACTATAGCAGAGTTCTTCATATACAGTCCTATGTCCATTACTGCAGGCATGGAGAATGGCAGAGTTCAGCATCTTATTGTCAAGATCTAGTAAACAGTTTTCTTGGGAGTCCATCTTTATCTGGAAGTAGAGATGCATACTGCATAGTATCCTCACATCTGGATATGACAGTCTCCATTACATGATTACTATACATCCTGTTAAATGAAAAGCCACAATAAAAATCAACAACAGGAAGAAAAATAGAAATTTACAATGCCATGAAGTTACATGCTGCTAGATATAATAGTCTCCATCACACAGTTATACATTTCCTTAAATGAAAAACCTCACAGGTGGCCTTGCCTGACTCCTACTTCTCCCTCCATGTTCTGGATCCTGCCCAGAAACCACTCAGCACGCAACCACTTCTGCTCACATATTGGAAAAAGAAAGCTGTGTGAGGCCCCCTCCTGGGTCTGAGAGAGAGAGAGAGAGAGAGAGAGAGAGAGAGAAAGAGAGAGAGAGAGAGAGAGAGAGAGAGAGAGACCCAACCCGAGTCTGACTGCTCCTTTTGGACCATACCTGCAAATGGGGAGCAGAGAAGACAAAATGATTGTCACACTCTCACTAACTCAATTTCACTAACTCAATTTCAATCTCTCTCCCCCCTCCCTCTTTTCCCCTCTCTTCTTTCATATCTCTAACCTGTTTCCATGCCACATCTTTTCTGTCCCTGAGGAACTTCTTGGGTCTTGCAAGATCTTACGAGGACAAACAGACACAAGAGTGCTGCAGAATAGCTCAGCTGGTTAATCCTCCACTTTCAAGTCCTTGCTGCTCCAATTCTGTTCTAGCTCCCTGTTTGTGGCCTGGGAAACCAGTGGAGGGTGGCCCAAGTGTATGGGACTCTGCACCTGTGTGGAAGACCTGGAATAAGCTTCCGGCTCTGGGATTTGGATTGGGTCGGGTCCGATTGGATCAAATCAGGTCAGTTCCAGCCATAGTTGTGACAATTTGGGCAGAGTACCAGTGGATGGAAATCTTTTCCTGTCTGTCTCTCCTTCTCTCTGTAAATCTGTCTTCCCAATGAAAATAACTCAACCTCAAGAGATAAAAAATAGAAACAGAAAGTGAAAGCAAGACAGTGGGGGATACTGGCATTGTGGCACCGCACATGTGCTAAACAGCCTGTCAGGAGACACATTGGCCTTGCTGTATGGGAACACCAATTTGATATTTTTCCTGGCTGCTTTTTGGAATAGCCTGGCCTCAGCTGCTGTGACACAGGAGGGAGAGAGTCCTTCTATACTTTGTGAAAATACTACCTAGGGAGGACCATCCAGGAGAGACAGGGATGGAGGAAAGGTCTCCCTCCCTCCTGGCATATATTGTGGGAATGGACTTGGGGTGATGCATTGGCTGGGTTATACCTGTGTGTATAGGGAAGTCTTTGCTGTGCCTGTGTGGTTGGGAACATTGGGATGGACTGAACCAGGCTCCTAATTTTTGTGAGGCAGTCTCTCTCTCTCTCTAATTTTGCTTGCTGGTTCCCACTTTCTTCTCTTTCTCTTTCTCCTTTTCAATTTCCCTTTAGTCAGCCTCTCACTGTTGCTCCTGCTCTCTTCTAGTTTTTCCACTCCCCTACCTCTCTTATATAATCTCACTTCTTTTTTTCAGGTTTATTTTATTTTTATTACAAAGTCAGATATACAGAGAAGAGGAGAGATAGCGACAAAAAGATCTTCCGTCCGATGATTCACTCCCCAAGTGAGTGCAACGGCCAGTGCTGTGCCGATCTGGAGGCAGGCACCAGGAATTTCTTTCAGGTTTCCCACATGGGTGCAGGATTCCAAAGCATTGGACAGTCCTCTACTGCTTCCCAGGCCACAAGCAGGGAGCTGGATGGGAAGGGGAGCTCCTGGGATTAGAACTGGTGCCCATATGGGATCCTGGTGCATTCAAGGCAAGAACTTAAGCCTCTAGGCCATGCCGCTGGTCCTTAACTTCACTTCTGACTCCATATTCTTTATCCTTACTTTCTCTCCCTTTTGCTTGCTTTTCCGTGGTCCCTCTTTAGTTGTTTCTCTCTTCCCTTGCAATCTCTATATGCTTTTCTCTTGCATCCTCATTCTGGATTTATTTTCTTCCCTCATCTCTTTTACTCATATCTGTCTGGTTTTTTTTTTTTTTTCTAATGTTTCCTTTGCTTCCCATTACATTGTCCTTCTGTTTCCTTAGTTTTTGTCTTCCTCATTTTTTTTTTTTTGGTATTCTTAGTTTTGCCTTCCTTTCAGTTCTCATTCTCTCTCCCTCTCTCCTCCTGCTTTGGTTTCCCTTTTCACTCTCTGCCAATGCCTGTTTTCTTTTATTTTCTGTCTGCCTTCATCCTTTACAGTTGGTTACCAAGTCCCTGCTCCCCCTTTCCCCCAAGAATGTACTGATAGGTCAGATTTATCTGGGTCACAGCCCATGCGTGTCACTACTACAACATGATCCTTCCCAATCTAAACCATAAGCAGAGAGTTTGATCAGAAGTGGAGAATCCAGGACAGGGACCTTCTCTCCCACAGTTACAAAGCAAAAAAACACACTGTTCTTGGCCAGGGCTGACCTGGAGGGTGGGCCGGGTGCAAGAGCCTTTGGTCTGACTCCAGGAAGCTGGCACTTGAGGCTGAGACACACGATCTGGTGTTGCATCCGCTAAAACAGAATGTTAACATTTCACCAGTGACACTCACAACACAGTTTGATTATAAGCGAGAGGCAAGGCAAGACAAGTCAACCAACCTGCCAGCCGGGACCAACACCCCTTGACAGAGTGTGGCAATCCACAATAGCCTGCAAGGAGAGGGAGGAAATGACACATATTTTCCTGCCTATCTCAGATTCATCACCTCACTGCATCCAGCAGGCTGTGCCTTTGTTCCTTGGTGCGGCTGTCAAACTCACTGGTGGCAACCTTGCTGTAGCTGTAAAGTGCTCCAGAGCTGGCAAGGGGAAGCAGGTGGGTGTAGAGCCCGGGGCAGAGTGTTACAAAGACCCAAGCTGTAGGCAGGAGTGTCCCTTTGCTGCTGGGACCTTGGTGCTTTCTGTGCTGGTTGGAGATTAGGCCTGGAGGCTTGCAAGTAAGCAGGAAGGCACCTGCAGGGGTGGGTGGGTGTCAGATTGCTCCTGAATGTAGCTGGGCTAGAGTACCACAAGAGTGCAAAGGAGTCGACCAGCACACCCTTTATCACTGCCATCACACTATGGGACCTGATTCAGGACTTTGACAGGGCTGTGAGGCCCCAATCCCAAGCTCTACCCTTGTCACCCACACTAGGGGACCCAATGGGGGACATTTACCATAGTGTAAGGCTGCTTACTGAACCTATGGAAATCATTCCTTCTTGCCACCCTCAACCCCTGTTCCCCTTTGGGGAACCATCAAACGTGTGCTTGTTTTTTAAACTCCTGGGTCTACCAATTGGCCATAGGAGCATGCCCTGTCAGAGATGGGTGTTTTTCTGGGGACTTGTGACCGGGGACCTCATCTGAGCGGTGGCTGTGTCCCATGCACTGTCCCTGTTGTCCCCTGCAAGGACATTTCTACACGTGCAGTTGTCATTTGGACCTGCAGGTAGGTGCTGACACACTGTCTCCTGGTGACTGTCGTCAGAAGAACTGAGCCCCTGGGCGTGCATGCGGGGTATAGGGAGGGTTGCAATGGGATGCTGGCATGTTGGTTCAGCCCTGCAATAGTGCTGCCATCTCCAGCTGACGGTTTGACCTGAGAGCAGCAGAGGTGAGGCCAGGCATTGAGTCCTATTCCTGTGTTCACTCTCTGCTGTAGGGTGGCCTATTGTATAGTATGGCCGACAGATACCTGCCCCCCTCCTCCCTGATGAATCAGGAACAGTAGCTTCATGCCACGTGTGCATGTCAGGCATCCCTCCAGTGGGGTTGACCTCTGCCCTGAGAGGTAAGAGGCTGCAATGGACCCTCCCTGGCAGCTGTCCTTGTCAGGCATGACCTCCTGTGCCTTGTGTGATGTCAAAATCCTAGACCAACTGACCGATGTGGTGATGTGGCACTCTCCTGCGCTGGGACTAAGTCACTTAAAGATGAAGGATGATCATTTATGGTGAATGCTGCTGAGCTACTTGTTCTGTCTGGTGGACCCCTGGTTCTTCTTTCTGCTGCCTTGGTGTGATGGGAAAGGCCGTCCTTATGACCACCTGTGCTGAAGTTCTTCCCGTCGATTAAAGCAGAGAGGTCAGTTTGACACCTGATTGAAGGGTCTGAGTATAACCCAGTCCAATCAGGCTGGCATTATTCACTTTAGCAGAGAGAGAAGTTCTACAGTCCAGCTTGTATTTAGCTACAATGCCAAAATGGGTGTTGTTACTGCTAGCCGACTGCGCAAGGTTTATCGAGGTCTCAATCTTCTCGTTGATCTTCTGGTAGATAGAGCCTCCGAATTCAGTGCCATTGTTTACATGAGCGTGCAGCTGGAAGTCTGCGGCCTTCTAACCCAGGACAAAATTATTCTGTGACAGCTGGCTTGAGGTGCTGGTGGGGTCCAGGTGTGGGTCCTCAGATGTGGTGGACACCCTTTGCCCTTTGTTATGTTAGCTTGTCATGGTCTTGCCATGTGTGTGACCCCTCCCACGGTGGTGATGGGAGGCTTGTCTGGCAGAGCCTGGCTCTGTTTGCCTCTATGGTGCTCCTGGAGTGGTCCGGGTTGTTTGTCTTTCAGGTGCCTGAAACTGAGTGGTGGTGTTGCTCCTTTGCTCCACCAGTGTCCTCTCACAGGTGTGCCACTGCAGCCCACCAGTGTTTGCTGCCTGCTCTGTGGGAGTCTTTGTGTGTGGGGGGTTGAGGTGGTAAGGAAGAGGAGGTATGGGGGCAGTATTTTGCCTCTTGAAGAAGGGAGGCTGCTGCTGTCTTTGGTTTGCCTGGCTTGTGTCCCTGTGCATCTGTGGGGACAGACTGGCTTCCTTATCTCTACTACAGACCCCACTGCCCATCTTTGGGCTTGTGCCCAGGTTGGGTGCTGCTCCCTTGATGCCCCCCTCAGCTTGGGGAGAAGTGCATGTGGGGCTGGTGAGGTGTGGACCACCTTCAGTGAGAAAAGCCTTCTCTAGCGATCTGAGAGGGATCTGTCTACAGGATGGGGTGCCATATCCCCCGACTACCACTGTTCCTTCCTCTCTGGGTGTTTGTTAGCCGCACTGCTAATGACCAGACGGCTTGGACTGTGCATTTTTTTTATTCCAGCATTATTTATTTGATCTAAGTAAAATACATTTTCCATCACTACAAACTGAGCACAACTACCGTTGTTTGCATCTCCATATTTTTATGAGGTGCCAACATTGGTTTGAAAAACATCTGAAAAGTTCTATCATTATCTTCTCTCCCACCCTCTGAAGATGGTTCACATTAATTGCTGTGAGGTTGGTTTTTCAGACACTTACATGGGATGAAGAACAGCAGGGAGGAGCACAAGACTTACCGAGTGCAGGGGAAGAACAGCAAACCCAACTTTGGCTAATGTGCTGGAGAACAACTAGAGTGCATGAGCAGAAATACTCCAGGAGGGGGCAGTAGAGCTGCATTCTCATTTACCAGCAACAGGAAGGGTAACATACAAAAGAAACTGGGAGGTTAAAGACGGCAGATACAATAGTAAAAATCAGCGAGCATGATGGATATCCATTTGCTACATAGTATACATATAAATCATGTCAAATACCCCCCTGCAGTAACTGCAATCTGTGTTACCATAGGGGTTACTTGTATGGTCATTGAGTGCTGATTAGTAAATACTGACGTCACATGCAGGGAGGGGAAAAGCCAGGGGTCCTCCTCCAGGGAGCCCAAAGGCTTAGAACTAGGGGAGGTTATGAGTGAGGTTTTGAAAATAAATTGAAATGAACCTTGGTGAAGAGTTGTAAAAACCACAAATTCCCCTCAGTGGCTGCCATTCTGCTCGTGTCCCAAAGACAGAGGGTACCTGAAAAAAATCTTTTCCCAGACTGCTTAGGAGACTCAGACACCGGCAAAAGCAAGGTGCATTGACTCATTAGCCAGTGCCGAGTTCTGTCTGTCTGCTACTAGCCAGTGACCGTCTCATTCTTTATTTTCCACAATTTATCAGGTTCAGATTTCCATGTGTTTGAAAAATGATTTCAGCACCTTGATGACAAGCAGGCTCTGGATAAAACACTCCTTTATCCTCATTCCAGAGAAGCAGGCGGGAAGTTGGAAGTTTGCTTTCGAGGCAGGGAAAAGCAGAGGGAGGAGAGGATACTGGGAGAGAAGACGAGTTCAGATCCGTCAAGATAGCTTAGACCAAGGTAAAAAAAACAAGGTACAACAATCCATTCATACTGCCCTTGTTTTCTATACAGATTTTTTTAAAAAAAGAACTAGGATTCTACATTTGCTCATAGCCTGAGAAAATGGATCATCGTATAGTATTAGGTACATGTGGGTAAGAAAAACCTCTCAGAAAAAAAAGTCTAGCTAGACTCAACAGACCTGGCTGAACATGGAAAAACCACCAAGTTGCTCCAGAAAGAGAACTAGAGACATTGACGGGCAGGCGTTTTCCGTCATACTCTTTCTGCCATGTCCAAGAGCTGAGCAAAGTTGGTGACGAGCAACTGTAATGCAAGCAACTATTGCTTTTTCCACTATGGCTTTGGCTGAAATGTGGACACGAGACTATTCCTGGATGAGCACATACACACACACAGACTTGGCCTTCACTGTACAGCAAGGCCAGCTGTGTCAGACACAGGACACTCTTCCATCCGTCTCATGCATACGCTCCCTGCACCTAGTCACACCAAAGTAAAAATCACAAGAAGGTGTCTGTGGTGAAGGACATTATAAAGGTTATAAATCTTTATCGTAATAAGCCCCTGAGAGTTTTTCCCCTTACGCTTAGGTGGAAAAGGCAATGAACAAGATTCTGTCGTTCTCTAAGTGCTTTGTGCAACAATGTTCACGGCGATTCCGAAACCTTGTCTGGACCAGTCATTGGGTTGGAGCCTGCAGTCTTCCTGCCGAGTCCCTGTTTCTCCCAGAGCCGATCCCGGGGGAGGTGTCTTTCCAGATATCCCACGGTCCTTAGCTCCCAGTTGTCAGCCTTCCTCATGCCTTCTTTGCTCTCCAAGTAACTCCTGGAGCCGGGCCGCACCTTTGTGTCTCCACCTCACTCTTCATCTGCTATGGGGTCTCCTGTCCTGTGGAGGAACTCATCCGACACTCCAGGCTGTTTCAAGAGGCACTTTATTCTTCCAACCAGTCTGTTTCCGAGCCCGTCGGCTCGACCTCTTACTTCTTCTTCCTCCCGTTTCTCTCTGCTTCATTCCCCAGTCTCCTCGTCGCTCCCTAGTCTTCTTCTGTCCGTCCTTCCCAGTTGTGTCCTGTCCTCCGTCTTCGTCCCTCCATCCGTCTGTCTCTCCGTCTCTCTCTCTTCTTCCTTCTTTTACCTGGAACCCCCCCACCGCTTATATACAATCCTAATCCAATCAGCTTAAAGGTCACCGATGCATGCAGTGGGCAGTCCAATCATAACTCTGATCACATGTAGCACAT
Source organism: Ochotona princeps (assembly GCF_030435755.1). Taxonomy (NCBI): domain Eukaryota; kingdom Metazoa; phylum Chordata; class Mammalia; order Lagomorpha; family Ochotonidae; genus Ochotona; species Ochotona princeps. The sequence continues at coordinate 1,360,162 of NC_080838.1, forward strand.
GCGCCAGGCATGCGACTACGAGCCAATCAGAAGGCACTTCCTGATACCTGTTTACCGCCAAGCTCCAACAGGAGTAACGGTCTCAGCGCCATTTTAGGGCAGGGCACACGTGCAGTGCTCCCAACAGTCCGCTTCCTGGTCCGGATCTCCATGATCTGGTTGTGCTTTGCTCCCCGGGTCCCACTGCAGCTGTTGGGGAAGGCACTCTTGCACCTTCTGTGTCAGGCACTGCCTTGCCCCATCAGGTGGCAGTGGTTGGTGGTGGTGCTGCGGGTCAGCTTATTGAAGTGGTGTGTGTGCAGGGGGTGAGGTTGGTAAGGAAGGTAGGGCAGACGGGAGTGGATGGTGTCTGCTGCTCTCCTTTTTCCCCTTTTCCTCCTTCCCAGTAGCAGCATCTGTAGTCTTTCCTGGACCCGGTGTGGTGCCCAGGAGTGGGCTTTTCCTGAGACCGTGATCAGGTGGTTCCTCTGGCTTGTTTCTGTCGCGAAGTTGTATGGACGGATCAGCATCACTCTGTACCCATTGAGGGTGGTGTGTTGTGGGCCTGGGCTTCAGCCTTGGCCCTGTCATCCCCTTTCCACCATGGGTGCTTTCCCATTGAGCGTCAGTCCAGATGGAGAAGGGTATCTTGGGAGTTTGGTGCCCTTGGTGCTGCTGTGTCCCCCTGCTCGATCCCCCATGCCTGGCTGCTGCTGCCCCAACCCAGCAGGGCCAAAGCCTGCATTGTGTACTTGTGCCCCGCTGAGGTTGGTGCCTGTCGGCTGGAGGAAGTGGTGATGCGAGACCGCCCAAGGTGCTGGTCACTCCCTACTGGCTTATCAGGTTGGCTCTGGTGCAGTGGCCTTACCGTGTTGGGGGCACTCCCCCTTTGTCTGCCAGGGGATGTTGGTGAGGGATTTGCGGGGGTGAGGCTGTGGGCTCTGGCCCACCCATCTGGTCTTCCCTCCTAGGCTTCTCCTCTCCCCATCCTCCACTGTTGTCCCCTCCACTTGCCAGTGCCTGCCTGTGGGAGGGCCATGCTGGGCCAGATGAGTTTTGCAAGCTTGCCACCTTTTGCAGGAGGCTGACCGCCAGTAGGTAAGGATGACACGGGCTCCGCCACCACACTCCCCAAATGGGTGGGATGCCCTGGCCCACTCTGCTGCCATTGAGAGAGCTGGCCCCATGTGAATTAGTGACCTATGCTTGGGGGCACACACACACAAAAGAGGTGCTGAGACAGAACAAGAGCTAACTGGGCACAGGTGGGATGAATGGATGCAATGATCCATCAGAAGTTCACAACTCAGTGGCTGGTACTCAATGCTCTTTTTGTTTTTTCCCAGTGAAAAGTGGCTGCTGTGCAAAATCACACACCAAGCACAGGGAGTGCCTCATTGGGATAAAGAGGATGTGTCTTCTCTTCTGCTGCTGAAAGGATACACCATGCCACCAGCAGTATGCCCTCTCACCCCAAAACACCCAACAGCACCCACAATTCTGCTTCCTGTATGCCCCTATCTATGACTGCCTTACTGCTGTGATTGTGGAAGCCTGACCTTCCTGCTACCATATACTTCCATTATGCCCCTGGGTCAATAAAGCTTTCTTCTAAGCCTCTAACTTCTGCTTGAGGCTGATGATTTGGTGAAACACTGAAGCCATGTGCATGCACACACACACACACACACACACACACACACACCTGTGTGCCATCCTGGTGGGTACATGGGTGTATGGGTGGGTTGGTTGGTCTTTCTCCTGAAGCTGTATTGATAAGTAGACAAGCAGACAAGCTTCCAGGCTGTCTTTCCTTGGTTGATTTAGGAGGGAGCTGAACCTTGAGAGCAGAGAATCAGCACCCATAGTGGATTCTGGTGTGGCTTTGATTGGCTGGCTGTCTGGCTAGTGATGGACATACTTCTAGGGACTCAACTGACTGCTTTTAGAACAGTCCATGCCTGCCCCACTTCTTCCCCTCCCCCCAACCACCACATAACTCGCTTTCACCCCAGACCAACTTTGGGGAGAGTCCCTCCTGCTTCTCCTTGGTACCTTGGGATCTTGCTTTAGCCTTTCTAGAAGGGGGAGGGGGTATGGCATGGCAGGGATTTCTGCGCCTCATGGTGAGACTACCACATACACATAGATACCCACCACGGGCTGCTTGTACTTTGGGTGGGGTCCCAAGCACTGGCATACATTAGGCATGGGTCAGGAGCAGACCAGGCTGAATCAGTTCATGTCATCCACTGGCAAATCCGATCACCAGAACAGAGTGTGGGATGGGCCGGGTTTGGTTGCGACAAAACCAGTACACATTATGGAATGCCAGGGCATGGTTGCCTGTACTGGATATGAATGCAGCACCCAACCAGCACACGTGAGATCCAGGAAGGAAGGGAGGGGCAGAGCTGGCAGGGGGATTAAGGGGCTGGTCCCCTCGCCGGACAGCTGCTTCCACTGGAGAGCATGGGCCAGGATAGAGACAGACCTGACTAAGCAAGGCTACATCACCTGTGTGCTGCATGTCGACTAGATAAGGGCCGCAGCATCAGCTGGCCGCAGAAGCTGGCACTGGGGACTAATTCTGTCAAGTCTAATCACAGAACCACCTAAAGAGTGCATAAACCGGGACTGAGAGAGACCTGGGAGGGAAAAAGTGGGTTCCCCCTTCCTGGGTCACTAGTCCCGTGGGAGGGCATGAAAACTAGGATGGGTGCTGGGGTGGCTAGACAGAGAGGCACTCAACAACATCCGTGAGGGCTGGATGGTTGAGTTGGTTAGATAGAACTAAGCTTTAATACCCATTGACAAGTGCCAGAGCCAAATGGGATGGGGGACAGACTGGTCTTCTGCTACACATACTGGCAAACCAGGGCAGGGGACGGGCCTGGTGGTGGTTATTGTGGGTTGACTAGGCTGCAGCTCCCACTGGTTGAGTAAGGGCTGAACCAGACTGGACTGCAACACCCATTGGTTCCAGTGCAACTCGGGACCGAAAACAGAACCAACACAGCAATTGCAACCACCAGCTGATCAGGGTGATGGTCTGTGCCGGGCCCTGTGCTTGCTAGAACATACAAGAAACTAATCTGGGAATACCTCAAAGTAGCTTTGGAGATCTCCCCAATCGAACTGCTGGACTCAGAACTCTAACCAAGAAAAGACAGAAGACAGAACAGGTCAATCATTCATCTCAGCTATATGTTGGCAGCGAAATATGGGGCGAACAGAGACTTTATGATGGACCATATCAATCAGTGGACGACCTCATCGAGCGAAACTGGCAGCAATTCATAACTGGAGAACTATTAACACCACTTGAGCACATATCTCAGAGCATGCCCCACATCCAGGACTTGGGGTGGGCGGGAAACCGGGTGGGGCTTCTCCCTCAATCTCCCCCTTTACCTCAGATACATGATGGAAACAATATTGACATAATAGTATTACCCACTTCCCTATCCCCCTAAACCTTTTTTTTTTCTTTTTCTTTCTTTAACTGTACTTAACTATGTAAAGATTGTCAACAACAATACAATAAAATAGATTAAAAAAATAACAACAATGTTATCATGGTGCTGGTGGTATCGCGGTTTCAACATTTTTCACCTGCTTGCTCTCTAGCTCTCTCCATCCTCTCTCATCCATGTCTCCTTATTGGAAGGACACAGTGACAAAGAGAAAAGGGAGTGAGTGAAAGAGAAATCCAACCAGTTGCATTAGCCACATGGGGAAGGAACTTGTGGGTGGAAGAGTCTCTCCACAGAGCTCGCTCTTTTGCTCGTCCTTGCCACTCTCTTCCTCTCTCCTCTCCCTTCCTCCCTCCCATCTCCTTCTGACAGACATGCCTCTCCTTTCCCTGTTCCAAACAAACTCACTCACAAATCTCTCTCCCATAAGTGGCTTTCAAATGAATAAATAAATGAGTCTTAAAGATAAAAAAAAACTCATGAAAGAACCGATCTGGTTTTCACATTGAAGGAAAATGTAACTAGTTGTCTGCCCACTTAAATATTCCAGACAGTTTGGGAGGGGTGGGAGGTGTAGATTTTATTTTGCTGCCTTCAGTGGAGCAGAAAAAGGCATTCAACACCAAGCTGTTGAGATCCATTTAACATTCCTAGGGTGCAGAAATTGGGCACCAGGTGTCAACAGTTGTTCGTAACACTGTAAAGATGGGTGCAATTGTGTCAAGCCAGGTGAGAGAAAACAAAAACTTAAAAGCATGTATTTGATTTATTTGGATGCCTACACGCTGAGTGATAGAGTAGTGGTGAGGAATGTGATGGGGGAAGACTCTGACAAAAACTTCTCCCACGTGGGTGGCACGACATTCATTCAGATGGTGGTTTCTTCTTCTTTAAGGACTCCTGAACAACCCAACTCTACTTTATCAGCCTCTTTGATCCCTGCAATAGGATGCTGTCAGTATAAAGCTGACCACTCCTGTAAGTGTGTCCTGGCTAATGTGCCACTGTGAGTGAAGTGAGACACATCTGAAGGTGGTTTTGTTATGGAATACACTGAGGTGCACCAATGATACCCAAGAGGAGAAAAGCAAAAACAAAACAAAAGTACCTGCCTGCCTGTTTGCCTTCTAAGCAATAGCATGTTCTCTGTCACAACAAGCAGAGGTTTTACTACCACTCCTCCCCCAGCCCCAGGAAGGAGGGAGGGAAACTGTGTTTAAGTGATGGGTGGTGGGTCTTTTGTACATCTTGCTAGTCACCTCCCTCATCCCCATCTCCTATCCCCAGCCAGATCTGAGACCTGTAAAGAGAAGTATGGGGAGGGCAAACCCTCCCTTTCTGTCAGAATGAGTCTGTGTGTCCAAAAAAGCAGCAGCCTTTTCTTTAAAAGCCACTGGCATGTGGGACTCAACCCCTCACTCACTTCCAAGAGGCCTCATTCATTGCCTTCACTGAAATGCAGATGGCTAGCACTGTTGTCTGTCAAAGGCTTCACTTTCTCTTTACTCCACTTAGAGCCATCCTGCCCTCAAGCATTTGTCAGTGAAAGGATTTGCCTCTCTGTCTGTGGCAGATGTCAGCCAGAGTCAGGCACTCCCCTTAACTCCAGGAGGACAAAATGGTATGTGGCCACTGCTTCCTGACTTGTATGGGGCAGACCGTGAGTCATTCCCAGGAGTGGGCCCCTTCCCATGCGGCCTTTCCATTGGCGTATTGATTCACTCTTCCATCTAACACCTTAACTATGTGAACATGTGTTATTAACCTGTGGGTGTACTTCTGCCACCTAGACAAGCAGAACCACTCAACATCAAGCATCCCTCCCTCTCAATAGAACAATCTACCCAAACGTAGTACTCCAAACATTGAAGTGAACTTCGTAATTGTCCTTGTGTATGTGCGCATGTGTGTATGGGGGGATGGATAGGGTGAGGGGCTCAAGCTGATTGCGGTTGCAGGAATATACTAGGCTTGTTCCCTGTGCCAGGCACAGCTATTTGGATCAGCGTTAGACTGACCTACCAACCTACCAGGACACAGCAGTCGTGTGCTTTGGACAGAGTATTGCACCTCCTATAAAGGCTGAGCTGCTACTGTTGCTTAAACTGAGTCTCTTATACCACAAATTTGGTGCCTGTTCAGAAAAACAATGTGTTTAGGATTTATTAATTCATCCATCCCTTGACACAGTCATGTATGTTTTTTTTATTGGGAAGGCAGATATAGAGAGGAGAGACAGAGAGAAATATCTGCTGCCTGCTGACTGGTTCACTCCCCAAGAAGCCACAATGATAGGGACTGAGCTGATCCAAACCCAGGAGCCAGGAGATTCTGGGTCTCACATGCAGGCAGATGCAGAGTCCCGAGGCTTTAGGCCATCCTCAACTGCTTTCCCAGGCCACAGACAGGGAGCTGGATGGGAATGGGGCAGCAAGAAAATGAACCAGCACTCATAGGGGACCCTAGCATGTACAGGGTAAAGACTTCAGCCACTAGGAAATTGCAAGCCTGGCCCAAACAACAACTCTTGTCTTCCTCTTGTCTTTTTGTCTGGACCAGGGAGATGCATGCTGTTGACATCTCTGGCCCAGGCCTTGAATGTTTGGCACATACAACCTGATTATCTATGGGTAACTTGCTGTTTTAGTCCAGCCCTTAATGCATTCTCCGAAGGGAGCTGAACTCTAGAAAAAAGGGGAGTGCCTGCAGCTCACTTAGCAGGATGGTGGGGTTTCAGACCCAAATCTTGGGATTTTCTGGGGAAACTGCAGTCCATTTACACCCAGTCCTGACACTTTGCTGACAAATGGATGTTCTGGCCTAAACTAACTGGCATACACAGCAACTATTTGGCTATTCTTTGCATGACTGAGTGCAGCACCGAAGCTCAATCCCAGAACTCAAGTTCCCTCTACACAGTTCTCAATTTCACTCTCCCCTACAATCATCCCAAACTCTTGCATTAGCCAGTGGGTGCTAAGGTACAATCTAGATGACCTACAATGAATTCAGACACCACAATTAGGTTGAGGTACAGAACTGTGCGCTAGGATGGTCCACATAATAATTCTTGTGAATTAACTGGAGATTTAAGTAATCTTTTAAAGTCTATATAAGTATATGTCTATATTAATTATATATATAATATATAATATATATATATGTATATATATAAAAAATATGTAAAAAATAGACCTTGCTGCCCCATGGTTTCACTCTCTGGTTGGCAGGCAGATCTGTCCATCTAGTAGGCAGAGAGAAAAGAAATCATGGACGATTCCTTCCAAATCACTAAGGTTTCACTGCCATGGGTCATTTGGCTGAGAACATGTCGGCACTGAGACCTTGCAAAGATGAGTTTCAACTGGAAGGAGGAAACGCTGAAAGAGGAGACAAGTGGGGAGAGGCATGTGTGATCCCACTGTCTGAACATGTTGTTGACAGCATGTTCTCAACACGTCACATGAATATGCAAGATACACTGACAGAAGAGCGGATCCACACAGGTTCAGAGCAGATTACTCTAGGACATGACTCATGACCTCTCCTGCTGAAATCTCTTGCAAAACAATAGTATCTCTTGGCAACTACTGTCGTTGTCTTGGAAACTTTCAGACTTCCGAATCAATAGCAAGCAACTTGATTTCTGAATGCTCATTGGGTCCAGGCATGGGATGTTACAGGACAAACATGCTTCTCTGGGTGGTTCTGGTTTCAATCTTGGTGGCCAAACAAAGAGAATTAGATTTTAGACCAACCACAGGTGATCTTAGTCTTCTCTATTCTGCACTCCATTTTCCAGTGGAGGAAAGAAAGAGCTTACAAGCTGGTGAATTTTTTAGATATATATTTATTTATTTCTTCACTATTTAATATTTACTTAATAGGTTAAATCTCCTATGTTAAATATATACAGGTTACCTTCTGCTTTCACCGGTGGGATCCAATCACCCCCTGTACTCCAAGGCCCTCTAACCAAGAGGGTGCGCCCAGGGGTGGCGCGGGGGTCTTTGCCCAGCACCCAAGGTGATGAGTTTGAATCACAGATTTGTACAAAAGGAAGGTATGTGATTGTTTCCAAGGTTTTCAAAGGTCAGTGGATGGCAATCTTGGCATTGCTCTGGTGCCAGGAGAGGAAGCAGCGGTGTTTTCACGCCCTCTTGCAAGCCTTCCTGGCATCCTTGAGAGAAGGCCCAACGACAGCAGTGTCCAAACGTTTCTTGGCTCCCATGGCCTTTGTGCTGCCTCCGGAAAATGTGCGAGGATACAGTCCCCATGCCATCGCTGCGGCAGCTGATGAGGCGAGGCTGTCGGCAGTCTCTGCGAGGTCCTGCCCACATGCCAAGTGGTGCCCATTGGTAAGTTCGGAGACTCTCCCCCTTCCCTGAGGGAAAAGGTCTAGAGGCCTTGTTGTGCGGTGATCACCCGGTGGCATGCTGTCTGGAGGAGAGAGGGCCAGAGGCCAAAGCACTACGTGTGGCTCTAAGAGCTTCCAGGTGTTTTCCCAACACCACGTGGCATCCGCACTCAGCTCTTGGTGTGCCTGAACGAGTGTACGGTTTATGCACAGCAGTTAAACATGTTTGTCTGTCCCCTGACAGACCTCGATCCGGATGAGAAAGCCAAGAGCCATTGTGTGAATGGAAGCAACCCGATGACTGGGGGTGGGGGGTTGGGGAAGAGGATGACCTTGGTGGAGAAGAGAGTTGGCACTGTCAGCGACCACGGCACCCCAGTCCCTACCCCCCAGCCCCTGTCAGCATCAGGCAAAGGGCGCAAGGCCAACCCTGTCCCTGGCAGGGTAGCCGGCAGGCAGGAGGGCAGCTGGGGGCCTGCCCGCTGCATGGGCTCAGTCTCAGCCTCGGGCTCGGGCTCGGGCAGCCACGCTGTTGGCAGGAGAGGAGGAGAGCCTGGCAGGCCTAGGCCCCCGCCAGCCAGGGCGATGAAGAGGCCTGTGAGACACTCCTCTTCTGCCAGCCAGCCAGTGACAGTAGCAAGCAGAAGGGCAGGAGTGAGGGTGAGGACGCATGCCAAGAGGCCGCAGGGTGCAGGGGTGCTGGGCAGCCAGAAAGGAAGTGGGCACAGAGTGAAAGCGCAGATCCTGCATGGCTCCCGGAGAGGCAGAAGAGGAGGGCCTGAGCGCAGGGGCAGGGGCGTGTGGCAGAGCAGTGGCTCTGCAGGGCACAGGCACAGGGCCATCCTGAGGCCGCGTGTGGGGGGACTGAGAAGCTGCGTGGCTGAGGGGGGCTGTCTCTGGCCAAAAGGCGCGGGTGACAAGTCTCGCAGAGGAGAGGTGGGGCATGGCCGTGGCCCAGTCTCCCTGGAGTCCGGGGAAAGAGACGGCAGACGTGGGCAAGCAAGTCCATGGTGAGGTGTGCAGGGGCCCAGCGGCTTGGTCTGGCAGGTAGGCAATGTGCGCTGGGCATCCTGGGAGGGAGGGAGCAGCCGGTGGCCTCAGGGCAGAAGGCACGGCCCCTGTGGGGGTGCCCACAGGGTAGCTGAGGGACCCTGGAGCATCCCTGACGGCTGTGGGGGCAGGGACAGGACGTGGAAGGGCGTGGCCCGAGTCTGCAGCTGCTGGCAGCATCTGCTGGGGTAAGGGCTGCAGGAATGTGGGGAGGCCCGGGGAGGGGCTGGGGGACACGACAGGGGTCTCGGCGGCGGCTGCAGGGGAAATGCAGGCAAGAGGGGAGGAGGATCCCGAAACCTCCAAGGCACTGAGCATTTCCTCACTGAGGAGGGCTGAGTCTGCCAGAATGCTGGGGAAGGAGGGCGAGGGGCAGGGGGAGATGGTGGAGAAACTGAGGGAGGGGAGGGAGGGGATGGAGGTCAGGGGAGAGGAACAAGGTGAACTTGTAGAAGCGTGGGATGTTCCCTGAGACAGGAGGGCTGCCTCAGGCGCCCGTGGGGTGTGGGTGTGCCCGGAGCACGAGGAGATGGGAGAGAGACTCGGGGCCAAGGGTGGCAAGGACGGGGCAGTGGTCAGGGGAGAAGAGCATCGTGCAGATCCTGAACGTCCAGGTGTGCCCTCTTGGAGGACGGCTGGCTGCTCCTCAGTTGCAGGGCTGCTGGGCAAGGAGCCGGGCAAGGAGAGGGAAGAGAGACTGGGCTCCTTGGGGCTGGGAGAGCCCAAAGCCCACGAGGTGGCAGGAGAGCCCCGAGTCTGGAGGTGTGCCTGGTCAGGGGGCCATGAGGGGAATGTTGGGGAGTGGCGGTGGCCCAGGGTGCGGAGGCTGTGGGGCATAGCTGAAGGCTGGGCAAGTGTGGCGGACAGCTCTGGGCCTGTGTGGGCATGCCCGCGCGGGCCCAGAGTGAGGCTGGTCAGGTGGGGCAAGTCAGTGCCCAGGTGCCCTGGGGAGATGGGACAGCCCCCGTGGGTGGGTGGGGAGCTGCTGGGGGAGGGAAGGATGAACATGTGGTAGATGATGGAGGGCTCTGAGGACTCGGAGCTGAGCCAGGAACATGACCGCACAGGGGAGGGCGTGCCAGGAGGGGCACATGGACATGGGCGCCTGCAGGGCCCTGGTGGGGACCCCAAGGGGTGGCCTGAAGCCCTAGGGGAGACTGCCGCCACCCTGGAGGTGAAGGGCCCTCGGGGCAGGGCTGGCTGGCACAGCAGAGAGAGCCAGAGGGCGAGGCTGGGCTGAGGCCTGGGGAGGCAGGAGCCAGGGAACCCTCCCCAGCAGAGTCACACAGGACCCCAGGCTCCAGCAAGGCAGACATGATTGGAGGGCCTCAAATTCTCTCTGTCTTGGTGGCCTGTCTTCTGACTCCAGAGGTGGAGGGCTGACAGGCGTGGGGGAGGGGAAAAGGGTGGGGTCGGAGAGAGAGAAAGCGAATGTGTGTGTGTGTGTGTGTGTTTGTGTGTGTGTGTGTGTTAGAGAGAGAGAGAGCACTTATGTGCTGTGTGTGTGTGGTAATGCGTCCCGGCTGAGCTCCTCTCCCAAACACGAGAATATGCCGTCACACAGAAACAGGGAGTTACTCACCCAAGTGCTCTGTGGCTCTGGCTTCTTGTCACTGACTCTGAGTCGCGTGACGCTCTGGGCAGCAGAGCTGGCACAGGCACCTGCTCCTGCTCCTGCTCCTGCTCTCCTCCCAGAGGATCTGATCTGGGGCCCTGGAAGCGGCCTTAAGTAGCTGAGCTGGGCGCGCCTCCTCCAACCAGGCCTCTCCACTGGCCCCGACTCCCGCCCACCCCACACAGCCACTCTGCTCATTGGTTTCTCTCTCTCTTCCCATGGCTTCATTTCCTCTGCGCTCTCTGGCGCCCCCCTCCCCCAGGATGCAGCTGCACACTTCCTGCCACTCCCTGCTTCTCTTCCAGCCCTTTCAGCCCTCCCCCAATCTTAGCCTCACCTACCCCCTCCCCCAACAAGCCCTAGTCTCCACACTCAAGGTGGCAGTGGAGAAACACACCTTCTCCTCGCCATCATCTCACTCGCTCCCACGCTGGCCACAGTGACTTGCTGGCGCTGGAGGCAGTCAAATGGAGCTGATTCGCATCATCACAGCAGCTGTGACCAGCCCGCCTCATTAACCCTTCAGGATCACCTGATTGAGACTGAGACGTGCCAGTGTTCTCTCTGCTCATTGCCACCACATGATCGTGAAAGAGATTCTAGTGCTGTCCAAAGCAATGCAGCAGCTCATTGAACACGTCTCACCAACAGAGATCAGTGGAAATTACATCCCATGGGCTCTTCTTTGAAGGTTTTCGTTCGCTTCATCTCTTCCTAACTCTTTCTCCTCCTTCCATTCTTCATGGACTCATAGAGCATACAGTAGCATTCCTTTCTTCCGGAAGGTCCTTGAGTTGCTCTGACATTCCTTCGGCGACACATTGGTCATTCTGTAGTATGTTCTTGAACCTGATGGTGTTGTGAATTTCTTTTTCTTCCTGTGGTTGATTTTGTTGTGTGGCTTTTCATCGTTTGCGTAATGGAGACGATCCTATCGAGAGGTGAGGATGCAGTGCAGTATGCATCTCTACTCCCAGATCAAAGATGGCCTCGCAACCAAACTGTTTACTAAATCTTGACCATAAAATGCTGCACTCCGCCATCGTCCAGGCCCGCAATCATGGACATAGGACCGAATAGGAAGAACTCTGCTCTAGCAGTGATTTAGGGGAACTGAGCGAGGGGGGGTGGAGGGAAGTGTGGGGGGAGGGAATCAGGGAAATGTCAGGGCCTATAGAAGTGTATCGTCAAATTATGAAAGTCAAAAGGAGCATCATCCAAATCAAAACCAACCACAGGTCACCTTCTGCTTTCCCCGGTGGGATCCCATCACCCCCTGTACTCCAAGGCCCTCTAACCAAGAGGGTGCGCCCAGGGGTGGCGCGGGGGTCTTTGCCCAGCACCCAGGTGATGAGTTTGAATCACGGATTTGTACAAAAGGAAGGTATGTGATTGTTTCCAAGGCTTTCAAAGGTCAGTGGCTGGCAATCTTGGCATTGCTCTGGTGCCAGGAGAGGAAGCAGCGGTGTTTTCACGCCCTCTTGCAAGCCTTCCTGGCATCCTTGAGAGAAGGCCCAACGACAGCAGTGTCCAAACGTTTCTTGGCTCCCATGGCCTTTGTGCCGCCTCCGGAAAATGTGCGAGGATACAGTCCCCATGCCATCGCTGCGGCAGCTGATGAGGCGAGGCTGTCGGCAGTCTCTGCGAGGTCCTGCCCACATGCCAAGTGGTGCCCATTGGTAAGTTCGGAGACTCTCCCCCTTCCCTGAGGGAAAAGGTCTAGAGGCCTTGTTGTGCGGTGATCACCCGGTGGCATGCTGTCTGGAGGAGAGAGGGCCAGAGGCCAAAGCACTAGGTGTGGCTCTAAGAGCTTCCAGGTGTTTTCCCAACACCACGTGGCATCCGCACTCAGCTCTTGGTGTGCCTGAACGAGTGTACGGTTTATGCACAGCAGTTGAACATGTTTGTCTGTCCCCTGACAGACCTCGATCCGGATGAGAAAGCCAAGAGCCATTGTGTGAATGGAAGCAACCCGATGACTGGGGGTGGGGGGTTGGGGAAGAGGATGACCTTGGTGGAGAAGAGAGTTGGCACTGTCAGCGACCACGGCACCCCAGTCCCTACCCCCCAGCCCCTGTCAGCATCAGGCAAAGGGCGCAAGGCCAACCCTGTCCCTGGCAGGGTAGCCGGCAGGCAGGAGGGCAGCTGGGGGCCTGCCCGCTGCATGGGCTCAGTCTCGGGCTTGGGCTCGGGCAGCCACGCTGTTGGCAGGAGGGGAGGAGAGCCTGGCAGGCCTAGGCCCCCGCCAGCCAGGGCGATGAAGAGGCCTGTGAGACACTCCTCTTCTGCCAGCCAGCCAGTGACAGTAGCAAGCAGAAGGGCAGGAGTGAGGGTGAGGACGCATGCCAAGAGGCCGCAGGGTGCAGGGGTGCTGGGCAGCCAGAAAGGAAGTGGGCACAGAGTGAAAGGGCAGATCCTGCATGGCTCCCGGAGAGGCAGAAGAGGAGGGCCTGAGCGCAGGGGCAGGGGCGTGTGGCAGAGCAGTGGCTCTGCAGGGCACAGGCACAGGGCCATCCTGAGGCCGCATGTGGGGGGACTGAGAAGCTGCGTGGCTGTGGGGGGCTGTCTCTGGCCAAAAGGCACGGGTGACAAGTCTCGCAGAGGAGAGGTGGGGCATGGCCGTGGCCCAGTCTCCCTGGAGTCCGGGGAAAGAGACGGCAGACGTGGGCAAGCAAGTCCATGGTGAGGTGTGCAGGGGCCCAGCGGCTTGGTCTGGCAGGTAGGCAATGTGCGCTGGGCATCCTGGGAGGGAGGGAGCAGCCGGTGGCCTCAGGGCAGAAGGCACGGCCCCTGTGGGGGTGCCCACAGGGTAGCTGAGGGACCCTGGAGCATCCCTGACGGCTGTGGGGGCAGGGACAGGACGTGGAAGGGCGTGGCCCGAGTCTGCAGCTGCTGGCAGCATCTGCTGGGGTAAGGGCTGCAGGAATGTGGGGAGGCCCGGGGAGGGGCTGGGGGACACGACAGGGGTCTCGGCGGCGGCTGCAGGGGAAATGCAGGCAAGAGGGGAGGAGGATCCCGAAACCTCCAAGGCACTGAGCATTTCCTCACTGAGGAGGGCTGAGTCTGCCAGAATGCTGGGGAAGGAGGGCGAGGGGCAGGGGGAGATGGTGGAGAAACTGAGGGAGGGGAGGGAGGGGATGGAGGTCAGGGGAGAGGAACAAGGTGAACTTGCGGAAGCGTGGGATGTTCCCTGAGACAGGAGGGCTGCCTCAGGCGCCCGTGGGGTGTGGGTGTGCCCGGAGCACGAGGAGATGGGAGAGAGACTCGGGGCCAAGGGCGGCAAGGACGGGGCAGTGGTCAGGGGAGAAGAGCATCGTGCAGATCCTGAACGTCCAGGTGTGCCCTCTTGGAGGATGGCTGGCTGCTCCTCAGTTGCAGGGCTGCTGGGCAAGGAGCCGGGCAAGGAGAGGGAAGAGAGACTGGGCTCCTTGGGGCTGGGAGAGCCCAAAGCCCACGAGGTGGCAGGAGAGCCCCGAGTCTGGAGGTGTGCCTGGTCAGGGGGCCATGAGGGGAGTGTTGGGGAGTGGCGGTGGCCCAGGGTGCGGAGGCTGTGGGGCATAGCTGAAGGCTGGGCAAGTGTGGCGGACAGCTCTGGGCCTGTGTGGGCATGCCCGCGCGGGCCCAGAGTGAGGCTGGTCAGGTGGGGCAAGTCAGTGCCCAGGTGCCCTGGGGAGATGGGACAGCCCCCGTGGGTGGGTGGGGAGCTGCTGGGGGAGGGAAGGATGAACATGTGGTAGATGATGGAGGGCTCTGAGGACTCGGAGCTGAGCCAGGAACATGACCGCTCAGGGGAGGGCGTGCCAGGAGGGGCCCATGGACATGGGCGCCTGCAGGGCCCTGGTGGGGACCCCAAGGGGTGGCCTGAAGCCCTAGGGGAGACTGCCGCCCACATGGGACTCCCTGGAGGTGAAGGGCCCTCGGGGCAGGGCTGGCTGGCACAGCAGAGAGAGCCAGAGGGCGAGGCTGAGCTGAGGCCTGGGGAGGCAGGAGCCAGGGAACCCTCCCCAGCAGAGTCACACAGGACCCCAGGCTCCAGCAAGGCAGACATGATTGGAGGACCTCAAACTCTCTCTGCCTTGGTGGCCTGTCTTCTGACTCCAGAGGTGGAGGGCTGACAGGCGTGGGGGAGGGGAAAAGGGTGGGGTCGGAGAGAGAGAAAACGAATGTGTGTGTGTGTGTGTGTGAGTGTGTGTGTGTGTGTGTGTTAGAGAGAGAGAGAGAGCACTTATGTGCTGTGTGTGTGGTAATGCGTCCCGGCTGAGCTCCTCTCCCAAACACGAGAATATGCCGTCACACAGAAACAGGGAGTTACTCACCCAAGTGCTCTGTGGCTCTGGCTTCTTGTCACTGACTCTGAGTCGCGTGACGCTCTGGGCAGCAGAGGTGGCACAGGCACCTGCTCCTGCTCTCCTCCCAGAGGATCTGATCTGGGGCCCTGGAAGCGGCCTTAAGTAGCTGAGCTGGGCACGCCTCCGCCAACCAGGCCTCTCCACTGGCCCTGACTCCCGCCCACCCCACACAGCCACTCTGCTCATTGGTTTCTCTCTCTCTCTCTCTTCCCATGGCTTCATTTCCTCTGCGCTCTCTGGCGCCCCCCTCCCCCAGGATGCAGCTGCACACTTCCTGCCACTCCCTGCTTCTCTTCCAGCCCTTTCAGCCCTCCCCCAATCTTAGCCTCACCTACCCCCTCCCCCAACAAGCCCTAGTCTCCACACTCAAGGTGGCAGTGGAGAAACACACCTTCTCCTCGCCATCATCTCACACGCTCCCACGCTGGCCACAGTGACTTGCTGGTGCTGGAGGCAGTCAAATGGAGCTGATTCGCATCATCACAGCAGCTGTGACCAGCCCGCCTCATTAACCCTTCAGGATCACCTGATTGAGACTGAGACGTGCCAGTGTTCTCTCTGCTCATTGCCACCATATGATCGTGAAAGAGATTCTAGTGCTGTCCAAAGCAATGCAGCAGCTCATTGAACACGTCTCACCAACAGAGATCAGTGGAAATTACATCCCATGGGCTCTTCTTTGAAGGTTTTCGTTTGCTTCATCTCTTCCTAACTCTTTCTCCTCCTTCCATTCTTCATGGACTCATAGAGCATACAGTAGCATTCCTTTCTTCCGGAAGGTCCTTGAGTTGCTCTGATATTCCTTCGGCGACACATTGGTCATTCTGTAGTATGTTCTTGAACCTGATGGTGTTGTGAATTTCTTTTTCTTCCTGTGGTTGATTTTGTTGTGTGGCTTTTCATCGTTTGCGTAATGGAGACGATCCTATCGAGAGGTGAGGATGCAGTGCAGTATGCATCTCTACTCCCAGATCAAAGATGGCCTCGCAACCAAACTGTTTACTAAATCTTGACCATAAGATGCTGCACTCCGCCATCGTCCATGCCCGCAATCATGGACATAGGACCGAATAGGAAGAACTCTGCTCTAGCAGTGATTTAGGGGAACTGAGCGGGAGGGGGGGTGTGGAGGGAAGTGTGGGGGGAGGGAATCAGGGAAATGTCAGGGCCTATAGAAGTATATCGTCAAATTATGAAAGTCAAAAGGAGCATCATCCAAATCAAAACCAACCACAGGTCACCTTCTGCTTTCACCGGTGGGATCCCATCACCCCCTGTACTCCAAGGCCCTCTAACCAAGAGGGTGCGCCCAGGGGTGGCGCGGGGGTCTTTGCCCAGCACCCAAGGTGATGAGTTTGAATCACGGATTTGTACAAAAGGAAGGTATGTGATTGTTTCCAAGGTTTTCAAAGGTCAGTGGCTGGCAATCTTGGCATTGCTCTGGTGCCAGGAGAGGAAGCAGCGGTGTTTTCACGCCCTCTTGCAAGCCTTCCTGGCATCCTTGAGAGAAGGCCCAACGACAGCAGTGTCCAAACGTTTCTTGGCTCCCATGGCCTTTGTGCCGCCTCCGGAAAATGTGCGAGGATACAGTCCCCATGCCATCGCTGCGGCAGCTGATGAGGCGAGGCTGTCGGCAGTCTCTGCGAGGTCCTGCCCACATGCCAAGTGGTGCCCATTGGTAAGTTCGGAGACTCTCCCCCTTCCCTGAGGGAAAAGGTCTAGAGGCCTTGTTGTGCGGTGATCACCCGGTGGCATGCTGTCTGGAGGAGAGAGGGCCAGAGGCCAAAGCACTAGGTGTGGCTCTAAGAGCTTCCAGGTGTTTTCCCAACACCACGTGGCATCCGCACTCAGCTCTTGGTGTGCCTGAACGAGTGTACGGTTTATGCACAGCAGTTGAACATGTTTGTCTGTCCCCTGACAGACCTCGATCCGGATGAGAAAGCCAAGAGCCATTGTGTGAATGGAAGCAACCCGATGACTGGGGGTGGGGGGTTGGGGAAGAGGATGACCTTGGTGGAGAAGAGAGTTGGCACTGTCAGCGACCACGGCACCCCAGTCCCTACCCCCAGCCCCTGTCAGCATCAGGCAAAGGGCGCAAGGCCAACCCTGTCCCTGGCAGGGTAGCCGGCAGGCAGGAGGGCAGCTGGGGGCCTGCCCGCTGCATGGGCTCAGTCTCGGGCTCGGGCTCGGGCTCGGGCAGCCACGCTGTTGGCAGGAGGGGAGGAGAGCCTGGCAGGCCTAGGCCCCCGCCAGCCAGGGCGATGAAGAGGCCTGTGAGACACTCCTCTTCTGCCAGCCAGCCAGTGACAGTAGCAAGCAGAAGGGCAGGAGTGAGGGTGAGGACGCATGCCAAGAGGCCGCAGGGTGCAGGGGTGCTGGGCAGCCAGAAAGGAAGTGGGCACAGAGTGAAAGGGCAGATCCTGCATGGCTCCCGGAGAGGCAGAAGAGGAGGGCCTGAGCGCAGGGGCAGGGGCGTGTGGCAGAGCAGTGGCTCTGCAGGGCACAGGCACAGGGCCATCCTGAGGCCGCATGTGGGGGGACTGAGAAGCTGCGTGGCTGTGGGGGGCTGTCTCTGGCCAAAAGGCACGGGTGACAAGTCTCGCAGAGGAGAGGTGGGGCATGGCCGTGGCCCAGTCTCCCTGGAGTCCGGGGAAAGAGACGGCAGACGTGGGCAAGCAAGTCCATGGTGAGGTGTGCAGGGGCCCAGCGGCTTGGTCTGGCAGGTAGGCAATGTGCACTGGGCATCCTGGGAGGGAGGGAGCAGCCGGTGGCCTCAGGGCAGAAGGCACGGCCCCTGTGGGGGTGCCCACAGGGTAGCTGAGGGACCCTGGAGCATCCCTGACGGCTGTGGGGGCAGGGACAGGACGTGGAAGGGCGTGGCCCGAGTCTGCAGCTGCTGGCAGCATCTGCTGGGGTAAGGGCTGCAGGAATGTGGGGAGGCCCGGGGAGGGGCTGGGGGACACGACAGGGGTCTCGGCGGCGGCTGCAGGGGAAATGCAGGCAAGAGGGGAGGAGGATCCCGAAACCTCCAAGGCACTGAGCATTTCCTCACTGAGGAGGGCTGAGTCTGCCAGAATGCTGGGGAAGGAGGGCGAGGGGCAGGGGGAGATGGTGGAGAAACTGAGGGAGGGGAGGGAGGGGATGGAGGTCAGGGGAGAGGAACAAGGTGAACTTGCGGAAGCGTGGGATGTTCCCTGAGACAGGAGGGCTGCCTCAGGCGCCCGTGGGGTGTGGGTGTGCCCGGAGCACGAGGAGATGGGAGAGAGACTCGGGGCCAAGGGCGGCAAGGACGGGGCAGTGGTCAGGGGAGAAGAGCATCGTGCAGATCCTGAACGTCCAGGTGTGCCCTCTTGGAGGATGGCTGGCTGCTCCTCAGTTGCAGGGCTGCTGGGCAAGGAGCCGGGCAAGGAGAGGGAAGAGAGACTGGGCTCCTTGGGGCTGGGAGAGCCCAAAGCCCACGAGGTGGCAGGAGAGCCCCGAGTCTGGAGGTGTGCCTGGTCAGGGGGCCATGAGGGGAGTGTTGGGGAGTGGCGGTGGCCCAGGGTGCGGAGGCTGTGGGGCATAGCTGAAGGCTGGGCAAGTGTGGCGGACAGCTCTGGGCCTGTGTGGGCATGCCCGCGCGGGCCCAGAGTGAGGCTGGTCAGGTGGGGCAAGTCAGTGCCCAGGTGCCCTGGGGAGATGGGACAGCCCCCGTGGGTGGGTGGGGAGCTGCTGGGGGAGGGAAGGATGAACATGTGGTAGATGATGGAGGGCTCTGAGGACTCGGAGCTGAGCCAGGAACATGACCGCTCAGGGGAGGGCGTGCCAGGAGGGGCCCATGGACATGGGCGCCTGCAGGGCCCTGGTGGGGACCCCAAGGGGTGGCCTGAAGCCCTAGGGGAGACTGCCGCCCACATGGGACTCCCTGGAGGTGAAGGGCCCTCGGGGCAGGGCTGGCTGGCACAGCAGAGAGAGCCAGAGGGCGAGGCTGGGCTGAGGCCTGGGGAGGCAGGAGCCAGGGAACCCTCCCCAGCAGAGTCACACAGGACCCCAGGCTCCAGCAAGGCAGACATGATTGGAGGGCCTCAAACTCTCTCTGCCTTGGTGGCCTGTCTTCTGACTCCAGAGGTGGAGGGCTGACAGGCGTGGGGGAGGGGAAAAGGGTGGGGTCGGAGAGAGAGAAAACGAATGTGTGTGTGTGTGTGTGTGAGTGTGTGTGTGTGTGTGTGTTAGAGAGAGATAGAGAGCACTTATGTGCTGTGTGTGTGGTAATGCGTCCCGGCTGAGCTCCTCTCCCAAACACGAGAATATGCCGTCACACAGAAACAGGGAGTTACTCACCCAAGTGCTCTGTGGCTCTGGCTTCTTGTCACTGACTCTGAGTCGCGTGACGCTCTGGGCAGCAGAGGTGGCACAGGCACCTGCTCCTGCTCTCCTCCCAGAGGATCTGATCTGGGGCCCTGGAAGCGGCCTTAAGTAGCTGAGCTGGGCGCGCCTCCGCCAACCAGGCCTCTCCACTGGCCCTGACTCCCGCCCACCCCACACAGCCACTCTGCTCATTGGTTTCTCTCTCTCTCTCTCTCTTCCCATGGCTTCATTTCCTCTGCGCTCTCTGGCGCCCCCCTCCCCCAGGATGCAGCTGCACACTTCCTGCCACTCCCTGCTTCTCTTCCAGCCCTTTCAGCCCTCCCCCAATCTTAGCCTCACCTACCCCCTCCCCCAACAAGCCCTAGTCTCCACACTCAAGGTGGCAGTGGAGAAACACACCTTCTCCTCGCCATCATCTCACACGCTCCCACGCTGGCCACAGTGACTTGCTGGCACTGGAGGCAGTCAAATGGAGCTGATTCGCATCATCACAGCAGCTGTGACCAGCCCGCCTCATTAACCCTTCAGGATCACCTGATTGAGACTGAGACGTGCAAGTGTTCTCTCTGCTCATTGCCACCACATGATCGTGAAAGAGATTCTAGTGCTGTCCAAAGCAATGCAGCAGCTCGTTGAACACGTCTCACCAACAGAGATCAGTGGAAATTACATCCCATGGGCTCTTCTTTGAAGGTTTTCGTTTGCTTCATCTCTTCCTAACTCTTTCTCCTCCTTCCATTCTTCATGGACTCATAGAGCATACAGTAGCATTCCTTTCTTCCGGAAGGTCCTTGAGTTGCTCTGACATTCCTTCGGCGACACATTGGTCATTCTGTAGTATGTTCTTGAACCTGATGGTGTTGTGAATTTCTTTTTCTTCCTGTGGTTGATTTTGTTGTGTGGCTTTTCATCGTTTGCGTAATGGAGACGATCCTATCGAGAGGTGAGGATGCAGTGCAGTATGCATCTCTACTCCCAGATCAAAGATGGCCTCGCAACCAAACTGTTTACTAAATCTTGACCATAAGATGCTGCACTCCGCCATTGTCCATGCCCGCAATCATGGACATAGGACCGCATAGGAAGAACTCTGCTCTAGCAGTGATTTAGGGGAACTGAGCGGGAGGGGGGGTGTGGAGGGAAGTGTGGGGGGAGGGAATCAGGGAAATGTCAGGACCTATAGAAGTATATCGTCAAATTATGAAAGTCAAAAGGAGCATCATCCAAATCAAAACCAACCACAGGTCACCTTCTGCTTTCCCCGGTGGGATCCCATCACCCCCTGTACTCCAAGGCCCTCTAACCAAGAGGGTGCGCCCAGGGGTGGCGCGGGGGTCTTTGCCCAGCACCCAGGTGATGAGTTTGAATCACGGATTTGTACAAAAGGAAGGTATGTGATTGTTTCCAAGGTTTTCAAAGGTCAGTGGATGGCAATCTTGGCATTGCTCTGGTGCCAGGAGAGGAAGCAGCGGTGTTTTCACGCCCTCTTGCAAGCCTTCCTGGCATCCTTGAGAGAAGGCCCAATGACAGCAGTGTCCAAACGTTTCTTGGCTCCCATGGCCTTTGTGCCACCTCCGGAAAATGTGCGAGGATACAGTCCCCATGCCATCGCTGCGGCAGCTGATGAGGCGAGGCTGTCGGCAGTCTCTGCGAGGTCCTGCCCACATGCCAAGTGGTGCCCATTGGTAAGTTCGGAGACTCTCCCCCTTCCCTGAGGGAAAAGGTCTAGAGGCCTTGTTGTGCGGTGATCACCCGGTGGCATGCTGTCTGGAGGAGAGAGGGCCAGAGGCCAAAGCACTACGTGTGGCTCTAAGAGCTTCCAGGTGTTTTCCCAACACCACGTGGCATCCGCACTCAGCTCTCGGTGTGGCTGAACGAGTGTACGGTTTGTGCACAGCAGTTGAACATGTTTGTCTGTCCCCTGACAGACCTCGATCCGGATGAGAAAGCCAAGAGCCATTGTGTGAATGGAAGCAACCCGATGACTGGGGGTGGGGCGTTGGGGAAGAGGATGACCTTGGTGGAGAAGAGAGTTGGCACTGTCAGCGACCACGGCACCCCAGTCCCTACCCCCAGCCCCTGTCAGCATCAGGCAAAGGGCGCAAGGCCAACCCTGTCCCTGGCAGGGTAGCCGGCAGGCAGGAGGGCAGCTGGGGGCCTGCCCGCTGCATGGGCTCAGTCTCGGGCTCGGGCTCGGGCAGCCACGCTGTTGGCAGGAGGGGAGGAGAGCCTGGCAGGCCTAGGCCCCCGCCAGCCAGGGCGATGAAGAGGCCTGTGAGACACTCCTCTTCTGCCAGCCAGCCAGTGACAGCAGGAAGCAGAAGGGCAGGAGTGAGGGTGAGGACGCACGCCAAGAGGCCGCAGGGTGCAGGGTGCAGGGTGCAGGAGAGCTTGGCAGTGTGGTTTTTGCCGTAAGTAAGGATGCAGGCTCTGGGTGAAAGGCGGACCCTGCAGGGCTCCTGAAGAGTCAGCCATGGCTCTGCAGGGCACAGGCACAGGGCCATCATGAGGCCGTGTGGGAGGACTGAAAAGGTGTGTTGCTCTTGAGGGCTGTCTCTGGCCAAAAGGCACGGGCGACAAGTCTCGGATATAATTGGGGCATGACTGTTAGGAAGAACTCTGCTATAGGAATGACTTATGGGAGCTGGTCGAGGGTGGAGGGAACTGGGAATGGGGAAATCAGGTAAATGTCAGGGCCTGTGGATCTGCAAGGAATTGTGAGAATCATTCCACTTCTGGCTGTGGCCATGTTGTCTCACTTGTCTAGCTCTGATCCTCCTCTTTAAGATAAAAACTTTATTATGCCTGGTAGCATTCCATGCCATCCTCTGCTTTCCCAGGTGCATCAGCAAAGAGCTGAGTTAAAACTTGAGCAGCTGGGAGTCAAACACATGTGCGTATGAGAAGGCAGCACCCACAACCCCTACCTAGCAATCTTCACCTGCTAAAAATCTCTTTCTGTTTTCTTCAAGCTAATATGCAAGGGCCTTTGCCGTGTCCGAAAATGTGGTTAAGAGGGCAGGTTTGGGGCTGACACTCTGCAATCAATAAAGCCTCAAGGATAGACCCAGAGAATTTGTCTCACCTGTGCCCTGGGCTAAATACCCCAGCGCTATGCGATGGTTTTGTGGAAGGTGCTGAGATCTCTCACAACAAGTGCATCCCTATTGTTTCTATGACCCACAGTAATGATGATTGTTCACAGGCCCTTCTCTGGATTCTGCTCTCCTCTTCCCACCCACCCACAAGTACTTGGCAGGGTTCTCTCACCTCTTGCTCTGTGACATGCCACCCCCTGTCCGCTGGTTGCAGCACATGCTGACAAACATGATGTACCAGCAGTCTCTGCTAGGGCTTGGATGTTTGCACTCATGTGCGGTACATGTATCCACAAGTTCCCATTTGGGGATGATTTGACAGCCAACAGCCCTGCTTTTGGTCCAGCTTCCTACTAATGCACCATGGAGGACCCACAGAATGGGCCAAGTACTTGGGTCCCTGTTTCTGTATAGGAGTTCTGGATGGAGCGTCAGCTTTCTGAGCTGAGCCTGGCCCAGGCCCAGCTGCTGCAGGTTTAGGGAGTGAGCCAGTGGACAGAAGATCTCTTTCTGTCTTTTCCTCTTGCTCTGTGGCTTTGTCTCTCATATAAGTTATTATTTTTTCCTCTTCAATAAACCAAGCATAGTCTGTATGAGTCAGATTCCTGCAGCGGGAGTCACAAGGGGGCGCTGAGGCAGAATTGCCTAGAGACATGGGCCCGGGCTGGGTTTTTTAAGATGATGTAGGGGAGCAGGATAGATAGTAATCAGAAGTGGGCACAAAATCCATTGGAGGGCTGTAACCATAGTCTTGTTTAGCCTGTCATGGTAAAACAAAAAGCATACCAGAATTGTAACATGGGTCATTTGCTTTTCTATTTTCATGATAAATCTAGAAACTCAGGGATGGAATCTGTGTTTTGTCTTGCTAAAGCAGCTTCTGCGGAGAAGTCAGCATTTTGTTCATTTTGTTGTTACAGAAAAGGCCTACAGAAAGAGAGAGAGGGAGAAAGATATCTTCCACCCTCTGGTTCACTCCCCAGTTGGCCACAAAGGCTAGGGCTGGGCTATGACAAAAGGCTGAGCTTCACCTACATGTCCCACATGGGTGCAGAGGCTCAAGTATTTGGATTTCAAAGGCACATTAGCATGAGGCTGGATCAGGAGCACAGAGGCTCTAGCATCCCATATGGACACCAAATCATGTCCTGGTTACTCTATCTTTTATCCAGCTCTGTGCTTGTGATCTCAGAAAGCAGCAGAGGATGATATGAAGCTTTGTGCCCCTGCACTCATGAAGGAGGCCAGGAAGAAGCTCCTGGCTTTGGATCACCTCAGTTTTAGCCATTGAAATCCATTTGGAGAGTGAGCTAGTGGATGGAACATCTATCTTTCCTTCTGTCAGATCTTGCTTGTGCCAGCAGTTGCTAAGGCCTTTACTGCATAGTGCACTCCCTCTCTCCTAGCCTATGTGTGAGTTGGTGGAGGTTGTAACCCAGCCTGCACCATATCCTATTCTTGAATGTGCCCACGGGTGCTACAGCCTGAACAAGGCTAGCCTGTACTCAACCCCAGGACCCATGATGTTGCAGGGTTCCATGGTCATGTCTAGCTCAGCATGCCACACCCCTAGCTCTTTAGCAAATCATCAGAAATTGAAGTTCTACAAGTGTGGGCCCACAGAATCTGCTCCCAGACCTGATTCTCTCATGCGGTGGTTAGTGTCATGCCCAGCCTAACATTACCTCTTCCTTGTTCTGACTCACTGGTGTGTACTGTGATGTAGCCCTGCCAGGTAGGGTTCCAGTTCTACCTTTACTGTGTGTCAGTGAGTGATAATCAGTGGTGGATGGTGCTAACTAACCCAGTTCTGGTCCACCACATAAGCTGGTGCATCTGTCTGACCCTTAAAGGTCCTGCTGTTCTCCGTTCAAGCCGTTCAGTCTCAGCTTCCCTTGTTTATTTGCAAGTACAGTGGCCTTATCAATGGAAGTCCCTCAGTAGCTATCCCTTACCTGCAACATACTCCCTTAGCAGTCCTCTCTCCCACATATCCCTTCCATCCTCTGCAGGCCCCAATGGACTGCCATATCTACTATGTGCATGTGGGTATACCATTCACTGCTCTAAGCCACAGAGGGGCTCAGAGCTGCACGAGCTGTAGCCTTGTCAGTTCAAGTTCCTCAGAGCCTTCTTTTAGGCTGTAGCACTATCAGGCACACCCAAGAATTGAGTGCAGAGTAGACTAGCTGCAACATCCAACAGCACACAAAGACCAAGACTGGCTGGGGGTGGCACAATATACTGGTTAGGCCATGTCAGGCTGAGTTAGAGCAACCACTGCTATGAACAAGATCTGTAGCTGCCAACAGGCTTCATAGGGAAGCTAAATGCTACCCTTGCTAGGCTGCAGTTACCAATGGTGAGTGTGAGAGCCAGAAATGGGGAAAGACTAGGCTGAACATGACTGCAATATTTCTTGGCATGTGTGTGGATCTCGGAGTGTGTCAGATTGGGTTATGGCCAAAATCCTCATCTTGCATGCTCGGGATCCCATATCGGGGCTGGTTTATATCCTGACTGCTTCACTCCCCTTCCAGTTCCCTACTTGTGGCCGGGGAAAGCAGTAGAGGATGACCCAAAATCTTGGAGCCCTGTACCCATGTGGGAGACCTGGAAGAATCTCCTGGTTCCTGGCTTGCATCAGCTCAGCTCTGGCTGTTGCAGCCAGCTGTGAAGTGAACCAGTGGATGAAAGATCTTTCTCTCTGTCTCTACTTCTCTCTGAAATTCTGACTTTCCAATGAAAAGATTAGTTTATTTACATATTTATTTATTTTATAAGTGTCTGAGAGGTCCTTTATAACAGTAGGTAAATTTGGTCTACATTGTGTCATAATGTTAAGAAATTTTATTTTAAGCAGATGTTTTAAATGTTCTTGGTATTCTTGACAGGTATTTAAAACTCAAGTTCCAAGTAATTTTCATTCTTATCAGTTGGGGCTCGCTAGAGGTATTAAAAGACATATCTTTCATGTTGTAGAGACAATGTCTAATTTGGATATTTGGATTATGTTACACATACTTTCATTGTGCAAAGTGGCACTAAATTTTAAGCCATAATATAAAATAATGCTGAAACAAATTTTATGAAAGTCTAATAACCTTGTTGAATTATCATCTTAATTAAAAAGGCCCAGGGGGCCCAGCTTGGTGGCCTAACGGCTAAAGTCCTCGTCTTGGACTCACTGAGATCCAATATAGGCACTGGATTTAATTCCAGAAGTCCCACTTCCAATCCAGCTCCCTGCTTGTGGTGTGGGAAAGCAGTTGAGGACGGCCAAAAGCTTTGGCACCCTGCGCCCATGTGGGAGACCTAGAGGAAGTTCCTGGTTCCTGGCTTCAGATGGGCACAGCACTGACCGTTGTGGTCACTTGGGGAATGAATCATCAGATGGAAGATCTTCCTCTCTGCCTCTCCTCCTCCCTGTACATCTTTCTTTCCAATAAAAATAAAATAAATCTTTAAAAAAAGGGTCCAGGGACCTAAAAAGTACATACATTTATAACATTCTATAGGAGGTTTCTAAAATACTGTTAGGAGTAAATAAATTTCTTTTGTTGGTTAGTAAGTTTTATAATTCTAACTATGGAATCTATGCATAGTCCTTCTTTTGGTAAGCATGGGATTGTTTATGTCATAATTGCTACCTTTTCAATTTCCATTTCCACATCTGCCTCACTTGGGGAAACTGTATGATGTGCTCATGTGTTTTCAGCCTTCGCAGCCCAGAATCCCTTCTAAATATAAAAACTAATGATGGCTCTACTTATATTAGTTTTAAATTTCAATAAAATTTTCAACAATGACGTATTTCTCATATTATGCATATTCTTTATCATCCTTAGGGACAAAGAACTGTAAAACAGACTCATCCCAACTTAAAATGTCAATTACTAAAATAAAAAATGGAAGAGTGCATGGGCATAAGTCGCATCATATAAAATCCTCACAAAACTCATTCATCTTAAGATTTTTAAGTGCAAATGATAAAGGCATGCCAACAGCTGCAAAGCACTGGCTGTCCACTGCCCCACAAGCTCCCCCTTCCCAGCCTGCCTGGTGGAATAATAACCTGGAGGAGAGGATCTGTACATGTTCCACAGTTACCAATCATGAGTGGCTACCAGCCAACAGCACCAAGCCTGGATATGAAAGAGAAGGAAACCTCTACAAGTTCTATCAAGGACGCTGAGCTTGAAAGTGAAAAGCTCAATGATTGAACCATCTGAAACTTGAGCAACAATTTCAACAAGATGGCCACAAGAACGAGTGAAAGACCTGAAAGGGCATTGAAGGTAAAGATGCCAACTTTGGGACTTTTGAAAAAAAGTGACACAAACCACATAAAGTTAGCTTAAACAACATAAGATGCCTTATAATGCTTGTGCTTTGCATTTAGCAATGTTGACTGTTGAACTATCCACTTTTGCTTGCAATATCTTTTTGAGTGAAAGAAAGTGGGGAGTAATATTGAAAAAGATTCACCAGCAGGTGATAAGTTGTCTTCTTTTATTTTATTTTTATGGCTTCCTATAAAGCAAGTCTTTATAGCCTTGCAACTGGAGAAGAGAGGGGATCCTATGGGTGAGGATGAATGGAAATATTTTGACTCAAGAAATTCACATTTCTCATTTGCTAAGTTGTAAAATTTTTCTGTGATTCATTTAAGATTTCTCTGTTCTCTGTTCAATGTATGTCAATTAATTTATTTATTTTGGGCCTAGCGCAGTAACCCACTGGTTAATTCCCCAAATGGCTGCAATGGCTGAAGATGAGCTGATCTGAAGCTGGGAGACAGGAGTTTCTTCTAGATCACCCCTGTGGGTGCAAGGTGCCAAGGCTTTGGGCCATCCTCTACTGCTCTCCTAGCCTACAAGCAAGGAGCTAGAAAAGAAGTGGAGCAGCTGGGATGCAAACTAGTGCCCACATGAGATCCCGGCTCATGCAAGGTGAGGATTTTAACTACTAGGCTACCATGCCTGGCCTATCCTGATTCAACTTGAGCATTGTAAGCATTTGGGTGGAATCAATGGCTGGAAGATCATTTTATTTCTACCTCTATCAGTCACCCTGCCTTTCAAATAAGCAAGTAAATCTTTAGAAAAAAGAAGAGGGCCTGGCAGCGTGGCCTAGCGGCTAAAGTCCTCTCCTTGAATGCCCCGGGATCCCAAATGGGTGCCGGTTCTAATCCCGGCAGCTCTACTTCCCATCCAGCTCCCTGCTTGTGGCCTGGGAAAGCAGTCGAGGATGGCCCAAAGCCTTGGGACCCTGCACCCGCGTGGGAGACCCGGAAGAGGTTCCTGGTTCCCGGCTTCGGATCGGTGCACACCGGCCGTTGCGGCTCAATTGGGGAGTGAATCATCGAACGGAAGATCTTCCTCTCTGTCTCTCTTCCTCTCTGTATATCCGCCTTTCCAATAGAAAAAAGTAAATAAATCTTTAAAAAGAAGAAAAAGAAAGAAAGAAGGAAAGAAAGAAAGAAAGAAGACAAAGAAGGAAAGAAAGAAAGAAAGAAAGAAAGAAAGAAAGAAAGAAAGAAAGAAAGAAAGAAAGAAAGAAAGAAAGAAAAATCTGATCTGATCGGTTAAGAAGGTTGAATAAACTCACAGTGGCAGTCCACTCAACTGAGAACTAAGCATTTGTTTGGCTTTTCAACTGATGATGGTCTTGGTGAGAGCATCTTGGTAACACAGGTCAGCGGCTCACAGTGGATGGCTGCATACTTTGTCAGCAGTTGGCTGTGAGTTCAGCCTAAGTCACTGTCTTTCAGTAGGCTCCTGAATCTCCCATGCAAACACCGTTATTCCTGAGCAGTAAGGAACCCCAAGAGTGCAACCAAAATGTAAATGGGAATGGAAGATGGCTCCATGATGGCTAGAATGTTTTTAGTTTTCTCAATCTGAAGTAACAGATGGAAGACCTTTCCCCCTCTTCTAACTACCTTCAAATAAAATAAAGCTTCAATAAATTAGTTGACTTTCCTTAAAAAAAGTGTGTTTGTTTATAATACACAGAAAAGAATTGTGACCTGGCCTAGCCCTAGACATTATTTGGGGAATGAATAAATAGATGGAAATTTTTTCTCTGCATCTCCCTTTTTTGTAACTCTGTTATTCAAATAAAAATAAACTTCTTAAAAAGTGTCTGTTTGTAGGTAACTGCCTAGACTGCCTTTTACCTAAGCGAATGTGAACTAGTGGGAGAGAAGTAGCTGAAAACCGGTTGGCCAAGTTTGTGTTAGCTATACCACTAAGCCAGCACAGTTGCTGATACCTTTTTTTTTTTTTTTTTAAGTTAAGCAGGGAAGGTAAGGAATTCAGGTGGGACACGCCACCCCAGCCACCAGCTGGTGGGGAGAGTGAAGCTCCTCTGGGGAATGGGTCTGGGGATATATTGGAGTGGGAGAACCTAAGGGCAAGCTTGAAAGGGAAGGAATGACTCTGGAATCTTCTACAAGCAGGCCAATGAACTCACAGGCAGGCAGAAGAGCTGAGATGGAGTAATTTGGAGGGGGTGTATAGGGTTGGTTTGTTCGGGTCAGGCCATAACACCTGCCCACATGGGAGACCTGACTTTGGCTAAATAGCATCTACTAGTGCTCACAAAAGCTTGGGCTGGGATCATGCATGTCTGGACTAGGCCACAGCACCCAACCTAATCCTAACTGTGAGTGTCAGAACATGGGTTGGGCTACATCAGGCTGCACCAAAGCACCCACTAGAACCCAGGAGATCGGGTCTGGGGGGAGATTTTGTAGAAGACTTGTGAGCTTGCCTCTGTGGTTTGAATGGTGGGCTGGGGGTGGTGATGGGCTGAGCCAGGATTGACGACAGAATGCATCTGACAAAAACCCACCTGACATTTGTGAGAGCTGTCACTGGGAGAAGGCTGGGTGTGGCTAGGCTGCAGCATCAACCAGCACATGCAAGAACCAGGGCTGAGAGCTACTCAGGCTGGCATGCATGAGATCCGGGGCTAGAAGCAGGCCTGGTAGGGAAACTTGGGGAGCTCCCCTGCTAGTCCACAGCTCCCTCAGGGAACACAGGAACCGGGAAAACTGGGGAAGAGCCAGGCAAGGCAAGTCTGCAGCATTTGTCACCATTTGTTGGACTGAGTTTAGGGACAGGCTGGGCTGGGCCAGGCCTTAGCACCCACTGGTAAGCATGAGAGCAGGACATGGTGCAGGACAGACCTGGCTGGGCTAGATTGCAACACCTACCAGTGGCATGAGAGCATGCCAGGCTGCGTCAAAGCACCTATCAGCACATGCAAGAGCTGGGGCTGGAAATGAGCCTGGTAGGGGGAACTTGGACTCCCCTGCTACGCTGCAGCTCCACTAGAAAGTACAAGAGACAGAGTTGTGAGTGGACCATGCTGAGCAAGGCTGTGGCACCATAGGCATGCATGTGGGCTGTGCCTTAATGTGAGCCAAAGTAGGCTGGGTTCCAACACACGCTAGTGCTAGCAAGTGCCAGAATAGGTGTGGGACAGGACAGCCTAGTCCACAGTACCCACCAGTGTGTGCCAGGATTAAGGGCCAGCCAAATCAGTCTGTGCAGCATCACTGAATGATACACATGGGGCCCAGGGCTGAGAGCGAGTCTGGTAGGAGAACTTGGGTAACTACCTGTGAAGGCACAACTCCTGCTGGTGAGCATGTTAGACCAGGCTGTGCTGCAGCACCCATTGGCACATGTGTGAGCAAGTTTTAGACTTAGGCTGGACAGGATCAGACCATAGCACACAAAGGCGTGAGTTTGAGCCAGGACGGGATGTAGATCAGTCCAAGTTAGACTACAACACCAGCCAGTTCACATGAGTAGTGGTGAGTCATGGTATGCTGGGGTGCTGCACCCACTATCAACAGCTGAGACTGGGGGGGGGGAGTGGGCCAGGCTAAGCCAGGCTGTAGCACCTGCTGGCAAATGTAACGGTTGGGGGCAAGTCAGCTCAGACTAGGTTACAGCATCTGATGACACATGCAAGATCTGGGTATGTGAGTGGGCCTAATAGGAGAATTTCAACTGGATTGCTACCTTCGCTGGTGAACATGAGAGCTGGGACTGGGTGTGAGCCAGTCTGGGGGCAGGCCAGGTTGGACAAGGCAGCTATACCATTGGCATGCACAAAAGCTAGAATAGGTGTGCCAGAGTCCAGCTCCAGCCGAGAGTTCGGAGCTCGGGAAGGGTGCGTGGCGTCGGCGATAAAGAAAGACACAGACACTGACACTTGGTGCGTTCTTGCTATATGCTATATTCTCCAAAAGAACCTGTCCTTTCTATTTACTTAGACACATCACTAGCCTCTGCACAAACGTTTGATTTTTTATCTTTAACTTTAGAACTAAGACAGCATACACAGATGTTCAATTAATTTTTACTTCATGGTCAACCAGGTGCTCTTAAAGATAATTCTGTAAGTTACTATAATCAGTTTCTTTAAAGCAAACCACTATTCATTCTTCAGAAGTAGCCATTAGGTGACAGCCAGAACTCCAAGGCAGAGGCACAGATGGTTACCTACTAATCAGTAAAACATTCCTACCTACTACATTTTATTTTCACAACTTATCTATCACATAATGGGAAAGATACATCAAAAGAAAAAGAACATAAGGATCTAAGGCAAAAAATTCCAAACGTTAAATCCTCCTACAACTGCAAACCCTACAACCCCATAAACAATTAAACAATAATCAAAAGTATATCTCTGTGATGTTAGTAGAATTGCCCTATATTTCCTCTAGTTAAAAAATTATAAAAACGGCTAAAACAGCTGCATTTTCTATGCTCTAAAAGTTGCAAGGACAGGCTAACCTTTAAGGTCACAGTAACTATATATTTTTTTTTGCCATAGCAGTTTCCACTCATACTCCCATCAATTCTGTTAGTTTATAAAATTCTTATTAAGCCATTTCCCAGAAGGCATGCTGTATGTCTGGGCCAGACTTCAGGACAATGGGTAGGCACACAACAAGGTGTCCAGAAATGGCATGGGTTTAATTGTACTCCTGTGCGCAGTCAAAGGCCCACTCACCAAGACATTATCAGTAACATTAACTCTCAAGCTCATATTACTTGCCAAGGCCATCTCACAGGGGCAAACAATGCCTCAATAGATTACAGGATTCTTAGTGGGGTGCTTGAGTGTCCATGCAAAAGAGTGGTGAGACTGCATCAAGGTGGTCAGAGAGAAATCCGCCTGGCCCTGCCAAACAGCTGGAAGCTCCCCCGGGGCCTGCCAAGCAGGGGAGCTGTTCTCTTCACACCTTCGTGCCATCTACATCTACTGCACGGTCCCCTGCAGGTGTGGCCACAGCACAAACTGGCAAGTGTTGGTTCACATGAGCTATGGGGCTGATGCAGAACTGACTGGGCAGCTGTATTCATTTGTGTGTTTGTTGGCTGGTACAGATGATGGACTGGACCTGACCCTACACTGGCTGGTACACGTAAGAGTCAAATCTGAGGTCACCCCAGGTGACGTTTCTTGGAGGACTCCCTGAATGGACCCAGACTGAGACCCTGGCTACAGGGAGAATTACAGAATAAATAGTCCAACCTTGGAATGAATGTATCAGGCCTGGGCCCTCTCTGTTGCTGAAGCCTGTGAAGTGGACAACATGTCCAGATGCACTCAGAAGACACAACAGCCAGCTGACCATGCTCCTCAGTATCACACTAAACCCATATGGAACGTCACCTCTTGACTCCTTGGAGAACAGTGAAATTAACCAATAAGTGCCCAGCTCCTTGCTCTATACTTTGCAGCAAATATACTGCAATCCCTCCATGTCCGTGATGGGCATATTGTGTGTTTGACCAAAAAATCTGGATTTGGGGTTCTGTTACAGTACTACCCCAGGCAAACTTCCCACAGTGCTTCAATCACTATGCAAATTCCAACACCTTAGTTCTTTTTTTTTTTTTAATTCTATTTTGATTTGAATGCCAGGGAGATGGAGACAGCAGAGACCCACCATCTTCTTTGTCACCGCTTTAAAAGGCCCACATCTAGGACTGAGTTAGGTCAGAGCCAGGAGCCAAGAATTCATTCCAGGGTTCCTGTGTGGTTGGCACAGATCCAAGGGTGCACATTTGCAAGACATGGACTTAGGAGAAGAGCCAGGACTCCATCCTAGGCATTCATGCAGCGATCCCAAATGACAGCATAACAGCTGGGCCAGATTACTTTTGCTTTTCCTCATGAAACTTTTTCTAGCAGAGGCAAAACTGACTTTGACCAAAAAAAAAAAAAAAACATTGAAAAATCTCACAAATGAAAGGATGAACCCAACAGTAGCCTTAAATAGATTATTTAAAAGCATGCTTTGGGGAGTTGGAGCAGTGGTATAGCAAATTAGTTCTCCATCTGCAGCTCCAGGATCCTACTTAAGAACCAGTTTGAATCCTTGGCTGCTATACATCTGATCCAACTCCCTGCTTATCCTGGGACAGCAGGGGGGATGGCCAAAGTCCTTGTGCCCCTGCACCCACATAGGAGAAATGAAAGGGACACGGGGCTCCAGGTTAGCTCAGTTTGGGCCATTACAGTGACTTGGGGAGTCAATTAGTGGTTGAAGGATTTTCCTGTCTCCCCTTCTTTTTCTATAAAAATCTGCCTTTCACATAAAAATTAATCTTTTAACTGACAGTATTAGCTACCACTTTTTTTTTAAAGTGTGCTTTTAACACAGGTAGGTAAGAATTTGGAAGATCATATTGTTCAAGTGTGAATAATATATCTAAGCTTGACATAATGTGGATTTTAGCACCTATGCTGTTGAAGACATCTATAACCACTCTGGAGCTTAGAGGGAAGTGCGTGTCACCAATCAAGGCATAAGCACAGAGAGCTGCTCACGCTCCAGTGCAGCACAGCCAGCAACCCCTGTGATGTTCTGGAATGTTGTGTATTGTCTCACATTGTTTTGGTCTGCCATTGTCTGGATGTGTGTTGGGATTTTTTCTTCCAAGCACTTCTGTGTCTTTAAAAGCATCACAGCCTATTGTAGCTCCACCCAATTAAACCACTGAATGCTAGATACTATTGTAATATGATTTTTACTTAAACATTATGTGGAAAAGTAAATAGATTGCTTGGGGCATTTCAGGAACTGAGAGCTTCTCCACTGTTACTGAAGAGCACTCTCCAGGGCACCCACATTTGGCAGAGTGGGTCACACACCCACATCCAGGGCACCCACATTTGGCAGAGTGGGTCACACACCCACATTCCGTATCAGTGCCTGAGTTCAAGTTTCAATTATGTTTCTGATCCAACAATCTGTTCATGCACAGACAAGGGAGGCTGCAAACTTGAGAGAGAGACCCAGAATAAATTTCTAATTTCCAATTTGACCCGGCGCAGCTTCCGCAGGCACAATCTCTTTCTCTCTTTGTGTGTTGTGTCTTTCTGTGTATCTCTCTCTTTCATTTTAAAATAAGTTTTGAAGAAGAGAAATGATCTGAAGAAGTAATAGAAATTCCCTTCCAAATCATCTGGGTCATGGTCAGGTGCCTTTTCCTCCATATGGAAGCAACCCAAAGTTATTCAGAGGCTGCAATGTTAAGCCCTTAGCTCAGCACTGAAAAAACGTATGTGTTTGCATTTACAGTAAGTTCAGCCCCTGATGCAGCAGGCATAGGGAGCCTCTGCAGTGGCTAGTGTTTAGGGTCCAAATGCAGGTTAGTGGTTTTAGGCTGCCCTCTGCTGGCCATCTAGTGGAATCAATATGCTTTTGGTGATACTGACAAACTAAACTTAGAATACCATGCTCAATTTTCCATTTTGGTATTGTAAAGCCACAGGGAAGAAATCTTTCTGACCTCTGTTTCAGATGCATTCGCCACTTTTTGTGTGTTGCAATTTCATTTTCAATCTTGTCATCATATTTTCTAATTTCCCGTGTGATTTTTGTCCCTATAGCTATCTATTTAGGAGTATGATACCATTTTCCACATATTTGTGACGTTCTGAAATGTTCCCCTACTCCTGAATACTGAGATTAAATTCGTTATCATCAGAGAACTTGCTTTGTTTTGTGCTTATCCTTTCAAATTTTTTTGCGCTCTTGTGTAACTTAGAGAAAGGTCTTCTGCAGAGAATGGTACATGTGCACACGACTAGAACACATTTTCTCTTCAAGTGCTTAGTCAAGTTGTTTGATGATGCTACTCATGTCATCTGCAGCCCTTCCAATATTTTGCTAATCTGTCTGTCCAGTAATGAAGGTGACATACTTATGTCCTTAAACATGGTCATCATCAATCTACTTCTCCCTTTGATTTTATTTAATGTTGGCTGTGTAAGTGTGTGTGTTTATCTGTAGTTGAAAGGTTATTTTAATTGACTGACCCTAAAATGTCCCTATTTATCTGTAGCAACACTTTTTGTCCTAGAGTTTATTCTGTCCCTTATAGGAGTGGCCACACACTATATGCAGCTCTTTTGTAACGATTTCACATGGTATATCTATTTGTCAGCCTTAATTTTCAGTACTTCTTTATCTTTGGATGACTTCCTTGTGAAACACACCACATACACACACACACACACACACAAAACACATGCATATAGTTGGAACACCATACATATAGCTTGACATTGTTTTTAGTGAGTTAACCCAAGGGTCTCTACTCTCTTAAATGTTTGTGTTTCATTTGTAAATGGGATAATAATGTGATGTTTTAATAAATGTAGACCTTGTGGAATGATCAAATCGCCTTATATAATTATCAATTGCCTCATATAATTATTACTTCTTCATTGTAAGAACATTGGAAGCCAATGTTAGTGATGTTGTTATAATCTCCATGCTATAAATGCAGCACTAGGGCCCGGCGTAGCCTAGCAGCTGGGGTCCTAGCCTTGAACGCCCTGGGATCCCATGTGGCTGTCGGTTCTGGTCCCAGCAGCTCCACTTCCCATCCAGCTCCCTGCTTCTGGCCTATGAAGGCAGTTGAGGATGGCCCGATGCTTTGGGACCCTAAGCCCGTGTGGGAGACCTGGAGGAGATTCCTGGTCCCCGGCTTCGGATCGGCTCAGCACCGGCCGTGGCAGTCACTTGGGGAGTGGGTCGGCGGACGGAGGATCTTCCTCTCTGTCTCTCCTCCTCTCTGTATGTCTGACTTTGTAATGAAGTGAATAAATCTTTAAAAGAAAATGCAGCACTAGAATTTTTTTTCACCTGAGACTCTGCTCATGACTGGGGTAGATATGCACTTCTACCCCCGCCTTCGTGTAGCCACTATTCTATTCTATACTTTAACCATTTTGAGTATTTTACAGTCAACAGATAGCTGAAATCTCAGATTACTTATTTTTCCCTATCACTTTTTTATTGTACTTTTGTTTATTATTATGATTTTATGATACACTTGCATAGGCCCTGGGATTTCCCTTATTCCCCCTCACTGAGTTCCCCTATATGATTACTATAGTAGAGTTCTTCATACACAGTCATATGTCCATCATTGCGGGCATGGACAATGGAAGAGAGCCCAGCATCCTCTTGTCAAGACATAGTAAACAGTTTCACTGGGAGTCCATCTTTATCTGGAAGTAGAGATGGATACTGCATTGTATCCTCACATCTGGATATGATAGTCTCCATTACACAGTTACTGCACATCCTGTGACGGGCTGAGCTAGGCATGACCGTAACTAAAGCTGCAATTTTAACAGCTTCTATGGCCAGTATCCCGGCATTGGCCATAAGCACCCATAAAGAACTTAGTCCCCTGACATTTCTGTTACCCTAAGCTGCAACTATTTTTGCTATTGCTCTGCATTATTAATTATGAAGTGAGTCAATTTTGAGAAAGAGTGTTACAAAATATTAGGTGGTATAAATTACCATTTGTCATTATATTGGTCAAAGGCCATAATGGGTTCTGGAAACTTCCAGATTGTGTTGCTTTAATCTAACAGATAAATCTAATCAAGAAATTGATAAATCATATAAAAAGATTAATAAGATACATACATTTTCAGAATTAAGGAATAATGAATCATCACATTTTTCTTGGCTCTTACCTTTTTGGGACCTGACATGATTGCAATTTTATGCTTGTTGTATCCCTTATTTTGCCCTATTGAAATCTTCCTGTTCTCGTTATAATAGTAGACATTAAAAACAAAAATCATGCTACTTACCAGAACAATCTTCAACTGTATTAACTTTTACAGCTAAAAGCCAATTTAGAGGTCCATAAAAATGTATAATAGGTACCAAATATACCTAATCAGACCCACATGGCTGTGCATCCCTCAACTGTGTGAACGTTTAAAATACCTGAAGTAGATACTGGGCCTTGGGAGTGATTACACCAGCATAATGTGGCTCTGGGAAACTATCTGAAAGTTGCCCGGAGAGCACTCTGAAGAAGTTGATGACATCACAGTGTAAAACTAAAATAAGATGGCTTCAGTTTCACAGCTAAAATACTGGCCTAACCTAGTATCTGAAAAGATATATATGCATGTTTACATATAAAATACACATGGCTTACATAATAAAGCACACATGCATATGTATGTAGATGTATGACATGTTTAATATGAAACACAAAAAAATTCAAAGGTAGTCTAGATATGATGAAGTAAAATACTTCACTACTGTGAGAAGAAATGAGTACACAATTAGAAATGATTCTAATATCTTGATTGAATTTGATCTGTAATACTGCATCAAGGTGGAGGAATCCACCGGGGGGAGGGGTGTGGGGATTCCCAGAGCTTATGAAACTGTCACATAATGCAAAATAATTAATAAAAAAGAAATGATTCTAATAGGACAGGAGATGAAAGGGAAGTTGCTAAAATTGGCCCATTAAAATTTATTGAAAATAGCATTTTCTGGAAATATACACTGAAGATGATACTATTTAATATAAAACATGACCATGTTAACTTTAAAATATTAGAGTTAACGGCTCAGCGTTGTAGTTCAATGACTAGATCCTTGCCTTGCATACGCCAGGATCTCATGTGGGCTCCAGTTCTCATCCTGGCTGCTCTATTTCCCATCCAGCTCCCTGCTTGTGGTCTACGAAAGCAGTAGAGGATGACCCAAAACCTTGGGACCATCCAACCCTGTGGGAGATCCAGGGCAGGTTCCTGGCTCCGGGTTTCAAATTAGCTCACCTCTGGCTATTGCCGTCACTTGAGAAGTGAACCAGCAGATGGAAGATCTTCCTCTCTGTCTCTTCTTCATTCTGTGTATCTGCCTTTCCAATAAAAATAAATACCTCTTTAAAAATATATTAGAGTGGGGCCCCAGCGGCAGCGTGGCCTAGCAGCTAAAGTTCTCGCCTTGAATGCCCCGGGATCCCAGATGGGCACCGGTGCTAATCCCGACAGCTCCACTTCCCATCCAGCTCCCTGCTTGTGGCCTGGGAAAGCAGTCGAGGATGGCCCAAAGCTTTGGGACCCTGCACCCGCGTGGGAGACCTGGAAGAGATTCCAGGTTCCTGGCTTTGGATCGGCGCAGCACCGGCCATTGCGGCTCACTTGGGGAGTGAAACATCAGATGGAAGATCTTCCTCTCTGTCTCCTTCTCTCTGTATATCCAGCTTTCCAATAATAATAAATAAATCTTTAAAAAATATATATTAGAGTGAACTTGGGAGCCGGACTAATGTAGCTCCACCCTGCTGCCACAAGATGGCAGCAGGACAAATCAGGGTGGATTCCAATCTTAGAGCTGGGGCTGGTCTGAACCACCCCGCAGGGTGGCAGCTGCAGGGAGGCGACCCAGCCAAGTGGAATTCGGCTAGGGACTCAAGCCAAACCACCACCGCATGGCGGTGGCTGAGTTCCTGGTTTCTAGGGGCCAGTGATTTGTAATAGCTGCTTAGGGACACTCATGAATAAGGCCAGCTTTAGTATAGGTGAGACATGTATTCCTGGTGATTCACAGTGATAGGGACATGTAACTTTAGCATAAGAGTGGGACTGAAACATGAAGGTTTGAAGGGGAGTATCCATAAGAGGAGCAACGGCACCCGAGAGCGCATCCTGAATGGGGTGTGGGGTGGACCGGACTATAACTTTTACCAGCTCAGACAGGGCCAATGGGAGGGCCCGACTGTGCCAAGCACTGGCCTAAAGCCCAGTGGCATCTAGGAGAACTGGATCTGGGAGGGGATCAGGGCCAGAAACCTG
Organism: Ochotona princeps; assembly: GCF_030435755.1. Classification (NCBI taxonomy): domain Eukaryota; kingdom Metazoa; phylum Chordata; class Mammalia; order Lagomorpha; family Ochotonidae; genus Ochotona; species Ochotona princeps. The sequence goes on from NC_080838.1 coordinate 1,398,603, forward strand.
GGAAGGTCCCCTGGCGGGTATAGTTCCCACTGATGAACAGGTGGTCCGGACCTAGGGGGCAGACAGGCTGGGCAAAGTCGCACCAACGGCTCGTCAGTGTATGAAACGGCAATGGAATGGGTGCACTGGGCAACACTGAGCAAACCTTAGCACACAAAAAAGATTGGAAATCAGGATGGACCACAGGACAGGCTCAGCAAGGTTTTTGCACCAACTGGTCTGCATGAGCCACAGTGTCTAGGACAGGGGTTGCGATAGGTGATGGGCTGTGCCAAGCTGAGTCAGAGCAACCACTGGCATGTGTGTGATCTATGGCTGGGAGCAGGCCCGGTTGGGGGGGCTAAGGGGACAGCCTAGCTGGGTGGAGGTTCCCACCAAGGGGCGCACAACCTGGAATGGGGCTGCATTCTGGTCAGGATACAGACATAGTCTCCCTTGGCACAAGTGTGGACCGGGACAAGATGCACCAGGCTGGGCCAGACTGCAACACCTTCTGGTGTTCTGGAGGACCAGGGTAGATGTGGGACGGACTAGGCTAGGTCTCAACCCCAACTGAGCCATATATGAACTATATGTGAGTATGGATGTGCCATGGCTGGGCTGAAACATCCAACAGCAAGAACCAGAATGGGTTGAAGGCCAGTTAGGAAAGGCCACTGTTTCTGCTAGGACAGGAGGTGACCTGAGTAGTGCTGGCTCATGGACCCACTGGTATGTGCAAAATCTGGCACTTGGACAGGTTCTGATGGAGGAACCTGGGCAACTCCTCTGGCAGGACACAGACTCTGCAGGTAAGAGCAAGAAGCATGGAAGGATACAGTCAAGAGGCCATGGAAAGTGTTCCACTGGCATGCAATTGGCACGGGTCAGGGGCAGACCAGGCTGAATCAGTTCACATCACCCTCTGGCAAATCTGAACACTGGAACAGAGTGTGAGTAGAGCCAGGTTTGGTCACAACAAAAGCAGGTCACAATATGGAATACCAGGGTGAGATTGCCTGTGACAGATGTAACTACAGTACCCAACCAGCACACGTGAGAACCAGGAAGGGAGGGGCGGAGCCGGCAGGGGAATAAGGGGTGGTCACCTTGCTGGACGGCTACTCCCACTGGAGAGTGTAAGCTGGGATAGGGGTAGACCAGACCAAGCAGGGCTACGGCACCTGTGCGCCTCATGTGGACTAAGTCAGGGAAAAACTAGGCTGGGCCGATGGTTCCTACTGATGTCATCTACAATTAGAGTGGGTGAGGGTTGTTGGGGCTTAGCCGCAGCATCTGCTGGCAGAAGCTGGCATGGGGGGCTAGTTCTGGCAAGTTAAACCCCAGAACCACCTGGAGAGTGCATAATCCGGCAGGGGGAGTAGTCTAGGAGAGAAAGAGTGGGCTCCTCTCTCTTAGGTTACCACACCCCATGGGAGGAGTGGCTAGACAAAGAGACACCCAACAACATCCGTGAAGGCTGGATAGATGGGCTGGTTAGAAGGGACTTGGTTCTCATACCCATTGATATGTATGAGAACAAAAGGGGATGTAGGACAGACTGGACACACATATTGGCAAACCAGGGCAGGGGGGCAGGTCTGGTGTGGTTATGGGTCGCTCCAACTGGACTGCAGCCCCCACTGGCTTAAGCAAGGGCCGAGTACATGCTAGGTAGAACCAGTCTGGATTGCAAATACCCATTGGTTCCAGTGGAAGGCAGGGCTGAAAACAGAACCAACCCAGCAAGTGCAACCGCCAGTTGATTGAGGTGATGGACTGTGCTGGGCCCGATTCTTGCCGGTACATACAGGAATCTGGTCTGGGAACACTTCGGAGAGTCTCTATGGGGATTCCCCCAGTCGAGCTTTCGGAATCAGAACGCTAACCATCAGATGACAGAGGACAGAGCAGGTCAATCAACCACCTCAGCTATGCGTTGGTAACAAACGTGCTGGGCAAATGGAGACTATGATGGATTATGTCAATCGGTGGATTCTGCAACGACCATATTGTGCTTGGAGTGGTAAGAGTGGCAGCAATTCAGATCTGTTGAAATATCAAAAACACTCTACCAGCTCTACCTTCAGACCAGAGATGGTCTTCCCAAGGAACTGATGAACTTATCTGGACAATAAGATGCTGGACTTTATGCCTGGTAGACGCTTCCAATGAAAGAATCTCAGCTGAATTTAAACTGTGGAAATGCAACAGGGTGGAGAAATCCACCGGGGGTGTGCTGGGGGGTTTGGGGGAGGAATGGGGGGAATCCCACTGACTATAAAACTGTGTCACACAATGCAATGCAACCAATAAAACACATATATTTGAAAATATATATTAGAGTTAAAATTTTAGACCAGCAAAATTCGGAAATGCTAAACATGTTGTCTCAAAATTGCCAATGAACCTACTGGCCTAAGATTGCTCTGCAAATCTATGTACATGAAGCTTTCTATGACAAATACCTCACAATGAACAAGTCAATCAGAAATGGCAAGTTTTCAGAGTGCCCAAATGGGTTTAGATTATATTTACAAATGCACAGATGGTAACTCTACATTCATAGATAGCAACAGAAAACACAGGCTGCAGATGTTCTGAAATAAAATGTGATTGCTACAAAAAGGAATAATTAATGATTTGAACAACAATACAGTGACTCAAAGGAGTTTTTCAATTTTGTTGCAAGTAATTAAATGTGAAAAAGTCCATTCTGAATAATCATTTTTATTTTTTTTTACTCCTAATAATTATTTTATTTTTGCAAAATATCAACCCACAGCAGACTTGGGGAAAATGTGATCCTTTTTATAGAAATGGTTTGAAGGCATTCTACTAACAGCCTAGATAGCATCATCAGAAACCTTTTATATTGAGGCCGATGCCATGGCACAAAGGGCTAATCCTCCACCTACAAGTGCCAGCACCATTTATGGGCACCAGTTTGTGTCCTGGGTGCCCCACTTTCAAATCAGCTTCCTGCTTGTGGCCTGGGAATGCAGCTGAGGATGGCCTAAGTCCTTGGGACCCTGCATTCACATGGAGAACCCACAGGAGGCAGTTTGGGGAGTGAAGCAGCAGATGAGAGATCTTTCTATTTCTCCTCTTAGAAACTCTGCCTTTCCGACAAAAACAAATGAATCTTGAATGAAAAAAATCTTGAGCCTGGCACAAGTGCTCAACTGGGCAGTCATCCCCTTGTAATGCCAGCATCCTATATGGGTACCAGTTCAATATGAATCCTGAATCCATCACGTCATCTTAAATCAACTCTAAGCTCCAAAATAGGTCACAATCCTAGCTCTGTAAAATGATACACCTATTCATCTTGGAATCAAAGATGCACCAATTCTTCTCCTAGAAAAGAATGCACAGTTCTTGGGTTACAATAGAATCAGATAGGGAAAGAATTTTATAGCAGCTCTGAGTTGTGGGATCCAAGATCTGCTACTGGGCCTGTGTGATGGCTCAATTAGCTAATCATCCACCTGCAAACCCAAGCATCCTATATAGGCACCAGTTCATCTTCCAGCTGCTTCATTTTCCATCCAGCTCCCTGCTTGTAGCCAGGGAAAGCAGTGAAGGATGGCCCAAATCCTTGGACTTGGCACTCATGTGGGAGACTGGGAAGTTCCTGGTTTGAGATGGGTTCAGCTCTGACTGTTGTCACCATCTGGGGAGAGCATCCATCAGATGGATGATCTTTATGTCTTTCCTTTTCTCTACAGATCTGCTTTTCTAATACAAATAAATTATTAAGAAAAAAATCTCTTTGAGATTTCTTCCCTCAGGGTAAGAACACCATGAGGGTTCTCATGAACTGGGTTAGACACCAGGCTCCACCCTGCCTCCACCATCTTGTAGCAGGTAGAGTCTGGATAGTGTTTGACCGGGATGGTTGGGGTGAAAGGAACCCTTTTTGCAGTGTGACAGATATGGGTGGTGCCAGAGCTAAACCAGACCCCAATGTTTGGGCCTCAGGCCAATGTCACATGGTGACTGAATCCTAGGCTTTTGGCAGCCTCTGTGCCCGTTGGGTGCCATACTCTGCCTGCTGGACACCCAGCAACAAGCTCTTGGGTTTGTAGGGTAATTAATTACTTCCTAGGGATCCACAGATAAGGTCAATGTGAGTGTAGGAGAGGAATGAACCCTGTGTGATTTCCAGCAGCAGGGCCACTGAACTTGCTGGTAAACATGGGGATGGAGACCTGGTGGTTTGGAGGGAAGAGTCCATAAGTGTTACGAACTACAGACTTAGACTTGTTGGCCTACCTGACAGCCTGCTGCATTGCAAAGCCTGCCTTGGGCAAACAGGACCACAGCAAGTAGGATATTATGGCTAGAACATCCCATGCAAAGCAAGCAGAACAGAACCTCCACCTTTGTTCCTGTTCAAATAATTAGTTCCTCCCCTGTTTCAATACAGATAACTAGTTTCTTCCCTATTTCAGTATAGATGAATAACTCCTCCCATTTCAATGAAGATAATTAGTTCCAGAAAACCCTCCCCTTCTCCTCCACCAAGAGAAGAAGGTATATATATGAGGAGTAAAATAAAGGGCATTGACACTCTTTTTCACCAAACATGTGTGTCCGTGTGTTTCTCGGGCCAGCAGCCCTGCAATCCCAGTTCACCCTCAGGATTTGAGCATCGTGTCCTGCAGGTCCAGACACATAAGATCTGTTTGGGCCAGACTGATTCACCAACCCACACAGGAATCCTGAGATGGGCTGTTAGCATAAAGCATCACTGACTGCCACACGCCAGCCCACACAAAAGCTATGGTTGGAGGCCTGTCTGGCAGGGTTAGGTGCCAGTACCTGACTGACAGGGGATGGGTCACACTTGGCAGGGTCAAGACACTAACCAGCACATGAGAGAACCATGTCCATAGGTAGATTCTGTGGGGGATCTGTGGACCCAACCTTGTGGAAATACAAGTCCTGCTGGTTAGTTTGCAGTTGGTGTGGCAATGGGCTGAGCTAGATGTGACCATGGCACCTGCCATCACTCATGGGTAAAGGAACTGACAACAGTCTGGGCAAGTCAAACCAACAGCATCCGAATGTGCATCCTAAATCAGGGTGTGGAGTGGGCTGGGCTGCAACTTGAAGGGGGCGGACTGGGCAGAGCTGAGCAAACCTTAGCTCACAAGGAAGGCAGTAATCAGGATGGAGCACAGGTCATGTCAAGCTAGGCTGTTACACTGACTGCTCTGCATGAGTAGGGATGCTAGGCAACAGCATTGAACAAAAAGGCTAAGACAGGTGAGGAGCTATACCAACTGGGTCAGAGCAACCACTGGCATGCATGTAATCTATTGCTGGGAACAGGCCTGGTTGAGGAGCTCTGAGAACACACCCTTGCTTGGTTGGGGTTATCACTAAGGAGTGCGGGAGCCAGAGTGGGGACTGCATTCTTGTCTGGCTATGGCTGCAGTATCCCATGGCACAAGTGTGGACTGTGACTGGATGTACTGATCCGAGCTAGACACCAGCACCATTTGGTGCTTGTGAGAACTAGGGTAGATGTAGGATGGACTAGACTAGGTCTCTGCCTCTACTGGGCCATGTGTGAGCTGTGTCTGGGTATGGACGAGCCTTAGTTGGGCTGAAACATCCAACAGTAAGAGCCACAGTGGGTTGAAGGCCAGTCAGGAAAGGTCACTGCTCCTGCTAGGATAGGAAGAGGACTAAGTGGGGCTGGACCAGGGACGCAACGGCATGCACAAGATCTGGCAATGGTAGAGGTTCTGCTGGAGGAGCTTGGGAAACTTCTCTGTCAGCACATAGTTCTTGCAGGTGAGTGCAAGAACCACAATAGAGAACAGCCCAGACCAGGCCAGGGAAACGTACCCACTGGCATACATTTGACATAGGTAGGGGCAGACCAGGCTGAACCAGTTCACATGACCCACTGGCAAATCCAAGCACCAGAACAGTGTGGGTCGGGCCAGGTTTGGTTACAACACATACCAGTACACATTACAGCTGGCATTGGGAGCCTTCTGCGCTGGGCTAGGCTGCAACCCCCACCAGCATCGGCAGGAATTGAGGGAGGGCCGGACTGAGTCAGACTACAGCACCCACTGGCAAAAGTCGAGGCAAGGCAGACCATGCCAGACTGGACCTCAGCACCCAACTAGCACAAATGAGAACCAGGGAAGGAGGGGGCAAATCCAGTAGGGGGAATGTGGAGGGCTCCCCAGCTAAACTGCCACTCCAACTGGAGAGCATGAATTGAGATGGGGGCAGACCAGACCAGGCAGAGCTACAACACCTGTGGGCCTCATGTGAGCTAGGTCAGGGAAAAACCAGGTTGGGTTGATTGTTCCTACTGGCGCAAGCAAAAATCAGAGAGGGTGAGGGTTGGTTGGGTTTTGCTGCAGCATCAGTTGGCAGATGCTGGCACTGGGGGCTAAATCTGTCAAGCTAAACTGCAGAACCACCTGGAGAGTACATAATCCGGGAGTGGGAGTGGCCTGGGAGGGAAATTATGGGCACCTCCCTCTTGGGTTACCACTCTCAATAGAGAGCATGAAAACTAGGACGGGGTGGGCATGGCTAGATAGAACAGCACCTGCCAGCATATGTGTGCTGGATAGTGGGGTTGGTTGGGTTGAACTAAGCTTCAATGCCCATTGACATGTACAAGAGCTAAATGGGATGTGGGACAGATTGAACAAGTCTGCGGTACATACTGGCATACATAGGAACCAGGATAGGGAACAGGTCTGGTGGGGGTTTTGGGGAGTCACTCCAACTAGGCTGCAGCACCCATTAGTTTGTGTGAAGGCTGAATGTGAAGTGGACAGAATCAGGCTTGACTGCAACACCCACTGGTTCATGTGGAAGACAGGGCTGGAAACAGAACTGACTCAACAATTGTAACCACCAGTATATGCATAACTGATTGGAGCAACGGACTGTGTCGGACGCTGTACCAGCATTCACACACAAGAATCAGGTCTGGAATCACCCCAAAGTTTCTTTAGGTATCCCTCCAACTGAACTGCTGATCTCAGAACCCCCCCCCCCCCCGAAGAGACTATGTCAGCCAGTGGATTCTGAAGAGATTTCATCATGCATGGAAAGGTGAGACTGGCAGCAATTCAGAACTGTTGAACTATCAAACTGTTTGAACAGGACCCTCAGAGCTTGCTTCACATTGGAATCCTGAGTTGGGTGAGGCTTCTTCCTTTATCTCCCCTTTTACCCCAGATATAGAAAAGAAAGAGAGAGGGGGAGAGAGAGAGTGAGAGAGAGAGAGAGAGAGAGAGAGAGAGAGAGAGAATGTGGAAACAATAGTCTTACCCATTTTCCTTAGCCCTTGACATTTCTGCCCTAATCAACTATGTAAAGATTACCAAAATAAAAGAATTTAAAACAAAATTTCTTTGGTCATTGAGTTGTCCACAAGACATTCTTTATTTCAAATGGTACAAGAGCTAAGGCTGCCTCTGTTCTTGGAGTTGATTTCTGCTGGCAAAACCACAAAACCCAATAATCTCACATTCATAGATACAACCAGCAGAATCAGATCTTTCTGGACAGTCTCAGTTGATACAAATGTACTGTAGTATACCGATTTGGTAGATGTAAAAGCAAAACAATGGGTGCCACAAATATATTTGTTTCTCTAGCATCACTTCTAGGGTAAATTTTCACTCAGCCTTTTGAAAATTTTGCTTCATATGCAAGGAATCCAGAGCACATCCAGCTAAGCAGAAACCTCCCACTCACTTCCCTGACTAATAAGATTTCAATTTAAAAAAACCTGCTATTATTGACACTTTGGGTTTTCAGAGCAAAGATGGGAACAAAGCCTGGAAAATCTGCTGATTATCACTTGACAAACCACTTGAATTTTAATCTGCTGCATCTGTCACTTCCCTAACCTTTGCTTGCTTGTTGACACAAACAGCACATTTTGGATCTTGGAGGAAAGAAAGCATATAATCTATTGATAAATAAGAGCTTGACAAATTTTCAAGTCTCATGCGCACTTACCAGACATAAGGTAGCCCTAGCTTGTTGTCACTTAGTTCGCCAGGGGTGATTGTTGGCAGAAAGGTTTCAAGAAGGTGGCAGTCTTAGTAAAAATATAGATGCCTCAATACAGAAAATGGTTCTTTTCTAAACAAGCCAGCAAGCAGAAATAGTATATACAGTCAGAAACGGGGTAGATTAGAGATAGAGTGAAGTCTGTTCAACTCATAGTTACACAGACCTTCAGGCTTAGTTCTGATGATGACTCCTTCACACCACCACAGGATTGCAAGGCGCACCAGTCAGGAGGCAGGTCAAAGAACTCAGCATCAGGTTGTTGAGAGTCTTCAGAGTGAACTGGACCCAAAGTCGATCATTCTAAATGATCTTTCTGTGTAAGCTTTAGAAATTCTTGTGAGCGTGTCCCAGCCGCTCCAATTCTGATTAAGATTGGGCAAGCAGCAGAGGATGGCCCCATATCTTTATCACCCTGTGAACATGAAGAAGAACCAAAAGAGGCTACTAGATCCTGATATCAGATCTGTTCAGCTATGCCCGACAGCCTCCGCACCATTGGCCACCCCCACTCTGCAACACTCCCCTCATGTCCCCCTGACCAGGCATACCTCCAGACCCGGGTAATCTCCCCTGACTCAGCCCTCTTCAGTGAGGGAATGCTCAGTCCCTTGGAGGTTTCTGGGTCCTCCTATGCTCTTGCCTGCATTTCCCCTCCAGCCACCACCGAGACCCCTGTCGTCGTGTCCCCCAGCCCCTCCTCGTGCCTCCCCACATTCCTGCAGCCCTTACCAATCATGTCTGCCTTGCTGGAGCCTGGGAACCTGAGTGACTCTGCTGGGGAGGGTTCCCTGGCTCCTGCCTCCCCAGGCCTCAGCCCAGCCTCGCCCTCTGGCTCTCTCTGCTGTGCCAGCCAGCCCTGCCCTGAGGGTCCTTCAACTCCAGGGCATCCCATGTGGGTGGCAGTCTCCCCTAGGGCTTCAGGCCACCACTTGGGGTCCCCACCAGGGTCCTGCAGGCGCACACATCCATGTTCCCCTCCTGGCACGCCCTCCCCTGAGAGGTCTATTCCTGGCTCAGCTCCGAGTCTTCAGCGGCCTCCACCATGTACCACATGTTCATCCTTCCCTCCCCCAGCAGCTCCCCGCCCACCCACGGGGGCTGTCCCAGCTCCCCAGGGCACCTCGGCACTGACTTGCCCCACCTGACCAGCCTCACTCTGGGCCCGCGCAGGCATGCCCACACAGGCCCAGAACTGTCCGCCATACTTGCCCAGCCTTCAGCTATGCCCCACAGCCTCCGCACCCTGGGCCACCGCCACTCTCCAACACTCCCCTCATGTCCCCCTGACCAGGCACACCTCCAGACTCGGGGCTCTCCTGCCACCTCGAGAGCTTTGGGCTCTCCCAGCCCCAAGGAGCCCAGTCTCTCTTCCCTCTCCTTGTCTGGCTCCTTGCCCAGCAGGCCTGCAACTGAGGAACAGCCAGCCGTCCTCCAAGAGGGCACACCTGGATTTTCAGGATCTGCACGATGCTCTTCTCCCCCGACCACTGCCCTGTCCTTACCTCTCCCCCATCTCCTCGTCTTCCGGGCACACCCACGCCCCACTGCCGCCTGAGGCAGCCCTCCTGTCTCAGGGAACATCCCACGCTTCCGCAAGTTCACCTTGTTCCTCTCCCCTGACCTCCATCCCCTCCCTCCCATCCCTCAGTTTCTCCTCCATCTCCCCCTGCCCCTCCCCTCCTTCCCCAGCATTCTGGCAGACTCGGCCCTCCTCAGTGAGGAAATGCTCTGTCCCTTGGAGGTTTCCGGGTCCTCCTACCCTCTTGCCTGCATTTCATCTCCAGCCACCACCGAGACCCCTGTTGTGTCCCCCAGTCCCTCCCCGGGCCTCCCCACATTCCTGCAGCCCTTACCCCAGCAGATGCTCCCAGCAGCTGCAGACTCGGGCCACGCCCTTCCACATCCTGTCTCTGCCCCCACAGTCATCAGGGATGCTCCAGGGTCCCTTGGCTACCCTGTGGGCACCCCCACAGGGGCCGTGCCTTCTGCCTTGAGGCCACCGGCTGCTCCCTCCCTCCCAGGATGCCCAGCGCACATTGCCTACCTGCCAGACCAAGCCGCTGGGCCCCGGCACACCTCACCATGGACTTGCTTGCCCACGTCTGCCACCTCTTTCCCCGGACTCCGGGGAGACTGGGCCATGGCCATGCCCCACCTCCCCTCTGCGAGACTTGTCACCCATGCCTTTTGGCTAAAGACAGCCCCCCACAGCCACGCAGCTTCTCAGTCCCCCCACACGCGGCCTCAGGATGGCCCTGTGCCTGTGCCCTGCAGAGCCACTGCTCTGCCACACGCTCCTGCCCCTGCGCTCAGGCCCTCCTCTTCTGCCTCTCCTGGAGCCCTGCAGGGTCTGCCCTTTCACTCTGTGCCCACTTCCTTTCTGGCTGCCCAGCACCCCTGCACCCTGCGGCCTCTTGGCATGCGCCCTCACCCTCACTCCTGACTTTCTGCCTCATACTGTCACTGGCTGGCTGGCAGAAGAGGAGTGTCTCACAGACATCTTCATCGCCCTGGCTGGCGGGGGCCTAGGCCCACCAGGCTCTCCTCCCCTCCTGCCAACAGCGTGGCTGCCCGAGCCCGAGCCCGAGCCCGAGCCCGAGACTGAGCCCATGCAGCGGGCAGGCCCCCAGCTGCCCTCGTGCCTGCCGGCTAACCTGCCAGGGACAGGGTTGGCCTTGCCCCCTTTGCTTGGTGCTGACAGGGGCTGGGGGTAGGGACTGCGGTGGCGTGGTCGCTGACAGTGCCAACTCTCCTCTCCACCATGGTCATCCTCTTCCCCCCAGTCATCGTGTTGCTTCCATTCACACATTGGCTCTTGGCTTTCTAATCCGCATCGAGGTCTGTCAGGGGACAGACAAACATGTTCAACTGCTGTGCACAAACCGTACACTCGTTCAGCCACACCAAGACCTGAGTGCGGATGCCACGTGGTGTTGGGAAAACACCTGGAGGCTCTTAGAGCCACACGTAGTGCTTTGGCCACTGGCCCTCTCTCATCCAGACAGCATACCACCGGGTGATCACCACACAAGGCCTCTAGACCTTTTGCCTCAGGGAAGGGGGAGAGTCTCCGAACTTACCAATGGGCACCACTTGGCATGTGGGCAGGACCTCGCAGACACTGCCGACAGCCTCGCCTCATCAGCTGCCGCAGCGATGTCATGGGGACTGTATCCTCGCACATTGGCGGGAGGCGGCCCCAATGCAATGGGAACCAAGAAACGTTTGGACACTGCTGTCGTTGGGACCTCTCTCAAGGATGCCAGGAAGGCTTGCAAGAGGGCGTGGAAACACAGGTGCTTCATCTCCTGGCACCAGAGCAATGCCAAGATTGCCATCCACTGACATCTGAAAACCTTGGAAACAATCACATACCTTCCTTTTGTCCAAATCCGTGATTCAAACTCATCACCTTGGGTGCTGGGCAAAGACCCTCGCGCCACCCCTGGGCGCACCCTCTTGGTTAGAGGGCCTTGGAGTACAGGGGGTGATGGGATCCCACCGGTGAAAGCAGAAGGTGACCTGTGGTTGGTTTTGATTTGGATGATGCTCCTTTTGACTTTTATAATTTGACGATGCACTTCTAGAGGCCCTGACATTTCCGATTCCCTCCCCCACACTTCCTCCCCCCCCTCGCCCAGTTCCCCTAAATCACTGCTAGAGCAGAGTTCTTCCTATGCGGTCCTATGTCCATGATTGCGGGCATGGACGGTGGCGGAGTGCAGCATCTTATGGTCAAGATTTAGGAAACAGTTTGGTTGCGAGGCCATCTTTGATCTGGGAGTAGAGATGCATACTGCACTGCATCCTCACCTCTCGATAGGATCATCTCCACTACGCAAACAATGAAAAGCCACACAACAAAATCAACCACAGGAAGAAAAATGAAATGCACAACACCATCAGGTTCAAGAACATACTACAGAATGACCAATGTGTCGCTGAAGGAATGTCAAAGCAACTCAAGGACCTTCCGGAAGAAAGGAATGCTACTGTATGCTCTATGAGTCCATGAAGAATGGAAGGAGGAGAAAGAGTTAGGAAGAGATGAAGCGAACGAAAACCTTCAAAGAAAAGCCCATGGGATGTAATTTCCACTGATCTCTGTTGGTGAGACGTGTTCAATGAGCTGCTGCACTGCTTTGGACAGCACTAGGATCTCTTCCATGATCACATCGTGGCAATGAGCAGAGAGAGCACTTGCATGTCTCAGTCTCAGTCAGGTGATCCTGAAGGGTTAATGAGGCGGGCTGGTCACAGCTGCTGTGATGATGCGAATCAGCTCCATTTGACTGCCTCCAGTGCCAGCAAGTCACTGTGGCCAGCGTGGGAGCGTGTGAGATGCTGGCGAGGAGAAGGTGTGCCACCTTGAGTGTGGAGACTAGGGCTTGTTGGGGGAGGGGGTAGGTGAGGCTAAGATTGGGGGAGGGCTGAAAGGGCTGGAAGAGAAGCAGGGAGTGGCAGGAAGTGTGCAGCTGCATCCTGGGGGAGGAGGGCGCCAGAGAGCGCAGAGGAAATGAAGCCATGGGAAGAGAGAGAGAAACCAATGAGCAGAGTGGCTGTGTGGGGTGGGCGGGAGTCGGGGCCAGTGGAGAGGCCTGGTTGGCGAAGGCGCGCCCCGCTCAGCTACTTAAGGCCGCTTCCAGGTCCCTGAGATCAGATCCTCTGGGAGGAGAGCAGGAGCAGGTGCCTGTGCCACCTCTGCTGCCCAGAGCGTCACGTGACTCCGAGTCAGTGACAAGAGGCCAGAGCCACAGAGCACTTGGGTGAGTGACTCCCTGTTTTCTGTGTGACGGCATATTCTCGTGTTTGGGAGAGGGGCTTAGCCGGGACGCATTACCACACACACAGCACATAAGTGCTCTCTCTCTCTCTAACTCACAAACACACACACACACACATATTTATTTTCTCTCTCTCCGACCCCACCCTTTTCTCCTCCCCCACACCTGTCAGCCCTCCGCTTCTGGAGTCAGAAGACAGGCCACCAAGGCAGAGAGAGTTGGAGGTCCTCCAATCATGTCTGCCTTGCTGGAGCCTGGGGTCCTGTGTGACTCTGCTGGGGAGGGTTCCCTGGCTCCTGCCTCCCCAGGCCTCAGCCCAGCCTCGCCCTCTGGCTCTCTCTGCTGTGCCAGCCAGCCCTGCCCCGAGGGCCCTTCACCTCCAGGGAGTCCCATGTGGGCGGCAGTCTCCCCTAGGGCTTCAGGCCACCACTTGGGGTCCCAACCAGGGCCCTGCAGGCGCCCATGTCCATGTGCCCCTCCTGGCATGCCCTCCCCTGAGAGTTCATGTTCCTGGCTCAGCTCCGAGTCCTCAGCCGCCTCCACCATGTACCACATGTTCATCCTTCCCTCCCCCAGCAGCTCCCCACCCACCCACGAGGACTGTCCCAGCTTCCCTGGACACCTCGGCACTGACTTGCCCCACATGACCAGCTTCACTCTGGGCCTGCGCATGGACAGGCCCACACAGGCCCGGAGCTGTCCGCCATACTTGCCCAGCTTTCAGCTATGCCCCACAGCCTCCACACCCTGGGCCACCGCCACTCTCCAACACTCCCCTCATGTCCCCCTGACCAGGCACACCTCCAGACCCGGGGCTCTCCTGCCACCTCGTGGGCTTTGGGCTCTCCCAGCCCCAAGGAGCCCAGTCTCTCTTCCCTCTCCTTGTCTGGCTCCTTGCCCAGCAGGCCTGCAACTGAGGAACAGCCAGCCGTCCTCCAAGAGGGCACACCTGGATTTTCAGGATCTGCACGATGCTCTTCTCCCCCGACCACTGCCCTGTCCTTGCCACCCTTGGCCCCTAACTCTCCCATCTCCTCGTTTTCCGGGCACACCCACGCCCCACTGCCGCCTGAGGCAGCCCTCCTGTCTCAGGGAACATCCCACGCTTCCGCAAGTTCACCTTGTTCCTCTCCCCTGACCTCCATCCCCTCCCTCCCATCCCTCAGTTTCTCCTCCATCTCCCCCTGCCCCTCCCCTCCTTCCCCAGCATTCTGGCAGACTCGGCCCTCCTCAGTGAGGAAATGCTCTGTCCCTTGGAGGTTTCCGGGTCCTCCTACCCTCTTGCCTGCATTTCATCTCCAGCCACCACCGAGACCCCTGTTGTGTCCCCCAGTCCCTCCCCGGGCCTCCCCACATTCCTGCAGCCCTTACCCCAGCAGATGCTCCCAGCAGCTGCAGACTCGGGCCACGCCCTTCCACATCCTGTCTCTGCCCCCACAGTCATCAGGGATGCTCCAGGGTCCCTTGGCTACCCTGTGGGCACCCCCACAGGGGCCGTGCCTTCTGCCTTGAGGCCACCGGCTGCTCCCTCCCTCCCAGGATGCCCAGCGCACATTGCCTACCTGCCAGACCAAGCCGCTGGGCCCCTGCACACCTCACCATGGACTTGCTTGCCCACGTCTGCCGCCTCTTTCCCCGGACTCCGGGGAGACTGGGCCATGGCCATGCCCCACCTCTCCTCTGTGAGACTTGTCACCCATGCCTTTTGGCTAAAGACAGCCCCCCACAGCCTCGCAGCTTCTCAGTCCCCCCACACGCGGCCTCAGGATGGCCCTGTGCCTGTGCCCTGCAGAGCCACTGCTCTGCCACACTCTCCTGCCCCTGCGCTCAGGCCCTGCTTTTCTGCCTCTCCGGGAGCCCTGCAGGGTCTGCCCTTTCACTCTGTGCCCACTTCCTTTCTGGCTGCCCAGCACCACTGCACCCTGCAGCCTCTTGGCATGCGTCCTCACCCTCACTCCTGCCCTTCTGCTTGCTACTGTCACTGGCTGGCTGGCAGAAGAGGAGTGTGTCACAGGCATCTTCATCGCCCTGGCTGGCGGGGCCCTTGGCCCACCAGGCTCTCCTCCTGCCAACAGCGTGGCTGCCTGATACTGAGCCCATGCAGCGGGCAGGCCCCCAGCTGCCCTCATGCCTGCCGGCTAACCTGTCAGGGACAGGGTTGGCCTTGCCCCCTTTGCTTGGTGCTGACAGGGGCTGGGGGTAGGGACTGCGGTGGCGTGGTCGCTGACAGTGCCAACTCTCCTCTCCACCATGGTCATCCTCTTCCCCCCAGTCATCGTGTTGCTTCCATTCACACATTGGCTCTTGGCTTTCTAATCCGCATCGAGGTCTGTCAGGGGACAGACAAACATGTTCAACTGCTGTGCACAAACCGTACACTCGTTCAGCCACACCAAGACCTGAGTGCGGATGCCACGTGGTGTTGTTAAAGCACCTGGAAGCTCTTACAGCCACACGTAGTGCTTTGGCCACTGGCCCTCTCTCATCCAGACAGCATACCACCGGGTGATCACCACACAACAAGGCCTCTAGACCTTTTCCCTCAGGGAAGGGGGAGAGTCTCCGAACTTACCAATGGGCACCACTTGGCATGTGGGCAGGACATCGCAGAGACTGCCGACAGCCTCGCCTCATCAGCTGCCGCAGCGATGTCATGGGGACTGTATCCTCGCACATTGGCGGGAGGCGGCCCCAATGCAATGGGAACCAAGAAACGTTTGGACACTGCTGTCGTTGGGACCTCTCTCAAGGATGCCAGGAAGGCTTGCAAGAGGGCGTGGAAACACAGGTGCTTCATCTCCTGGCACCAGAGCAATGCCAAGATTGCCATCCACTGACCTCTGAAAACCTTGGAAACAATCACATACCTTCCTTTTGTACAAATCCGTGATTCAAACTCATCACCTTGGGTGCTGGGCAAAGACCCTCGCGCCACCCCTGGGCGCACCCTCTTGGTTAGAGGGCCTTGGAGTACAGGGGGTGATGGGATCCCACCGGTGAAAGCAGAAGGTGACCTGTATATATTTAACATAGGAGATTGAACCTATTAAGTGAATTTTAAATACTAAATATATAAATATATATACATCTAAAAAATTCACCAGCTTGTAAGCTCTTTTTTCCACCACTGGAAAATGGAGAGCAGAATAGAGAAGACTAATTTTGCCTGTGGTGGGTCTAAAATCTATGTCTCTTTGTTTGGCCATCATGATGAAAACCAGAACCACCCAGAGAAGCATGTGTGTGAGGTAACATCCCATGCCTTGGACCCAATGAGCATTCAGAAATCAAGTTGCTTTCTACCAATTCGAAAGTCTGACAGTTTCCAAGACGATGACAACAGTTGCCAAGAGATACTACTGTTTTGGGAGAGATTTCAGAAGGAGAGCTCATGAGTCTTGTCCTAGAGTAGTCTGCTCTGAGCCTGAGTGGATCCGCTCTTCTGTCAGTGTATCTTGCATATTCATGTGACATGCTGAGAACATGCTTTCGACAACATTTTCAGACAGTGGGATCACACATGCCTCTCCTCTCTTGTCTCCTCTTTCAGCCTTTCCTCCTTCCAGTTGAAACTCATCTTTGCAAGGTCTCAGTGCCGACATGTTCTCAGCCACACGACCCATGGCAGTGAAACCCTAGTGATTTGGAAGGAATCGTCCATGATTTCTTTTCTGTCTGCCTACTAGATGGACAGATCTGCCTGCCAACCAGAGAGTGAAACCATGGGGCAGCAAGGTCTATTTTTACATATATATATATATATATATATATATATATATATATATATATGTATATATATATATATATAATTAATATAGACATATACTTATATAGACTTTAAAGGATTACTTAAATCTCCAGTTAGTTCACAAGAAGTATTATGTGGACCATCTAGTGCACAGTTCTGTACCTCAACCTAATTGCGGTGTCTGAATTCATTGTAGGTCATCTAGATTGTACCTTAGCACGCACTGGCTAATGCAAGAGCTTGCGATGTTTGTAGGGGAGAGTGAAATTGAGAACTGTGTAGAGGGAACTTGAGTTCTGGGATTGAGCTTCGGTGCTGCACTCAGTCATGCAAAGATTAACCAAATAGTTGCTGTGTGTGCCAGTTAGTTTAGGCCAGAACATCCACTTGTCAGCAAAGTGTCAAGACTGGGTGTAAATGGACTGCAGTTTCCCCAGAAAATCCCAAGATTTGGGCCTGAAACCCCACCAGCCTGCTAAGTGAGCTGCACGCACTCCCCCTTTTTCTAGAGTTCAGCTCCCTTCGGAGAATGCATTAAGGGCTGGACTAAAACAGCAAGTTACCCATAGATAATCAGGTTGTATGTGTCAAACATTCAAGGCCTGGGCCAGAGATGTCAACAGCATGCATCTCCCTGGTCCAGACAAAAAGACAAGAGGAAGACAAGAGTTGTTGTTTGGGCCAGGCTTGCAATTTCCTAGTGGCTGAAGTCTTTACCCTGTACATGCTAGGGTCCCCTATGAGTGCTGGTTCATTTTCTTGCTGCCCCATTCCCATCCAGCTCCCTGTCTGTGGCCTGGGAAAGCAGTTGAGGATGGCCTAAAGCCTTGGGACTCTGCACCTGCCTGCATGTGAGACCCAGAAGCTCCTGGCTCCTGGGTTTGGATCAGCTCAGTCCCTATCATTGTGGCTTCTTGGGGAGTGAACCAGTCAGCAGGCAGCAGATATTTCTCTCTGTCTCTCCTCTCTATATCTGCCTTCCCAATAAAAAAAAATACATGACTGTATCAACGGATGGATGAATTAATAAATCCTAAACACATTGTTTTTCTGAACAGGCACCAAATTTGTGGTATAAGAGACTCAGTTTAAGCAACAGTAGCAGCTCAGCCTTTACAGGAGGTGCAATACTCTGTCCAAAGCACATGACTGCTGTGTCCTGGTAGGTTGGTAGGTCAGTCTAACATTGATCCAAATAGCTGTGACTGGCATAGGGAACAAGCCTAGTATATTCCTGCAACCGCAATCAGCTTGAGCCCCTCACCCTACCCATCCCCCCATACACACATGCACACATACACAAGGACAATTACGAAGTTCACTTCAATGTTTGGAGTACTACGTTTGGGTAGATTGTTCTATTGAGAGGGAGGGATGCTTGATGTTGAGTGGTTCTGCTTGTCTAGGTGGCAGAAGTACACCCACAGATTAATAACACATGTTCACATAGTTAAGGTGTTAGATGGAAGAGTGAATCAATACGCCAATGGAAAGGCCACATGAGAAGGAGCCCACTCCTGGGAACGACTCATGGTCTGCCCCATACAAGTCAGGAAGCAGTGGCCACATACCATTTTGTCCTCCTAGAGTTAAGGGGAGTGCCTGACTCTGGCTGACATTTGCCACAGAGAGGCAAATCCTTTCACTGACAAATGCCTGAGGGCAGGATGGCTCTAAGTGGAGTAAAGAGAAAGTGAAGCCTTTGACAGACAACAGGGCTAGCCATCTGCATTTCAGTGAAGGCAATGAATGAGGCCTCTTGGAAGTGAGTGAGGGGTTGAGTCCCACATGCCAGTGGCTTTTAAAGAAAAGGCTTCTGCTTTTTTGGACACACACACACACACAGACTCATTCTGACAGGAAGGGAGGGTTGCCCTCCCCATACTTCTCTTTACAGGTCTCAGATCTGGATGGGGATAGGAGATGGGGATGGGGGAGGTGACTAGCAAGATGTACAAAAGACCCACCACCCATCACTTAAACACAGCTTCCTTCCCTCCTTCCTGGGGCTGGGGGAGGAGTAGTAGTAAAACCTCTGCTTGTTGTGACAGAGAACATGCTATTGCTTAGAAGGCAAACAGGCAGGCAGGTACTTTTGTTTTGTTTTTGCTTTTCTCCTCTTGGTGTCATTGGTGCACCTCAGTGTATTCCATAACAAAACCACCTTCAGATGTGTCTCACTTCACTCACAGTGGCACATTAACCAAGACACACTTACAGGAGTGGTCAGCTTTATACTGACAGCATCCTATTGCAGGGATCAAAGAGGCTGATAAAGTAGAGTTGGGTTGTTCAGGATTCCTTAAAGAAGAAGAAACCACCATCTGAATGAATGTCGTGCCACCCACGTGGGAGAAGTTTTTGTCAGAGTCTTCCCCCATCACATTCCTCACCACTACTCTATCACTCAGCGTGTAGGCATCCAAATAAATCAAATACATGCTTTTAAGTTTTTGTTTTCTCTCACCTGGCTTGACACAATTGCACCCATCTTTACAATGTTGCAAACAACTGTTGCCACCTGGTGCCCAATTTCTGCACCCTAGGAATGTTAAATGGATCTCAACAGCTTGGTGTTGAAGGCCTTTTTCTGCTCCACTGAAGGCAGCAAAATAAGATCTACACCTCCCGCTCCCCCCCCAAACTGTCTGGAATATTTAAGTGGGCAGACAACTAGTTACATTTTCCTTCAATGTGAAAACCAGATCCATTCTTGCAAGAGTTTTTTTTATTTTAAGACTCATTTATTTATTCATTTGAAAGCCACTTATGGGAGAGAGATTTGTGAGTGAGTTTGTTTGGAACAGGGAAAGGAGAGGCATGTCTGTCAGAAGGAGATGGGAGGGAGGAAGGGAGAGGAGAGAGGAAGAGAGTGGCAAGGACGAGCAAAAGAGCGAGCTCTGTGGAGAGACTCTTCCACCCACAAGTTCCTTCCTGATGTGGCTAATGCAATTGGTTGGATTTCTCTTTCACTCACTCCCTTTTCTCTTTGTCACTGTGTCCTTCCAATAAGGAGACATAGATGAGAGAGGATGGAGAGAGCTAGAGAGCGAGAGAGCAAGTGAAAAATGTTGAAACCGCGGTACCACCAGCACATGATAACATTGTTGTTTTCCTTCCTTAAAAAAGAAAAAAAACAGAATCTTTGACGCATCAGTTCACCAGTCAGTTCAGAAATTTTTCCCCCAAAAGCAGGCCTGCAGAATTCAGATTGTTGGTGAACAGAGCATTCCAGAATGTATGGAATCCTGATTCTCAGTGTCACACAACTCTGTTTAGGAATTAAACAGGTTTTTCAACAGCTTTTGCCTCAAACTGTGTGTGTGTGTGTGTGTGTGTGTGTGTGTGTGTGTGAAAACTAAGCATTTCCGACTCAACGTGGACAGAACCTCAGCCACTAAACCAATGGACCCCAGAGTCCCATCTGAAGTTGTTTATGTTGCATTTCGACAGAATATAAAGCCAAAGCACAAAGAAAGAAGTGAGGAGGACCTACTGGAAAGAAAAAAAAGAGTGGTGGAAATCACAAATGTAAATGCAAATGATCTATATTCTGGGAGTGAGTGGAATTTACCAATACTGTCAAGCATCTTTGTGTCAGAACAGTGATGGGGGATATGGGTTGGGGAAGTGATGTCATTTCCAGTGTTCCATAATCTAAGGGAAACCTGTGGGAAAAATAGCATGTTCCACACCACAGTCATGACAGCATTGTAGGCCCATGAAAAACACATCCTAAACACCACAGCCAAAGAGAAGTTTCAGGGCACACACTTGATTTCCATTACCTTCAATTCAAGTGTTCTTTCACAAAGTACTGTTGGATGAGTAGAGAATTCAGAACTTAGGTGAACAGAGCATTTCAGATGGTACAGAATCCTGGGTCTCAGCACCACACGACTGTGTTTTCTGAAGGGATTCTGGACAGAAGCAGGTTTTCAGTAGTTTTCACCTCCACCATGTATGTGTACACTTATATCACTGGGTTTCTCAGACATCGAGGTACTGTTTGCAGACTCTGGGGTTGGTTGACATGGTGGCATGATAGCAGCACTGGCACCAAAGGCTAGGCTGCTCCAGGTAGGTCTGATATGAAGTCTCCCCCCCTTCCAGCAGAAGCTGGCCTGGTGCTTGGGATCCCGCCCAAAGTACAAGCAGTCAGTGGTGGGTATCTATGTGTATGTGGTAGTCTCACCATGAGGTGGAGAAATCCCTGCCATGCCATACCTCCTCCCCCTCCCAGAAAGACTAAAGCAAGATCCCAAGGAACCAAGGAGAAGCAGGAGGGACTCTCTCCAAAGTTGGCCTGGGGTGAAGGTGAGTCATGTGGTGGTTGGGTGGGGGAAAGAAGAGGTGCAGGCATGGGCTGCTCTGTAGGACATTGTGACCGTAGAAGGTCAATGAGCACAGGATTGCGGTTGGTTGGATATTTGGAGGAGAATAACCAAATGGCTACCTTTTGTATACCTTATTGGATATCATCTGCATATGTATATGAGAACACCTGGTGGAATATACAAGACAAAAGAGTTCCAAACAAAAGCATTGATGGTTTTGTTGATGAGCTCAATACTTCTTCCCTTATCCTGTATGGCCCTCAGCGTATAAAGTTTGATGCCACTAATAAACTACGGCTTTTGACCATCAGTCAGGGTCCACGTGTGTTATTATCGGCTCCGTGCGCCAAGTCTATCGCTGCGGGACAGCGACAACTGGCGCCTGAACAGGGACTTAAAAGAAGAAGAGAAAGTGCAGCGGAGACCCCCACAGAAAGTGGTGAGTGGGACAATGGGCCAGAACCAATGTAAGGCACAGTCTTTTATCTCTCTTATGCAGAATTTTTCAGTGAAAAGTGGAGTGAAGGTAACTAGGCAGCAATTGCGTTCTTATTTAGAGCTTGTTAGTGAATATAATTCTTGGTCTCCAGATGAATGGACACTAGAAACTGGACTTAAGAATTTTACTCAGAAAAATGATGAAAAGGCCGGAAGGATAGAAGATATTCAAGTTAGTTTTTGGATTATATTGGCTTTAATTAGAGCTATTATTATAATTTTAGAAGGGGAATCTGCAAGAAACTCTTCTAAGGGGAGACACCCCCAGAATGTAGGTAAAAAAGAAGTGTTTCATAGTGCAGACAAGGAAGAAAGAGAAAGCGAATCCTTAAGAGGCCCACCTAACAGGAAAGGACGCTGTAATATGGCTAAAAAAGAAACGCCTCATAGTACAGATGAGGAGGATGGCAAAGAGGAGCCTGAGAGAGATTTCCCTAATGGGAGACGCCACCGTAATGTGGCTAGGAAAGAAATGGCTTATACTACAGATGAAGATGAGAAAGAATGTGTGAGAGACCCTCCCACGAGGAGATGCCACTGTAATGCAGCTAAAAGAGAAAGGCCTTATACTACAGATGTGGAAATTAGGAAAAGAAAACTTGGAAGATGTTACCATAATGTGACTGAAAATGAAATCAGAACTAAGAAAAAGAAAATTCTCATTGTTAAACCACAGGATTTCTCTAGTGAGGTAAATGAGGCTGGGATAAAGCAACAGTTAAATATCAGCACATGCCGTCTTGCTCTTAAATCTGATCAAAGATATTTCCAAATGTCTGATGTTTTCTGGAGACCTCATGAATTCCGATTGCTTTTTCCAATCATTCTTAGTCAAGAAAATAATCAACCTGCCTATGAAAGCCTAGATGTTAATGTCACCATAGCTTTTAAAAAGGCTTTTGTGTCCTACGGACCTACTTCTTCTTATGTGTGGGAATATTTAAATGGTTGGAGCCAGGGAGCAAACTGGATTCCTTATGATTTTGAAGTAATAGCAAAAATAGGGTTTTCTCCTTCTCAATATTTACAATGGAAAATGTGGAGAAGCGATATGGCTAAAGAAAAACTGCTGTCCTTAGGAGCATCAGGTCGGCAACTCCCTGGTGGGGGACCATTGACTTATGATATGCTGGTTGGAGATGGACAGTGGGCTACTACAGAGTAACAGATACAGCTACCTCAAGCTGCGCTCATGCATGTATGAGACGTAGCATTGTGGGCATGGGAGAAAACTGAAACTGGGTCTGAATTTGCAGGCAGTTATACAAAAGTCATTCAAGGAGCCAGAGAATCTTATGCTGATTTTGTAAGACCTTTGACAGACTCCATTGAAGAACAAGTTAGGGGGGAAGGCACTAGGAAATTGTTGTTAAAGCAACTGGCCTTTGATAATGCGAATGAGGACTGCCAGGCTGTTATTGGTCCTATAAAAGAAAAAGAGGATCTTCTGGGTTACCTGAAAGCCTGTCGCACCATAGGGACATTTAAACATCATGCCTGCCTAGCAGCACTTGAAACTTTTGCTATTCAAAAACAAATGAAGGCTAAATGTTTTAATTGTGGCAAGCCAGGACACCTTAGAAAAGATTGCCGAATGCTTCCTTCAACTCAAAAATACCATGCGGATAATTTCTTTTTTTTTAAATTTATTTATTATTTTTAATTCATTAATTACATTGTATTATGTAACACAGTTTCATAGGTACTTGGATTCTCCCCACTCTTCCCCAAACCCTCCCACCATGGTGGATTCCTCTACCTTGTTACATAACCACAGTTCAAGTTCAGTTGAGGTTCCCGCATTGCAAGCATATACCAAACATAGAGTCCATCATCTTATTGTCCAGTCAAGTTCAATGGCTTCTTAGGTATACCCTCTCTGGTCTGAAGACAGAGCCAGCAGAGTATCATCCCGATCAATTAAAAGCTCCAACATACCCGGCGGCGTGGCCTAGTGGCTAAAGTCCTCACCTTGAACGCCCCGGGATCCCATATGGGCGCTGGTTCTAATCCCGGCAGCACCACTTCCCATCCAGCTCCCTGCAGTCGAGGATGGCCCAATGCATTGGGACCCTGCACCCATGTGGGAGACCTGGAGGAGGTTCCTGGTTCCCGGCTTCGGATCGACACACACCGGCCCGTTGCAGCTCACTTGGGGAGTGAAACATCGGATGGAAGATCTTCCTCTCTGTCTCTCCTCCTCTCTCTGTATATCTGACTGTGTAATAAAATAAATAAATCTTCAAAAAAAAAAGCTCCAACATACCATCAGCAAAAATTTACATCATTATGGAATTAATTGACATTGGAATGAGTAACCAATATGGTAAAAGTAAATGCGGGGGGCAACTGCCGCTCCTCACAGTGTGGCGGCTGTGGGGGGTGCCCCTGCCGGGTCGGACCCAATGCTGGGGGCTCACGCCAAAGACACTGCCGCAAGGCAGTGAACGAGTCCTCGGCCTCATCCAGGGTGGCCAGTGCACCATGTGGTGCCAGGCTTTGCCTGCTGGCCGCCCGGCCGGGAAGCTCTGGGGTAATGGGTGTCCGAATTGCTGCTTAGATAGCTCTAGGTTGACCCCACTGTTTCTGGGTTCTGAGTCAATCCTAAAGATTCCCAACGCCAGTGGCTCTTCTTTTGGAGAACTTCTAATCACTCAATAATGCTGAGCTTTGAACACCTATAATGCAGAAAATAACCCCCAGATTGTCTAGCAGGATATTTTTTTGCCTGACATGATGTTGGTTCAGGAGACTGGTCACATTAGGCAGATCCATAATTTTAACTAGCACTCTAGAACCTTATCCTGGGGTGGACTCTGTGCAGGATGTGTGGGCCACACCCTGTAGAAAGTTTGGCCCCACTGGTAAACCTAAATTTTAGGTGGTTATGGACTAAGCTAGGTGTGACCAAGGAGCCTGCCATCAATCACAGGTAAAGGGATCCGCCATAGACTGGACTGGGCAAGGCAGCAGCACCCAAATGTGCATCCTGAATAGGTTGTGGGGTGGGCCGGACTGCAGCATTCACCAGCTCATACAAGGCCAAATGGGAGGCCAGAGTACACCGGGTACTGGCCTAAAAACCAATGGCATGTATGTAAACTGGGTTTGGGAGTGGATCAAGTAGAGGTACTTGGGAAGCTCCCCTGGCGAGTCATAGCTCTCACTGGTGAACACGCCGTCCAGATCTGGGGGTCGGACAAGCAGGGCATAGTAGCTCCAAAATGTGTAAATTGGTAATGGAACGTAATGTACTGGGCAGGACTGAGCAAACCTTTGTTTACAAGCAAAACTAGAAACCAGCATGGAACACAGGTCATACCGAGCTAGGCTCTTGCACCTACTGGTCCTCAGAGCAACCACGGGCAGGTGCATGATTTACAGCTAGGAACAAGCCCAATCGGGGAGGTAACAGGACACCCTAACTAGGTTGAGGTTCCCACCAAGGGGCGTATGTGCTAGAATTGGGGCTGCGTTCTATCTAGGAAACAGTTGCAGTCACCCGAGGCACTAGTGTGGGCTGGGATTGGATGCACCAGGCCAGTTCAGACCCCAACACCATCTGGTGTCATGGAGAACCAGGGGGTAGATGTGGGACTGACTAGGCTGGGTCTCAACCCCCTACTGAGCCATGCGTGAGCTGTATGTGGGTATGGACGAGCCATGGCCGGGCTGAAACATCCAACAACAAGAACCAGAATGGGGTGAAAGCCAGCCAGGAAAAGCCACTGTCCCTGCTAGGACAGGACGTGAACTGAGTTGGGTTGGCTCAAGGACCCCCTGGCATGCGCAAAACCTGCCGTTGGGAGGGGTTCTGATGGAGGAGCCTGGGCAACTCCTCTGGCAGGACACAGTCCCTGCAGGTAAGCGCAAGAAGCATGATAGGAAACAGTCCAGAATAGGCCATGGAAAGTTTCCCACTGGCACACATTCAGCATGGGTCAGGAGCAGACCAGGCTTAGTCAGTCCATATTACCCACTGGCAAATCCGATCACCAGATCAGAGTGTGGGATGAGCCGGGTTTGGTCGCGACAAAACCAGTACACATTATGGAATGCCAGGGCGTGGTTGCCTGTACTGGATATGAATGCAGCACCCAACCAGCACACGTGAGATCCAGGAAGGAAGGGAGGGGCAGAACTGGCGGGGGGATTAAGGGGCTGGTTCCCTCGCTGGACAGCTACTCCCACCGGAGAGCGTGGGCTGGGATAGAGACAGACTAGACTATGCAAGGCTACAACACCTGTGCGCTGCATGTGGAATAGATCAGGGAAAAGCCAGGCTGGTCTGATTATTCCTGCTGGTGCAAGCATAAATTAGAATGGGTGAAGGATGTTTGGGCATAGCCGCAGAAGCTGGCACTGGAGACTAATTCTGTCAAGTCAAATCACAGAACCACCTAAAGAGTGCATAAACCGGGACAGAGAGACCTGGGAGGGAAAAAGTGGGTTCCCCCTTCTTGGGTCACTAGTCCCATGGGAGGGCATGAAAACTAGGATGGGGGCTGGGATGGCTAGATAGAGAGGCACTCAACAACACCCGTGAGGGCTGGATGGTTGAGTTGGTTAGATAGAACTAAGCTTTAATACCCATTGACAAGTGCCAGATCCAAATGGGATGGGGGACAGATTGGTCTTCTGCTACACATACTGGCAAACCAGGGGCGGGCCGGGTGAGGGTTATCGTGGGTTGCCCCAACTAGGCTGCAGCTCCCACTGGTTAGTGTGAGGGCCGAGTATGTGCTGGGCCGAACCAGACTGGACTGCAACACCCATTGGTTCCAGTGCAACTCGGGACTGAAAACAGAACCAACCCAGCAATTGCAACCACCAGCTGATCGGGGTGATGGACTGTGCTGGGCCCTGTGCTTGCTAGAACATGCAAGAAACTAGTCTGGGAATACCTCAAAGTTTCTTTGGAGATCTCCCCAATCGAACTGCTGGACTCAGAACTCTAATCAAGAAAAGACAGAAGACAGAGCAGATCAATCATTCATCTCAGCTACATGTTAGCAGCGAAAATGGGGCAAACGGAGACTTTATGATGGACCATATCAATCAGTGGACGACCTCATCGAGCGAAACTGGCAGCAATTCATAACTGGAGAACTATTAACACCACTCGAGCACATATCTCAGAGCATGCCCCACATCCGGGACTCGGGGTGGGCGGGAAACCGGGTGGGGCTTCTCCCTCAATATCCTCCTTTACCTCAGATACAAGATGGAAACAATATGGACATAATAGTATTGCCCACTTCCCTATCCCCCTGAACCTTTTTTTTTTCTTTTTCTTTCTTTAACTGTAATTAACTATGAAAAGATTGTCAACAACAACACAATAAAATAGATTATAAAAAAAAAAGTAAATGCGAGTTCTTAACCACCTTCTGTGACCATCTCATTGACATTTCAATTTTAGTTTATACACAACATATAACAAACCAACATGCACTCCTATGTTCATAGCAGCACAATCAGTAATTGCAAAAACATGGAAGCAGCCAAAATGCCCATCAACAGAGGATTGGATAAGAAAGCTATGGTTCATCTACTCCATGGAATACTACTCAGCTATTAAAAAAACAAAATGCAGTTCTTTGTGGCCAAATGGGCCAAACTGGAAACCATAATGCTAAGGGAAATGAGCCAATCCCAAAAGGTTAAATACCACATGTTTGCCTTAATTCATGCGGATACTTTCAACAGTCACTCCCCTGGAATATGTCCTAAGTGCCAAAGAGGCTGACACTGGAAAAAAGAATGTAAATCCAAATTTGACCGTGATGGCAGATGCCTGTGGCCAGAAGACTCTGGGGGGGTTCAGCCCCAGGTCCCAAACATTCACAGGTTTACAAAACGGGAATCTGCAGAGAAGCTACAAACTTAAAACTACCACTGTCTCATTGCCCCACCTGTGCTCCTCACCCTGCAAGTATAAATCCTCGAGGCTGAAATTCCAATCAATTGTGGTGTATGCATGTTATTCATATAGCACTTTTTCCTATACAGCATTGCTTAATTATGTATACTAATTTTTAAGTACAAGTCTTTATATTATGTTAATTTTTATGTTCACTGTCTCATTAGGTTCTCATTGTTTAAAATTAACAAAAGATGTTCTTGCTTTAAGGAGTGTTTGGGTGATGTCATTATATCATTTTAAAGTGAATGTTTGCTGTTTTGTTTGTTAATGTACCCAAGTTGTAACTGCATGTCTTTTGGAATATTTTATAATGCTGAGGAAGCTGGCCTTCAGTTTAATGGCTGGATTTCACAATAATCACCAATTTCAAAGTCTTTTGTTGTGGTAGATGTTTAGCAAACTGACTTCATCTGTATATCCATTGCAACTTTTGGGAGCTTGGAATTCAAAGAAGATACTAGGCTTTTGTAAATCTTGAGGGTTTTTGGGGGGGACATTTAATAAATATGTGAAATTTTATCATAAATGATTTGGTATAAAATTGAATTCGAACACTATTTGATTATTTCAAGGTATAAGTTAATGTGATATTCATTGTCTACAAAGTGTTTGCATGTATTAATTGCATGTATTAATGTAATTCTTGTGTTTTTGGCTGGTTATCAAATCTCTCACTGCCTTTAATGTGTCAAGGTTTTGTATTTGTTTTAAAGATATTTGAGTGATGATCTCGCATCAATAACCAATTGTAATCTATCATGTGTTATGCTAATGTCAACAACAAATCTTGTTTCAGATATTTTTAGCTATCCTTAAAAAAGCAGTTAAGAATTCAAAGGTTTCAAATCCTAGGGATTCCTTTGGTATTCTTCCAAGGCCTCAAGAATGCCAACGGATCTATCTCCCATTTTGTGGAGACAGTTGACCAGGCTATTGGATTATACTAAGATTATTGCCAAATAGCAAATGGAGTAAAATTTTATTGTGTCAAAATGATGTATGCATCCATGGAGTTGTAAAGGTTTAATTTTAGTTTGCGCGCTTAAATGATTCAGCTCTAAAAGTTGTATCTGGTTGCTAACTATGTACTCTTAGGATGGTGTATTACTGGGAAGACTGAAATTTGCATTTTTAGATTGATGGAGGGATTTCATAGCGTGATCAATGTTTTTGTCTGAGTTTCTCGGTTCAAAACTATTGATTTAATGGTGTTTCACTTACTGGTTTCTGGTGAACACTACTACTACACTTGGTTGAGAATAATATTTTCCAGTCTCCAAAAGTGTGTGTGTGTGTGCGCGCACGCATGCATGTGTGTCTTAACATTTTGTCCTTTGTAAAAAGTTGTTTAAAATTGTTATCATGTGTTGTTGTTTGTTTATCAAGAGCAGGTTGCCTTGGGGCTGTGGCAACCTGCAGCCACGCCCAGAGCTTTCCGATAGGATTGCAAAAGCACAAGGATGTTAAAGTTATGCTTTGAAAGCAGAAGGAGGGGAATGTGCTACCCCGTAAATGCATTAATTTGGCCTTACTCACCTTAAATTTTCTTCAGATTTTGTCTCCTGGTAAGCACCAGCTCTGCGTTACTGGAGGCTGCTTGCAGGCTAAACCTGGATGCCTTTGGTTTGGTGGAGGGATGCAGCCACTCACAAGTGGAGAGGTCCTGACCCCTTGCTAACTGTGGAAAGAGGGTTTGTGTTTTCCCAGAAACTGAGCTGCAGACTGTGTGGGTGCCAGCTGGTAATGTAAAGCCCTGGACTCCATTCACTGGAGGAAGCGCCTGCAGTAAGACAACTTCGTGACTTCATCCTGAAAGATCCATCTCCATCAAGGAGACATTGGAGGAGGAGGAGGAGGCTAGACGCCTCCCAACACCGGGTGACGTGAGGGATCCTAAGAGATTGGTGCATCAAGTGCAACTGTCCTTGACATTATGATGCATTTGATAAACACTAATAATCCATGGGAAAGGTTATGCTCTTGTCCCTAGAATTTCTTGATGGATCCTCAAAACTATGGCTCATCTGACCTCGAAAGTGCTGCAACTCCCTTGAAGTCAACGCTGCCCCTGGAGGAGATGGAACCCCCAGTGAAGCTGCCTCTAAGAACTGAAAAGCTAAATTTGTTTAATATTCCTCTGGTTCCACTACAGGTCGGGAGTGCAGAGAAATTCTCCACCTTCTTAGAATGTTTGAGGAAGACTTTAAGTGCAACTTGTTATTTATAGATTTTAATGACCTTAGACATTAGAAAAGCCATAGAAATTTGTGGTGGTATCCAAGGACGACTCTGACACCCTCTTAAAGGAGGTTGTGTGTATAGAGCAAGAGGAATCTCAGGGTGGAGCAGGAGGATAAGAGGAGCCCTCTATCCTAGTCCCGGAGACCCCTGGAGGCCTCCCATGTGCTTTCGCTGCAGGAGCAGTAGATACCTGCCTCATCAAGGACATCGAGAACTGTATCCCGACTGCCAAGGAGATCACAAGGAAGATGAGTGCCCTTGGAGGCCGAGAACTCTGAGGTCAGTCCTTTCCTATTGGATTTCTCACAAGGGATTGAAGCAGCCCAGTACCCTGCTCATAGGGTCTGGTGACCTGGGAACTTAAACCAGGAACCCCGGGAGGCACTCAGAGACAAAAGGATTGTAGGAGGAGCTTCCTCTAGTCCTTCACTAGTTCCAGCCTTGGCTCCCAGCCCTCTCTTACACCAACCATCAGGGTTGCTTGTGAGCTCCATGTAGAGTTAAATTCTTCCTCACTAACTAAGTTGTTGGGGATTTCCCTGCTCACCTGCCTAAGACTTTTCTATTCTTCAATTGTTAAATGCAAAGTTCTGTAAAAACAGTGCTTAATCACTATTAAGTGCAAAGTTTAAATTAGGTTAAGAATCTCTTTGAAAAGTTTTTATCAATTTAAAACTGTTAATGCTAAACAAGATGTAACTGTAACTGTAAAGAACTTTGATGTTATGTTTGAACTCAGCTGCTATGTATGTTAATGTTGGTCTTTACACTGTTCCTGTGCCACTCTGATTTCAGTTAAACATAAAAGCATCTTACCTCAGCAGAAATTATCTAATATATAATATTGCTTCTCCCCATTTTTTTTGCTCTTCCAAGAGCATGTTCCCCCTACATACATCTTTCAAGCCTAATTTTACAAAACACAGAAGGGGGATTTGTAGGAGGACATTGTGACCATAGAAGGTCAGTGAGCACAGGATTACAGTTGCTTGGATAATATTTGGAGGAGAACAACCAAATGGCTACCTTTTGTATACCTGATGAGATACCATTTGTATAAGAACAGTTGAGTGGAATGTAAAATGCAAGAGAAAAGGACTTCCAAACAAAGGCATAGAAACAGTTGATGGTTTTGTTGATGAACTAAGTATCTCTACCCCAATCCTGTATGACCCTCAGTGTATAAAGTCTGATGCTACTAATAAACTACGGCTTTTGACCACCAGTCAGGGTCCATGTGTTATTATCGGCTCCGTGCACCAAGTCCATCGCTGTGGGACAGCGACACTCTGGGCAGGAATGGGGGCCAAGAAAGCTACATGATTTCCCATGAGGCCTATGGAGCAGATTCCCCCAAGGCTGCCAGATACAACCTGAGTCCACGCTGTGGTCACAGACAGTCCTGGCTGCTGGCTTCAGCATGCCAGTCTGTGTGCCGGGGCAGGGTCTGGGTGTTACCCCAGATCCACAGCCCCAGATTCTCACATAGCCTCCCTCACCCTCGGTTTTTGTGAATATTCTGACATCCTTTGTCTCCATACACATTTTTAAAATGACTTATTTACCTTGATATGGCTGTGTGTGAACCTAGGAAACTGCAAGCTTGGCCTTAACAGTCTTCACTTATACTGCTTTTGTTGTTGTGATTTAATCCTTTCCTTTTTGTGAAAGGTGTAATTTGATATCTATTTCAGGAGGTATTAAAACAATGATAATCAATTGGTATTGTTTTGCTTTTAATATAAAATATAAACATATATGCCATGGGTACATCCAAGCACATGTAGGATTATCCACACATACAGTTTTTTTTTTTAATTTTATTTTAAATTCATTAATTACATTGTATTATGTGACACAGTTTCGTAGGTACTGGGATTCTCCCCACCCTTCCCCAAACCCTCCCACCATGGCGGATTCCTCCACCTTGTTGCATAACCACAGTTCAAGTTCAGTTGAGATTCCCGCATTGCAAGCATATACCAAACATAGAGTCCAGCATCTTATTGTCCCGTCAAGTTCAACGGCTTCTTAGGTATACCTTCTCTGGTCTGAAGACAGAGCCAGCAGACTATCATCCCGATCAATTAAAAGCTCCAACATACCATCAGCAAAAATTTACATCACCATGGAATTAATTGACATAGTAATGAGTAACCAATATGTTAAAAGTAAATGCGAGTTCCCAGCCACCTTCTGTGACCACCTCATTGACATTTCAATTTTAGTTTATACACAACCTATAACATTCAAAACATAACATGTTATACATAAGATCATATCATCTTAAATTAAGGCAAACATGTGGTATTTAACCTTTTGGGATTGGCTCATTTCCCTTAGCATTATGGTTTCCAGTTTGGCCCATTTGGCCACAAAGAACTGCATTTTGTTTTTTTTAATAGCTGAGTAGTATTCCATGGAGTAGATGAACCATAGCTTTCTTATCCAATCCTCTGTTGATGGGCATTTTGGCTGCTTCCATGTTTTTGCAATTACTGATTGTGCTGCTATGAACATAGGAGTGCATGTTGGTTTCTCATAGAACAAGTGTTCTGGATATATTCCTAGGAGTGCTATTGCCGGGTCATACGGTATGTTGTATTTGAGTTGTTTGAATGTTCTCCATACTGATTTCCATAGAGGCTGTACCAGCCTGCAGCCCCACCAGCAGTGGAGTAGGGTTCCCTTTACCCCGCAACCTCGCCAACAAGTGTCGTTGGTGCTTTTATTCATGTGGGCCAGTCTTACTGGCGTTAGGTGGTACCTCATTGATGTTTTAATTTGAATTTCCCTTATTGCCAGGGAACTTGAGCATGTTTTCATATGTTTATTTGTCATTTGGGTTTGTTCCTTTGTGAAGTGTTTGCCCATTTCCCATGCCCATTTCTTGAGTGGCTTGTTTGTTTTGACATTTTGGTTGTTTTGTAGCTCTTTGTATATTCTGGAGATCAGCCCTCTATCACCTAAGTCGTGTGCGAAGATCTTCTTCCATTCTGTGGGTTGCCTTTTTACTTTGTTGATTGTTTCTCTAGCTGTACAGAAGCTTCTTAGTTTGATGAGGTCCCAATTGTTTATTTTGGTCTTGATTTCTACTGCATTTGGAGTCTTTTTTAGGAAGTGAGGGCCTACCCCTAAGTGTTGCAGTGTGTTTCCAACATTTTCTTCCAAAAGTTTGAAGGTTTCTGGATGTAGGTTTAAATCTTTTATCCATTTGGATTTGATCTTAGTATATGGTGAGAGATGTGGGTCTATCTTTTTGTTTCTGCAGGCTATCAACCAGTTGTCCCAACAGCATTTATTGAACAGACCTTCCCATTTGCCTGGGTTGTCGTTTGTCTTTTTGTCAAAGATTATTTGGCTGTATTTCTGTGGGTTCCCATCTGGTGTTTCTATTCTGCTCCATTGATCTTCTTCTCTATTTTTTTGCCAGTACCAGGCTGTTTTGATAACCACTGCCCTATAGTATGTCCAGAGGTCCGGAACTGTGATTCCCCCTGCTAACTTCCTGTTCTTCAGGATGGTTCTAGTTATCCGTGGTTTTTTGTGTTTCCAGATGAACCTTTGAATCATTGTTTCCAGATCTGTGAAGAATGTTTTGGGCAATTTGATTGGGGATTGCGTTGAATGTATATATTGCTTTTGGCAGTATAGACATTTTAATGATATTGATTTTACCTATCCAGGAGCATGGGATGTTACTCCATCTTTCTAGATCTTGTTCAATTTCTTTTTTAAGTAGTTTGTAGTTTTCTTCAAATAGGTCTCCTACATTTTTGGTTAGATTTATTCCCAGATACTTCATGCTTTCCTTTGTTACTTTGAATGGTATCTTGCTGGTTAGATCTTTTTCCAACTTGGGGCTGTTAGCATACACTATGGCTGTTGATTTTTGTTCATTAATTTCGTACCCTGCCACTCTACCAAACTCTCGTATAAGTTCTAGTAGTCTCTGTGTTGAGCCTTTTGGCTCTTCCATATAAAGAATCATGTCATCTGCATATAGTGAAAGCTTGACTTCTTCATTTCCCATTTGGATTCCTCTGATTTCTTTTTCTTGTCTTATGGCCTCAGCGAGTACCTCTAGAACTATGTTGAATAGCAGCGGAGAAAGTGGACATCCCTGTCTTGTTCCAGATCTCAGTGGGAAGGGTTCCAGTTTTTCTCCATTCAGTATGATGCTGGCATTGGGTTTTCATATATTGCTTTGATTATGTTGTGGATTTTTCCATCTATGCCTACCTTGGTTAGAGTCTTTAGCAGGAAGTTGTGCTGAATTTTGTCGAAAGCTTTTTCTGCATCTATTGTTACTATCATGTGATTCTTGTTTTTCAGTTTTTGGATGTGGTGTATCACATTTATGGATTTGCGAATGTTGAACCATCCCTGCATTCCAGGGATGAATCCTACTTGATCTGGATGAATGATCTGTCTGATGTGTTTTTGAATTCTGTTGGCTAGGATTTTGTTGAGAATCTTAGCATCAATGTTCATCAAAGAGATAGGTCTGTAGTTTTCCTTCTCTGTTAGTTCTCTGTCTGGTTTTGGGATTAAGGTAATGTTGGCTTCATAGAATGAGTTCGGAAGGGTTGCCTCTTTTTCTATTGTTTTGAAGAGTTTGTAGAGGATTGGGGTTAGTTCTGTTCGGAATGTTTGGTAGAATTCTGGAGTGAAGCCGTCTGGGCCTGGGCTTTTCTTTGTTGGGAGGTCTTTAATCACTGATTCAATCTCTTCTTCAGTTATGGGTTTGTTCAGGTTGATTGTTGCCTCTGGGCTAAGTTTTGGCAGGTTGTGTGAGTCTAAGAACTTTTCCATTTCTTGGTGGTCTTCTGATTTGTTGGAGTACAGTGCTTTGTAGTAATTTCTGATTATGTTCTTAATGGTTGTAATGTCTGTTGTTATGTTGCCTTTTTCATCTTTGATGCTGTTAATTCTTGCTTTCTCTTGTTTTTTCTTTGTCAGACGGGCCAGCGGGGTGTCTATTTTGTTTATCTTTTCAAAAAACCAGCTTTTTGATTCGTTGATTTTGTGTATGGTTTTTTTTATTTCTATCTGGTTGATTTCCTCCCTTGTTTTGATGATTTCTTGTTTCCTGTTGTGTGTGGGGCTCATCTGCTGTTGCTTTTCCAATTCCTGGAGGTGTGTGGTTAGTTCCTGTATTTGGCGACTTTCTTGGGCCTTGACATGAGCTCCAATTGCGATGAGTTTACCCCGTAGCACTGCTTTGGCAGTGTCCCACAAGTTTTGGAATGTTGTATCAGAGTTTTCATTGGTTTCCATAAATTTTTTGATCTCATCTTTAATTTCTTCCCTGACCCATTGTTCGTTTAATAGCATATTGTTCAACCTCCAAGAGTTTCTGTATTTCCTTGGGACATTTTGAATTGCTGATTTCCAGTTTCATTCCGTGGTGGTCTGAGAGGGTACATGGTATGATTCCTATCTTTTTGAAGTTATTTAGATTTGCTTTGTGTCCTATCATGTGGTCGATCCTGGAGAAGGTGCCATGCACTGCTGAAAAAAATGTATAATCTGTGGTCTTAGGATAAAAAATTCTATAAATGTCTATCAAGTCTAGTTGTTCTAATGTTTGTACGAGCTCTGTTGTTTCTTTGTTGAGTTTTTGTTTTGTTGATCTGTCTATAGTTGTTAGCGGGGTGTTAAGATCGCCCACTATTATTGTGTGTGTATCTATGTCTCCCCTTAAGTCTGTAAGTAGTTGCTTCACGAAGCTAGGCGCATTGGAATTAGGTGCATATATGTTCACGATTGTAATTACTTCTTGATGGATCAGTCCCTTCACCAATATATAATGTCCTTCTCTGTCCTTTTTGATGTCTGTCAGCTTGAAGTCTAGGTCATCTGAGATTAGAACAGCTACGCCAGCCTTTTTTTCTCGTCCATTGGCATGAAATGTCTTTTTCCATCCTTTCACTTTAAATTTCTTACAGGATTTTCTGGTTAGATGTGTCTCTTGTAGGCAACATATAGTTGGGTGCTGTTTGATGATCCATTCCGTTAATCTATGCCTTTTGATTGGTGAGTTTAAGCCATTTGTGTTTAGAGATAATATTGAGAGGAATTGGTTTTGGGCTGCCATGAGTGTAAGTGTGCAAGTGTGTATTTGCGACTATTAGAGTTTCTGATTGGTTGACTTTTCTTGTATGGATTTTAGTGGGGAGGTCTTCCCATTTGCCATCTTTGATTTTGGTTTGTATTTTTTTTTTCTGGGTTTAGCACCTTCCTGAGGAGATTTTCCAGAGCTGGTTTCGTGTTGATGTATTCTTCGAGTTTCTCTTTACTGTTGAAGTATTTGATTTCATTCTCAAATATAAATGAGAGCTTTACTGGGTACATTATTCTTGGTTGGCAGTTGTTTTGTTTCAGGATTTGATAGGTTTTACCCCATTCTCTCCTTGCTTGGAGCGTTTCTTCTGATAGGCCGGCTGTGATCCTGATTTCCCTTCCCCTGAAAGTAATCTTATCCTTTTTTCTTACTTGTCTTAGAATGGTTTCCTTGTATCCACTTGAAGGTAGCTTGAGGACCACATGTCTGGGAGACAATTTGTTTGGGTCGTATCTACTGGGGGTTCTTTGTCCTTCCTGGATTTGTGCTGGATTTATATTTCCAGTATTCTGGAAGTTCTCCTGTATTATCTCATTGAGCACCCGTTGCAAGCCTGTCTCCTTTTCCACTCCTTCGGGAAGGCCTATTATTCTAATATTTGATTTTTTGAGGTTGTCCTTCATTTCCTGTATGGACCTATTGGCTTTCTCTAGATTTGTCTCCAACTGTTTGATGAGCTGCTGCCTTTCATTCTGATTGTCTTCCAATTCTGATATTCTGTCCTCTGCTGTGTTCATTCTGTTGGTTAGGCTTTCAATTTTGTGCTCTATATCGAGGATTCCCTTTTTGATTTGATTTATTTCTGCAGTGATATGGTTTTCGAATGCCTTAGACTCTTCCCAGCGCTTTTCACTCTCTCTGACGAATTTCATCATTAGCTTCTTAAAGTCCTTATTTAATAGTTCCTCTATGTCTTCATCTTGCATCTCAGATATTGAGATTAGTTTTTGGTTGTATTGGGAGGGAGTGCTTGATCTTTCCTCTGGGTCATTGCTTTTTCTGATACTTCTCCTCATTGTGTTTTTGCTTCTTGTTGTTTTGAGATTTTAGGGGTGATTCAGCTGAGCCGGCTCTGGTTTGGGGTCTCAGGCTGAGCCCAGCAGGGCTTACTGCCTGAGTCACCAGCTGCTTTCAGGGTCTGTAGCTCACAGCCCCGAGCTGGGTCAGGAGGCTTTGTGGGCCAGCCCTAGTGCCAGGCCCCTTCCCCTGTGGCTCCCTCTCAAAGGCAGTGCCCTACAGATTCACTCTGCTGAGCTGCGCCTGGGCTTTGGGTCACAAGGCTAATACAGCGGGGGTCTCTGCCTCAGTGCTGAGCCGAGACTCTCCTTCAGGGCTTGAGGTTAGCACAGCAAGGGCTCCTGCTGCTTGGAGTCTAAAATCCCCAACCCCGGCCTGTGCTGGGCTGGAGATCTCCACAGCCCCAGTGCCAAACTCGGAAGCGCTGCTCAGCCGAGGGCTGCAACACCGCAGGCAGGTCTTTCGGAGCGGGCTCCTGCTGGGAAAACCTGTCCGGCCAGTTCAGCTGAGCCCGCTCTGGTCTGGCCTATCTAGCTGAGCCCAGCTGGGGACTCCGCCCTGAAGAAGCCACTTCCTCAGCTGCACTCTCTCAAGGGTGGAAGCGGATCTCTGAGAGGCACAGAGCCCTTGAGGTGAGACATGCCCCTACTAGTCTGCTCCTCTGCCCAGGACGTGATTCCCTGTCGAGCGTTGCCCAGCCTCTGGGGCTCCGGGCGAGTCCAGCAACAAGATCCACGGACTCTCCTGTAGCCAGTCCACAGCTCGGAGCCCATACGGGGATCTCTGAGCCCCAGTCCCACAGCGCCGCTCCTGTTCCCTCTGCACTCCCCCACAGCCGCTGAGCAGCGGGTAGGCAAGCCTCTGGGAAATCTCCCCTGCTTTTCCTCCACTTCTGCAGGGATAATGCACCCAATGATCAGTCCAGTAGCCTCCTCTGGGGGCTCCTGCCTTCCAGGGGACTGGTGCCCCTGTCGGTGTGGGCGCCTATCCTTCCAGCCGCCTCTGTTTTCCCTGGGGCGGTTGAGCCTCTGCCGCCTTCCCCCTGCCTGGGATCGTGACTCACCAGGTTTCTCGCAGCGTGCTGTATTTTCTTTCCTACTTTTTGCGGCTGTTCCTTCACGCTGTGTAGATCTTCTTGCTTTAGTGAACTCCAGTGACCTTCTTGCTCTTCTCCCTACAGTTTCGCGCCTCCTGGCCTGTTTCTCTGCTGGATCGGCTCCCCTCCTTCCCTACTCTACCCTACACCAGCTCTCTGCAGTCGGCCATCTTTTTCCCACACATACAGTTTTATATTCCATATTTTATTGTGACCCAAAGATGGGAAGCAATTCAGGGACCTGTAGATAGATGACTAGCTAAATGAACAAGTATGTATGTATCTTCACAGTGGAATATTCTCCAACAGTAAACAGGAAAAGAAGAGAATGAGGGGAAAAGGAGGAAGTGAAGAGGAGGAAAGAAAGAGAAAGAAGAAAATGAGGAAGAAAATGCAATGAGAACACTTTATGCATACTTCTTTGGAGATACTATCAGAGTTTGTGTGTGTATATGTGTGCGTGTTTAGCATGTATTGTGTTGCCAGGTTTTGTCTCAGTGTGTACAGCAGGAATTGTGGTGCCAGAGAGTGAGTGTGGCATTATGGTGCCAGAGTGTGTGGGGAGGGGGTAGGTGTTGTGGTGCCAGGGTCCATGTGTATGTGTGTGTGTGTGACATTGTTGTACCAGGGTATACATATGTGTGTGTGAGTGGCATTGTGTTCCCATGATGTGTGTGGGGGGACAGGTATTGTGGTGCCAAGGTGTGTTTGTGTGTAGCAGACATTGTCATGCCAGTGTGTAACTGTGTGTCTCTGTGTGTGTGTGTGTTTCTGAATGTGTGTGTGCATGGCATTGTCAGGGTGTGTGGGTGGGGCATTCATTGTGGTGCCAGGTTTCTTTGTGTGTGTAGCAGGCATTGTGGTCCCAGGGTGTATGTGTGTTTGTGTGTGTTTGTGAGGTATTGTGATGCTTTGGAGTGTGAGTGCAAGGCATCTTTGGCCAGTGTGTGTGTGTATGTGGTGTGGGAGATTGGGGTGCCAGGGTGTGTGGGGGGCATTCATTGTGGTGCTAGTGTGTGTGTTGAGGCATTATGGTGCTGGAGTGTGTGTGTGTGTGTGTGTAGCAGGCATTGTGGTGTTGGGTGTGTGCTTATGTATGCGTTTGTGAGGCATTTTGATGCCAGGGTGGGTGTGTGTGAGTCACCTTGGTGCCAGGGTGTGTGTTTGTGTGTGTGTCATTGGGGTGTCAATGTGTGTATGTATGTGTTACATTGTGGTGCCAGAGTGTGTGCATGGGACATTCATTGTGGTGCCAGGGTGTGTGTGTATGTATGTGGGGGGGCATTATGGTGCCAGGGTGTGGGTTGTGTCTGTCTGTAGCAGTCATTGTGTTCCCAGGATGTATATGAGAGTAAGTTATTGTGTTGCCAGTGTGTGTGTGTATGTGTGTGTGTGTTTAGCAGACTTTGTGTTGCCAGTGTGGTTTTTGTGTGTGAGGTTTTGTGATTCTAGGGCGGGTGTGTGTGTGAGGAATTTTGGTGCCAGGGTGTGTGTTTTTATGTGTGTCATTGGGATGACAGGGTGGGGGGCAGACATTGTGGAGCCAGGTTGTGTGTGTAGCAGGCATTGTAGTACCAGGGTGTGTTTGTGCGTTTAATTGTGGCATCACTTTGTGTGTGTGTGTCATTGTGATGCTATGGTGTGTGTTGACAGTGGCATTGTGGTTACATGGTGTGTGTTTGTGTGTGTATGTATGGCATGGTGCCAGGGTGTGTGCATGGGGCAGGAATTGTGGTACCAGGGTGTGTGTATGTGTAATTGTGGTGCCAGGGTGTGGGGTGTGTCTGTAGCAGTCATTGTGTTCCCAGGGTGTGTGTGAGTGTGCCAGGTAATATGGTGCCAGGGTGTGTGTGTTTGTGTGACATTACAGTGCCAGGGTATGTGGGGAGGTTACAGGCATTGTGGTACCAGGGTGTGTGTGGATGGGACAGGTACTGTGGTGCCAGTGATGTGTGTGTCTGTGTGTGTGTGTGTGTGCATGTGCGTGTGTGATATTGTAGTCCTAGGGAGTGTGGAGGGGTCAGGCAATGTGGTGCCAAGCTGTGTTTGTGTGTATGTGACATTATGGTGCCAGGGTGTTTGGTTGGGACTTTCGTTGTGGTGCCAGGGAGTGTGTGAGTGTGTGTGAGTGTGTGTGTGTGTGTGTGTGTGTGATTGTAGTGCCAGGATGTGTGTTGTGTCTGTCTGTAGCATTCATTCCTAGGATATATGTGACATGAGGCCCTGGACCCTGGGAAGTTGGGAGGAGATGCTGGAACCTGGCCCCTGTTGCCCTCAGGAGGCGGCGGGAGTGGCTGGGCCTGGGATCCCCAGGAGCGGGGAAGGAACCATGGGCGGTGCTGGTGGTCAAGTCTGCGGGGGTCTCGGGGGTCACAGGGATCTCTGGCTCTGTGTGTGTGGGGGGGGCACTCCTTTACATCCCGCATTTTCCTCGCAAGTAATTGCTTGTGATGCAAGGGGGGCTTGGGAGCACTCTAACTCAGACACCAACCTGTTTTTTACTTTTGATTTCCTATCCGAGGGAAAAAATGTTAGTGACCACCCTCCACCCCCAAGCTCCTGGTTCCTCCTGTGTAAACGAGGCACAAGGAAGCCCACGCTGATACTGACAGTGACAGACTGTAATTAGCTCTCTCAGTTTTGGGATCAGGCTGTGAGCTGGGAGGGGGTCTTGTTGTCACCCCCCCCCCGGTTTCACAGATGAATACCCCATGCATGGTCCATGGGCCCAGGGACTGAGGGAATGGCCATCAGGACCCTGCTGTGAAGGTTTGAAAGCAAATGTTTATATCTGTGGGGTAGTTGGGTACATCGATTTCTCTGGACCTGCCTTGGGCAAAGCTTCCACATAGGTCCTTGGGTGGACAGAATTCTGGTTGTCAGTTGCTTTATTGTTTGGGCAGTTTTCTTAGACTCTGCTGTGTGTGTGTGTTAGGCCACCTTTGGAGATGACTGAGGAAGGAGGTTACCTGTTCTACCTTTATAAGACTACAAATACAATGCTCGTATTTTTAGATGATCTTGCTTCACTGATCAGTACTAAATGAATGCTTGAAGAGTGTAAGTGATAAATAGGAAACACATAAAACAGATTGATGTTTTGCTCTGGGCACTTGGGGTTGGGGGTAAAACGATTTTGCTTGGCAGAAAACTGGGTATAAAGTGAAAAATGTTCATACAGCGCTGGTTTAAAACATAGGGAATGTGGTTAATGCCTTGCCATGTAAACAGACGGCTAAAGAACTCCCAACTGAACTTCATCTATGTCAATTGCATAGACCTGCAATTTTTTTTTTTTTAAATTATTTATTATTTAACTTCAGTAATTACATTGTATTATGTGACACAGTTACATAGATACTTGGGTTCTCCCCACCCCTCCCCAAACCCTCCCACCATGGTAGACCTGCAATTTTAAGTAGTCATGATGTTGATTTTTCTTTTAGGAATGTGAAATTCCATTTTAAGGTTTTTTTTTTTTTATCTCCAAATTCTGTGCATGTGCAATCATTAGCTGGAGCAGTTTCAGCATTCAGACCGCTTCGCTCTGGTTTTATAAGGAGTGCGATTTAGATCACGGCTGTCGTCACTGAATGGAACTGTTAGTCCTATCTTGGTGTTGCTGAATCTGCAGTTGCAGGAGACAGAGTTGATGCTCATGAAAATGAATCAGCTTGTTTACTGTTGTGGGAGTTTTCATGAGAATTCCTGCCATTTGTGATTTGCTTATTTGGCTTCTTGCTGAGTAAGTGGTGCCTTGCGGGAGGGGAGAGTGGTGTGGTGTTGAAGAAAATGTCTCTCCGTTCATCTCAGTTGACTGGTTTGCTCTGAGCTCATCAGTGCTGCAGCGACAGCTTTTGAGTTGGTTTAGATCTGTGTTTAGCTGAGAGAAATTGAATGTGCCTTGGCTAAGCCCCTGGAGGGGCCTGTGTCCTGGCAGCAGTGTGTTCTGAGGGCTCTGTGCTGGAGAGGATAAAGCTTACAGGATCCCAGGGCTCCTGAGTTCATACGTTGCTGTGGAATGCTACAAGATAACTAATGAACTAAATATATAAATTCAGAACCTTTGCCGGTTAAGAATGGTTTGGCAGATCAGTGAAAAAAACGGTGCTTTTCTGGAAAAAGTTTGTGTGAAAAGAGTCCAACAGTGTTTTGTATCTTTCATTACTTTGGAAATGGCTATTTATAAAACTTACACCAACTGAAATTTTATGTATAAAATAGCACCATGTGACCTTTTACAGGTCAGCTTTAAACTTCATTTTTGGTTTGTGGATTTAGGAGGTAAGGTGGGGCCCGGCGGCGTGGCCTAGCGGCTAAAATCCTCGCCTTCAAAGCCCCGGGATCCCATATGGGCACCGGTTCTAATCCCGGCAGCCCCGCTTCCTATCCAGCTCCCTGCTTGTGGCCTGGGAAAGCAGTCGAGGATGGCCCAATGCATTGGGACACTGCACCCGCGTGGGAGACCCGGAAGATTCCAGGTTCTTGGCTTCGGATCGGCGCGTAACGGCCCGTTGCGGCTCACTTGGGGAGTGAATCATTGGACGGAAGATTTTCCTCTCTGTCTCTCCTCCTCTGTGTATATCTGGCTGTAATAAAATGAATAAATCTTTTTTTTAAAAAAAAGAAGGTAAGTTGAATTATACCAGAAGTAACTTCAGCGACTGCACATGACCTCATCATGAGGTGTGTCAGTGTGAAAGAGAAG
The DNA here is from genome assembly GCF_030435755.1 of Ochotona princeps. Taxonomy (NCBI): domain Eukaryota; kingdom Metazoa; phylum Chordata; class Mammalia; order Lagomorpha; family Ochotonidae; genus Ochotona; species Ochotona princeps. The sequence continues at coordinate 1,441,137 of NC_080838.1, forward strand.
CTGCTTCAGACACACACAAGGTGTGCACACACAAATCCATATTGTAGGAGAGTTGTAATTCTGCAGAGTCCCAAAGCACCCCATCAGATAAGGTATCAGATTATTTACTGGGGTGCATAAGACACATTTAGGCCTACTATTGTGAGTATCTTTGAATCTCATTACTTCAAGGCTTAGCATTTTATTATGATGAATAATATTATAAACTATATTGGTATTGAAGCATATGTGTTTTCACTTGCAACTCTGCATATATTTTGAGTGCATAAATACCTTCCCAAATGTTTTGGGGGGCAAAAGTGTGGGAGCACAAAGCCTTGGAGAGCTCTTGTTGAATGTGGATGGTTTGATTGGGAGCACACGAGCTGTGTCTAAGGAGCGAGACTTGTGGTGTCTGAGGCCAGGGGAATAAATGGCCCAGACACCCAGATAAGCAGTGTGCTGGCAAAGGGAGCTGTCTGGCTGAAGGGAAGGGGGGATTCTCTTGCCGGTGGACATGTATAAGAAAGTCTAGGATGTATTCAGGTGTACAGGTTGGGAGGTTCTGCCTTGGGAATTCTTAGGCTGTAAATGCTGACAGCCCCAGGAGGCAGAGGAAGGAAGGAGAGTGTGTGGAGAGCCGGCAGCCAGAGAAGGCTAACAATGCTTGGCCAAGGGTGGGTGGGAGAGGAGAAATGTAGGAGAGGTTTTTCTTTGCTTCATTTCTGCTCTGGACTTTAGTTCCTTTGGATGACATTTTACTGAGTGAGTGAGGCCCTTGTAGGATTTTCCAGTGACAGTGTACTTGATAAACAAAGGATGTGACATTCACTTCCCTCTGCAGTGGCATTGTTGGTGTGTTATGAGAAAAGCACTTTGGGAGGAAGTAACTGGGTGTCAGCGCAGGCCCTGTTGCTGGGTTTATCTGTGACTTTTGTCCAAGAGTGTGACCCCCCATGGCTTTACTGTGAGTGTGTTTGCACTTCACCATGGTCTCTTGATCTTCTTGGGTCTGCCATCCCAGGCCTTGAAGGACAGTGTAGGGTCCATTCTTCTTCTCCTGCCAGCAGCTCATTTTCCCCTGATAGACACTCAAGAGGGCAGGAGTGTGCTGTGCTGTGTTACACTTTTTTTTTGTATTGCAAAGTCAGATAACAGAGAGGAGGAGAGATAGACAGGAAGATCTTCTGCCCAATGATTCACTCCCCAAGTGACTGCAATGGCCAGTGCTGCACCAAACCGAAGTCAGGAGCCAGGAATTTTGTTCCAGGTCTCCCATGTGGGTGCAGGGTCACAAGGCTTTGGGCCATCTTCGGCTGCTTTCCCAGGCCACAGCAGGGAGCTGGATGGGATTCGAATTGGAATCCCTATGGGATCCAGGCACGTTCAAGGTAAGAACTTTAGCTGCTAGGCCACCATGATGGGCCCTGCTGTGTTACACCTAAGGAATGTATGCCAGAGCTGTCCAGCCCCTCTTGCATGGTAGGCCCTCTGCAGGACGCAGCTGCATTGCATGTTGCATGCTAGTCTATCAACGTGTGGCATTTGAGGCACCTGCAAGAACCTCTGCTGAGTGGATGTACATCAGGAAGTTGGCCTGGTGCCTGATGTTGAGTATTGTCTGTCTACCTGGAACAGTTTGTGTCTACTTTAAAAACTGAACAACAACTGCTAGAGCATTAGTTGAAGGGCAGAGACAGAGAGAGTGTGAGTGAGCTTCCATCTGTTATTTCGTTCATAGAATCTCAAGAGCTGAGCAGGCCAAACCAAGGAGCTACAGTTTCCACCTGGGTCTCCTGTGTGGGTGACAAGGACCCAAGTACTTGAGCCGTCCCCTGCTGCCTCCTGAGGTGAGCAGTAGCAGGAATTCAATAAACCATACTAGAACCTAGGCATTCTGACCAGGGATGAGAGTGTTCCTAAGTCGGTGGCTTAGCCAGCTCTGTCCCAATGGCATTGGCCTAAGGGAAGACTGCTGGAGATTGGATTTGAGCTTGGAACAGTTATGGACAGACAGAAGGGGGCACCTGTCTGTGGGATGAATTTTTCTTTTAAGGGTTTATTTTATTTTTATTTGAAAGGCAGATTTAGAAAGAGAGTGGGAGAGACAGTTCCTCTATCTACTGGTTGTTTCTTCAAAGCACCACACTGGCCAGAGCTGGGGTGGTCTGAAGCCAGGGGCCTGGAGATTGTTCTGCTTTTCTCACATGGGTGCAGGGGCCCAAGGACTTGGACCATCCTCCACAGCTTTCCCAGGCCTCTAGCATGCAGCTGAATGGGAAGTGGTGCTGCCAGGTTGGGACTTGAACTGGTCTTCATGTGGGATCCTGGTAGCACTAGCCCCAATTGGATATATATATATATATATATATATATATATATATATATATATACACATATATCTATATTTGAAAGGCAGATTTGAAGGAGAGAGATGGAGATGTCTTTGATGTCTTTGATCCACTGCTTCACTCCCCAGATGGGCACAATGGCTAGAGCTGAGCTGATGGAAGCTGAGAGCCAGGAACTTCCTCTGTGTCTCCACTGTGGGTACAGGGTCCCAAGGACTTGGGCCATTCTCTGCTGCATTCCTATGCTGTGATCTGAGAACTAGATGAGAAGCGGAGCAGCTGGGACATGAACTGGGGCCCACCTACAATGCTGGCACCACAGGGTGGAGAATAAGCTTGCTGCACTGCTGAGCTAATGGAGCCAGTTTAAATGTTCCATGTTTAGTTGATCACTCAGCTGCATGTCGCTGTGAAGTTGTATGTGTGTGCAGGTATATGCCATGAAGGTCCAAATTCCAGTGTTCAGCTCTGCTCTGTTTAGCCATGGACATGAATAGAATAACTTACAGCCAGTGCTTGATTAATACCTAGACAGTGGACCTGGCACGATAGCATAGAGGATAAATCTTCACCTTACATTCACTGGGATCCTATATGGGCATCAGTTGTGTTCCAGCTGCTCCACTTCCCATCCAGCTTCATGCCTGTGGCCTGGGAGAGCAATTTAAGATTGCCCAAAGCCTTGGGACACTGCACACATGTAGGAGACCCAGAGGAGGCTCCTGTGTTTTTCCTTCAGGTTGGCTGAACTCCGGCCATTGTGGCCACTTGGGAAGTGAACCAGCTGATAGAAGATCTTTCTCTTTGTATCTCCTCCTCTCTGTATTTCTGCCTTACCAATAATAATAATTGTAATGATAATCTTTAAAAAAGCAAAACAAAACAAAACCCTACACTGTGTTACTGGGCATCATTGAATGTTTGTCACCCAGGGACTGTTAGAAATGTGTATTGGATTCAGAAAGAAGTAGTTTTTGTGGCTGTTTAATTAGAAACGAAGAACCAGTAAGAGCTAAAAAAAAGAAAAGTATAAGAGAGATTATCTTTCTTTTTGTTGAGGATCAGGCATGTACCATTTGATGTGTGGAAGTCCTTTTAGTGCATTTGCATTGATTCAATTTACTGAAAGCTTAGATTTTGTGAAATTGGGCAAAGCGATTTACTGTCATTCCCTCCTGAAACCAATATTCCAGTTCTTTTTTGTGTCAAAATGTCAGTGCTTGTAAAAGAGGTAGTTGTTCAGTCCTATCTGACCGTTAGGGAAGAAGTTACAGTTTGAGTGAACACATTTACACTTAGTATTATAGTGTTATGCCCGGGTGCTTTAAGAAGTTTGTAGAAAATGCATACTATATAAAAGCTGTACAAGGATTTAAAATTCTTATGCATCAGAATAAATTTAGCTTTTAATTCTATTTTCCCACAACCTTCTAAGTATCCTCATATTAGACAAATATAATAAAATTACAATTTATAGAAAATAAAATCAATGCTAATTAAAGAAGTATGAGTTAAAGACTGAGTAATATGTATCAAGTTTACTCGGGTTCTTATTGTAGAGGCTCTTGGCAAGTGAATGAGTTGATGAAGAAGAAGGAGCAGGCTCGGCGGCGTGGCCTGGTGGCTAAGGTTCTTGCCTTGATCCCATATGGCCGCTGGTTCTGATCCCGACAGCTCCACTTCCTCTCTGTCTCTCCTCCTCTCAGTATGTCTGACTTTGTAATGAAAATAAAATAAATCTTTAAAAAAAAAAAGAAGAAGAAGATGGAGCAAGCAAGTAGATTAGGAGCCGAAGGTCGCTATAAAGATGTTTTTTGACCCAAAGCTTTCACAGTCTTAATCCTGTGCTATCCTCCTGATGAGCAAAATGCAAACTTAAATGATGTCTTCCTCCCTGTGCATAGTTCAGTTTTGCGTATGGAAGACACAGCCAGTGCTATTTTTGTTCCTGATTGGATAGGGCAGAAGATCATGACCAGCATTAGTTTGGTCAAGATAGGGTGTTTGGTCCTACCTGGACAGTGGGTGAGATGGTGCCGTTTGGGGACATGACTCACAATTCCTGACAAGTTCTATGGAATACAAGTGCCTATGGTTATCATTAATCAGGAAGTCCCTTCTGCCTGCATTCTCCAGCATCTTTGTAAGCTTGCTCCAGAGTAAGCTTTCTGAACTCAAAACTCAAACACTTGCTAACTTTGTTTCTTCTCTTGGGGAAAGGCCAACACTATTCTTAGAAAGTGTCCACAAGAGCAGCCTGGGTTTGGTTTAACACTCCTCGGCTTAGGTGCTCATTTTCCTGGAGCTGGAGGGACTCACTGGCTCAGCCCTGGGGGCTTGGATAGCTTTGTTTGGCCTGCTTGTTTTGCCTTTCCTTAGGCTAGCTATCCTCCTGCTGTTTTGAATGTATTTTGTATTCCCTTTCTTTGAATTTCATGCTTAATTTCCCCCCCTTGTACTTAAGGCTATGTTGGCGGGAGAGGGTGGTTAGGTGGTTGACCAGTTGTTCCTTTTTTTGGTTCACGTTGATTGGCTTGAATTTTGTACATTTTCCTTATCTGATCTTCCTTTTGTGCTGGTTGATGTTTGAGTTCTGTAGAGGATCCTGATGTACATTTCCTTCCTTCCTTTTCCTCTTTTTTGTGGTCTTAATGTTTTGATCACTGGGGTACGATGTATTTGAAGTTTCCCAATTCCCTAAAGAACAAAATGAGTTCATGCAGATTTCCTTCTTCTCGAGAAGATTCCTCCCTCACTCTCACTTTTTGTCCTGGAAAAGCAGTACATGGTGTGTTGTCATCCTGTGTCCACCATGCCCCAGTGTTCCCAACCTCTGCCTCTGCTTACCTCTTGGGCCTCTTGGTCGCTGACCTGGCAGCATGTCCCAGTGTGCTCCTCGTGCTTGTGGACTGGTTAGTGGTTAGTAGTGGCTGACCTTGCCTGGTGTGCCATTTCCTGGCGAAGGTGGTTAGGGTAGGCACCAGGGAGGAAGGTGTTTGCAGTCTGTTGCTGTGTGACTTTTGAGTCTCTAGCCCTGTTACAAGCTGCTCTCAGATTTCAGACTTTGGCTGTTGGAGCTCATTAACTCAGGCCAACAGTAACTCTGGGTGCAGAGGTGTTGGTACACCTTAGAGAGTTTTTTCAACAGGGTGAGGATATTGAACTGTAGGAGGTTTCCAATTCAGACTGCTGTTCGTGGAGTGGTGGGCGATGGGCTTCAAATGGTCGCTCACCTAGGCTTTTTGTCTTCTGTGTTACACAGCCTCTTGTCTTCCTCTTACTCATTCATTCACTCACTCATTTGTTGCGGTTCTTTTTCTGTCCTTCCTGTTACATTTTGTTAATCATTAATCCTTTGATGTTATTTGGACCACAAACATGTCTAGTCATCACCATACCTCTTCCTGCCAGACAGAAGGGAAATTTTACTCTTCCTATAAGGGGAAGGGTGCTCTGACCAGGGGTGATGTCATCCCCACACCTCACCTCCAAACGCTACAAAGCTCAGTGAGCTGTCTCGGTTTCTCACTTTTGTTCCCGTTTGACTCTCTTTGTGGAATAAGTGGGAACTACCATAGAGTGGTTCTAGACTCATCAAGTCTGTTCCAGAGTACACTAATTTTTATTTTTTTTAAATTTTTAAAATTTTTTTATTTTGTTTTGACAATCTTTACATAGTTAATTAGGGTAAAAAGGTTCAAGGGCTATAGAAAAGTGGGTAAGACTATTATTTCCATATTTTTTCCTTCTTGTCTCTGAGGTAAAGGGGGATATTGAGGGAGAAGCCCCATCCAGTTTGCCACCAACCCCAGGTCTTGGATGTGGGGCATGCTCTGAGATTTACACTGATTTTTAAAACTCTCTTTTAAATGTTGTATTTTTGATTATACAGTACAAGAGGCCCAGGGTTTTCATCCCTTCTGCCCTCTGCATTCCACCCCCACCCCATTTTCCCTTATGTTATCACAGGAGTGTAGTCCTTCAGCAACAGTCATAAGTCCATCATTCTGCTACTGAAGTATATCATGATATTTTTAAAAACGTTATTAACATAAAGAAGCAGGTCTAAGAAGATAACCTCTTTCATGCCCTTCCTCAATCTCCCCTTCCTTTTTTCATTTAATTTTTACAAAGACATAATTTCAGCTAACTGTATAATCACAGACTTAATTCACTAATAACTAATATTTAAGTAAAAAGTAAGACCATTATAATCACTGAAATATGCCAGTCTCAAAAAGATAAGCGTGATCTGTTTTCTTTGATATGTGGCAGTTAACATAGGATACCAAAGAAGTATAGGAATGAAATTGGTATCTTGTGATGTTTTTAGCTATTGCTTATTACTCCTATGGAACTAAGATCTTTCTACCTTCTACACTGATTTTTAAATATTAAAATCCATTACTGGCCTTTTTCTTTTTTCCTGCTTTAAACTGTATTAGTCATGCCCAGTGTAATGGCTCAGTGGTTAAAATACTCACCATATGGGCACCAGTTCATATCCTGTTTTTTCTACTTCCCATCCAGCTCCCTGCTTGTGGCCTGGGAAAGCAGCCGAGGATGGCCCAAAGCCTTGGGACCCTGCACCCACACAGGAGACCTGGAAGAAGCTCCTGGTTCCTGGCTTCAGATCAGCTCAGTTTTGGCTGTTATGGCCACTTGGAAAGTAAAAGCAGTGTGTGCAAAATCTTTCTCTGTAAATCAGACTTCCCAATAAGAATAAATAAATCTTTTTTTTTTTTTTTTTTAAGAAAAGGTGCCTGATTAGGTTCTCTAGAGGTAGAGAATTCGTAGGAAATCAAGTACGTGAAGGGGAATATACTAGGGGGTTAGCGCCTGTGAGTGTGGCAGCTGACAAGGTCCTGGCATGTTCACTCCACATCTATGTCAGTCCAGGGCCTCAGGACCAGGGGTGCTGAAGATGTGTCCAAGAGGGCGGGAGGTTGGAATGTCAGCCATGGGGCTCCCGGGTTTGGTCTTGGAGTCCAGATACCTGTACCCACAGCTGACATGTGAGGCAGGGGTCAGCTTGCCTCTGTGCTCACAGTCCAAATTGCAGTCCCATTCTTTTTCTTCAGATACCTGGCCATTGAGGATGCCCACCCATATGGAAGCCAGGTCTGCCCACCCAGCACAGTCAGTTTGCATGCTAAGCTTACGTGGAAGCACCCTCACAGACACAATAATGCTGCCCAGGTTTCAGAGTATTCTTTACCTGGTCAGGTGGGCACCATAAAATTACCTACCCAAAAAAGCAAATACAGGAAGTTATAATAGTGGGGTGACTATTTGTGGCAGTTAAGATCTGGTTTGAGAAGCCTGTATCCCATATCTGAGTCTTTGAGTTTCAGGTTTCAGCTCTGCTTCTGATTCCAGCTTCCTGCTAATGTGCACCCCGGGAGGCTGCAGATGACCAGCCAGATACTTGGGCCCCTGCCACCCAGATGGGATACCTGGGTGGAATTCTTGCCCTTGACTTCAGCCTGGCTTAGCCCTGCCTCTTGTGGGCATTTTGAGGAGTGAAACAGTTAGATGGAAGATGTCTTTTCACTCTGTCAGTTGGCTTGCTCAGCTTTCAAATGAAAATAAAAATACATAATAAAAATGTAGGAACTACATTTCAAAGTGTGAGCAAATAAAATAGAAATAAATATATTTTTTAAGCATAGGGGTTGTGTAGGAAGAAATCTTGTGGATTACTTCTTGTGTGGGTTAGTTTTTGGAGATCTTACCCTGAAACTTTGATGTAAATGTCACTTACCACGATTTTTAATAGTTAGACTTTTCTGTGAAGTGTAATTGCTTAATTTCTAGAACAACAGCATAGAATGAGCACTCTTAATCTGAAATTCCAAACTATAAACTGTTGGAGGATCTGAAAGGTGAGCTGATACCCTGAGTGGAAGATTGTGCACCTGACCTGGGGAAGGGTTCGCAAGCTGAAGGTAGGCTAACAGTACTGCAGATCATCTCCTTCGGCTGTATATGAAAGATGTGTGTAATGAATTTTATATTTAGACATGGGTCCATCTCTAATATATCTTGCTGTGCAAGCAGGAGTTTTAAAAAGTTAATGAAAAATTTGAATTATCATTTAATTCCATTTTCTACAAGCTTTTACCCCCCCCCCCCCATACACACTTCACTTCAGAATCCCCAAACCTCTGAAATCCAAACCTTTCTGGTCTTAGGCATTTCAAATAAGGGATTTCAACCTGTACATGCAGTTTTAAAGTTGTCTGCAAATGTAAAAAAAATGCCAGGTGAGTTAACTGAGTGTGTATTTAAAAGCTTCAGCAGAATAGAAAACCATCTTTAACCTTCATGAATAAAGATGCTTGTACTGTGAGGATTAAGACTATTGGGCACAATTTTCCTGACAGTAGCAGCATTGCACCCATTTGCTGCTATTAACCATTAAGATGAGATCAGTGTGTGGGAGGTGCCTAAGATTATTGTTCAGAAGGTGAATTGTGACCCCGTAGATAAAATTGAACATGAGAGAAAATGACCTCAGAGTGAAATATTCTGGTGGGAATGGGACAAAAACCTTGTGTCTGTATTTGTGAAGTAACAAAGTTAAAATAGCTCTTGTTGGCTTCCAGTCAGCCTGAGAGGCCACAGGATCAACTCATCGAGCATGACAAGCTCTTTACATTTCTGCACCCTGAGTCAGTTCTAACATGATGTTGCTTCCTTTAAAATAATGATTAAGCAAGCCTTCAAAAACTCAGAGCTAATGACGTTCGTATTCAGACCGCATCTGGGCTCAGGTGGTCTGTTTTCAGTCCCACCCGTGCTAGTTCCTTACCTTGTCTGTGGCTTGGTTTCCCAAATAATGACTCCTGAACCTCACTGGGTGACTGGAAGATATAGATGCTATTATTATTGTCATTGTTTCTGTTACTTGAAGATGTTTGAATAAAAGCCTAGTATTGAAAGTTTAAGTGAAGTAACTCATGCATTCAAGTACTTGAATCTCTAGAACACATCTCCTGTGTTCCTGGGGAATGGCCTGTCTGGCCTTGTCATGGAACAGGTCTTTCCCACAATGTCCAATGTGGGCAGCAGGGGCCCTCCGTGAAATCCAGCTGTGGCTTTGAGTGATGTCACATGGTCTCTACCAGGTGACCAAGTGGGACCTTCTCAGGTGGGCACTGCTTGGAAGTGTAGAGGAGCAAGTGCTCCTTGAGCAAGGCCACAGTTTCCCTGCAGGAGCCTGGAGTTGAAGAGGTGCTTTGCACTGATGCTCCTCTGAGGGCACATTATTGCTTTGGATGTCAAGGTTGAGCCTCCAGGTGCCCACTCTGAGACAAATACCCGTGTGTTGGCTTTTTCCTCTTTCTATTGATTCACTCTGTTTAGTACCTCTCATCCTGAGGTCAACTTCCAGATCAGACTGCTGTACCCTCATTGCTTTAAGAGGCAAGAGAGCCCTCATGCTTTGGTTCACTAGTGTCTGCCATGGCGGGGCAGGGCTGGGCTGGGTTGAAGCTGGGAGCCAGAAACTCTGGTTTGCTGTGTGGTTGGCAGGAATCCAACCACTTAAGCTTTCACTGCTGCCTCCCAGAGTGCATTAGCAGGAAGTTGAGTGGGGAGCCAGAGCCCACATATGCAGGCCCCGGTCTCCCAAGGGTTAACTCCACAGCTTAGCTTGTTTCTCACAGGGTAACAGGATGGGCAATTTTGGCCTGATACATCTAGCCACTGGCTTAACCGCAAGTTCCTGCTTCCTGTTTGTCAAGTTATCTGCCAAGGGATTGGATAAACACTGGGAGGAACTTGAGGGATTTAGGGTGGCCACTTGAGGATTGGATAGACACTGGGAGGAACTCAAGGGATTTAGGGTGGCCACTAGAGGATTGGATAGACACTGAGAGGAACTCGAGGGATTTAGGGTGGCCACTTGAGGACTGGATAAACACTGGGAGGAGCTAGGCAGAGCATAAAAGAAAGCCTGGAGTTTCAATAAAGATCATTCACATTCGGCATTCTCCTGACAAGAATGGTCCACTGCGTGTTGTCTTTTTTGTAACCATAGTCCCTCCGCTCCGCTCGGGGTACATGGCGACGCGGGCGTTGCCAACACACATACTCCAGTGGGGGTGTGGATGTCTTAATCACTAGGCCAGATGCCCACATCTCTTTTATTCTGTGTTGCTGTCATCTCTGTTACTTTCCTCCATTTCCATTGCCTGGAGGGAAAGCCTGGCCTTTTCCAGATGTCATCAGCTAGTGAGCACACCTATTTCTGGCCTGGACCTCAGCATTCCCAGGAGAGAGGAGTTGAATGCTGGGACTGTTAGAGACCTCTCATGGGCTCATCTGCTCTCCTGTGCCCATGTTGGCCTCACCTGGTTCTGGATTGGGAGCTTAGCAGAGACAGGAGGGTTTCAGAAGGTGCACCTTTGGCTTGTCAAGGTTTATTGAAGGAAAAAGGCAGTGTTCCTTAAAGTGATGTTTTAGAACTGATAGTCTTAGAATAATATTAGGACATATTTTCTGTTGCCTGGTACACTTATTCTAGTAGCAATTCTTGGAATTCTGTGGCCATTAAAGTAGCCTGGGTAGTATCCCAAATGTGACTCCATTTATGTAGTGGCTAGTCTCCATGCTCACTGTGTGTGGAAGCTACTCAGACATCTTCATCAGGCATTGTGTGTCTGCATGGCTCCATGAACTCATGCCCTTGGAATTGTCAGCATTAGTTGGGTTGTATAGATTTCTAGTCTTTTCTGATGGACTGCACATTTCAGGCAGGCCTTAGAAGGTGAACTGCTATATGCTTTCCACTTGCTACCCTGCCCTTCTGCTGTTTTCTTGGATGTAGTCACAAGTAATGTGTGAGCAAAACTAATCTCGAGACATGACAGAAGCAAGGCTTACATCATTCTATGCCTGTGCAGGTTTTCCTTGTGTTTCCCTTGGAGGAGCCAGCCTGGAGCAGGGGTGGCACAGGTGTTGCTGATGCGTATGGCACCATGGCATGGGAATACACCCAGGAGGGAGAACATTGGGCTTGGAGATCAGTTAGCTCTTTGTTACTGGCCAAAACTTACCAAGAAACAAGATAAATTGTTTTCATTAAAAAGCAATGTGACAAATGAACATGTGAGCACGCATGTGTTGTCTTCTATGGTGCTGTCTACACACACACACACACACACACACACACACACACACCCTGCTGTCTTCTGTGGTGTTGTCTTTTCTCCAGGTGTCTTGCTTCGTGGTTCATATGCTGTCACTTCTGCTTTCTTCTTGTGTCTGTGTGTCCACTGTGTCCTGTGAATGTGGTGGCATCCTGTCCTTTTTCCAGCTGAGTGTCCACTGCTCTAATGCACTTCCCTGTCTCCTCTTGTCAATGTCCTGGATGGGAAGCAGGGCTGATGGGATTAGAACTAGCACCCATATTGGATCCTGGCCCCTGCAAAGTGAGGTCTTTAGCTGCTAGGCTATCTTGTGCTGGGCCCAGAGACTGTGGCTTTTTAAAAGAATTGTTTTGCCTAATTTTCAGACCTGTAAAATGTAGAGAATTAATATTTTAATTATTTTACCCACATCTAATTAAAAAAATTGATGGGAACTCAGATACAAAAATTTATTTGGGACCTTCTGCAGGTTTGTTGATTTTGACCTGCAAAGGGATGAAAACTCTAGAATAGTTGCAGAGGGGCCATCCGGATCACAATTTGTTTGCTCACACTGATGCTCAGCCTTGAGGGTGAGCAAGGTGACCATGCCTAGTGCTCTGACTAGGCCTTTGGGTCCTCCCCCTGGAGCTAGGAGAGCTTTGATTCTGTTGGAGGAAACTCGGCACTGCTAAAGGTTAAGATGCCTCTGAGAGAAATGCCAGAATGCTTCCTTGAGTGTGGCATGGAAATTATTGTGCTAGTGGGAGAGGGGCTGACAATGGCTATAAAGGTTTATAAAGCCAGGAGATGGACTGGAACATTTTGTACTAAATGCATTTTCATTTATCACTTTTTTTGGTATAATGATACACATTTTTAAAATTTCAGATGCATTTACAACTGATGTTCTGCATTGGACTGATCGGTTCAATTTACTGTGTGTTTGGCCAAACAGGTAAAAGAAAGTTTTCTCAACTTTTCATTCTGGTACTGGTGTTTTGTTTTGTTTTGTTTTGCTTTTAAATATTTATTTGGAAGCCACAGTGCGAAAAAGGGTGGGAGAATGAATGTTCTTTGATCCACTGGTGTTCTTCAACTCCCCAAGTGGCTGCAGAGCCATGGCTGTGCCAGGCTGAATCCTGGAGCTTCATCTGGATCTCCTGTGAGGTCACACAGGCTCAGGTACTCGGGCCATTCTCTGCTGCTTTCCCAGGTGTGTTAGCAAAGACTAGATCAGAAATGGAGCAGCGGGACTTATTTCTCACATGGAATGCCAGTGTGTGGCAGATGGTGGCCAACCTGCCATTCCATGATAGCAGCCTCTTGTTTAAACTCTTGACCGGGGCTACTGGAGAAAACTCAAGTCCAATGTTGCCACTCCCCTGGAAGTCCCACAGTGACAGCATGTCCTCAGACTGAAGGGCAAGGGGCCTCCGTGGCCAAGCTGCCCCCACTCCAGTCCTGTTGTCTGGCTAAAGGCTGAGCTTACAAGCATAGATTAGACAGGAATGGCTGAGTGTGCAGAGAAGTCCCGGCAGGTAACGTGTGTACAAGTAGATCATGATCTGTTTGTTCCTGTTTGGAGTCCAGCCCAGGAGCAGTGCCTTGCTACATGTAAAAGCAGTGGGAGGCTCCATCAGGGAAAACATGTTGGTCTACGTGGATTACACAAAATTACCAATGACAGCAAGCAAAACAGTATGTTTTAGAATGTGATAAATCATACTAGAAATTAAACAGGCTTATACCTTAAGTAATGTGAACAGAAATCAATAAAAACAATAAATGTGACAGTTGAAAAATTTGCAAGCAAACACAGAACTTAAAAAATAAGTGACCAGTAAACATGAATAATTGAAGCCTTAAATAACTTGACAGTTTGATGCTTTCTTTATGCCTAGTAGTAAAATTATAATATATTTTTACATTGTATTTTGTCTGAGAGGCAGAGATAGAGTCAGACAGGCATAATTGAGTTCACATGTGCTGTTCTACCACCCAAACTCCCACAACAGCAGGAGCTGGACTGTGGCTGATGCCCAGAGGACAATCCAGGTACTCAGTGTGGGTTCAACTCAAGTAGTTGAACCATCACCACTGTCTACCAGTATGGGACATGCGTGTTTTACCCACTGGACTCAATGTTCATCGAGGAGTAACATTTGTGACATTAAGTACTTGGTATTGGAGGTTTGGTGAAATAGTGTTAATACATGGCATGTGAGAATATTAATAGGTATATTACTTGAGCAGAAATTAAAATGTATTGAGAAGTGTGAAAACATTAATATAATGTTTAGTATGTCCCCCTTTCAGAATGTCCAGTGTGTATTTTAGATATAAGTGGTTGAAATGGGTGCTGTGGTGCAGCAGGTTCAGCAGTTGTTTGAGAACCCATATCCAACGTTGGAGTGCCTATTTCAGTCCCAGCTATTACACATCTGGTCCAGCTTCCTGCTAATACATCTGGGAGAGAGCCAGTGATGGCGCACACAATTGGGCCCCTGCTGGATTCCTTGCTTCTGACCTCAGGCCTGGCCTAGTCCTGGCTGCTGTTGGCCTTTGGGGAGTGAACCAGCGAATGAAAGAGCTCTATTTTTTTCTCTCTCTCTAGGGCTTTCCTGTAAATAAATAAATCTTAAAAACAAAACAAAAACAGTTCCAGAGTGCATGCATAAATGTGCGTGTTCACAATATGCGTGTGTGTGTGCATGTGCAAACCACTGTGTATACGGATGAGAATGGTATGTGTGTAGATGAGTGTAGTGTGTTTTATATGTGTGCTGGACATATGTGTATATGTACAGTAATTGTGTGGCTGTGCATGGAGTCTGCACATGTGAACAAGCATGTGTATCGCACACATACATGGAATTGTCCCAACATTAAGTAGGATATATTCAAGTAATGAGATGCTGTATAATAATTACAAGGTATGTTTTTGAAGAATTTTTGATCACACAACAAAATATTTAAAAAGTGACATATTAAATGCTATGCAAATTGTGTCATCAGCTTCATTTAAATGGTCTGTGTGTGCTTGCTTCCTGTTGTCTCTGCTCAAGACAACAGCTGGAATGAAGTAGGTGGCAGGGGTGAAGTGGTTATCTGGCAGTGGTGTAGATGACTTTTTTGTATTTATGGTTTTAGGAATTTTTCAAATTTCCTGTGGATGAGAACATGTGAAGTTAATAATCGGGAAAGAGATGACAGCCAGTCCTTCTTGTGATTAGTGTATGAGAGGCATGCTGCTCCCTAGGCAAGTTCAGAGACATTTAAGGACACACTGAACAGACCAGAGCAGCCCTGGGTTATGGATCGGATCAGTGAGCACCTCAGTGGCTTCATATCCTTAAAGGAAGGTCCCCAGGGGTCATTTTGGGTAAGTGTGGGCCCTTTACCTGATTGTAAGAAAGTGTAGGACATTTGTGACCATCCCAAATGACAAATTTTGAAATTTGTGCCTTTGAACACAAGGACGTAAATGTACAGAAGGTACTTGGCTTTCATATGGAAAACAAGGAAGACAGCTGTCCTTCCATGGCTTGTAGTACCACTTCTGGGATCAGTCGGTGCCTTCAGTTTGATAACTGTCATGGTAACTCACACAGCATCACTTGTTTCAATGATCCTATTTCATTGTATTCTCTCTGCAACTTCATGGAAAATGGTCTGTTCATTTTCTTGACAGATGAAAATGGATGTATAAAAGCCAACGCTGAGTCCTGTGGAAAATGCATACAGGCAGGCCCCAGTTGTGGGTGCTGCATGAATTCGGTAAGTAGATAGCCTCCTGTTTAAAATCTGCAGTCCTCAGGTTTCTGATGTGTATTATATAATACGTGATGGCCAAGAACTGTGCCATTCAGCATAGCAGCCCATGGGCCCTGAGACTGTGGGGCTCTTTTAAGGCTGCTCAAGCTAGCAAAGATTGTGTGCACCAAGGCTTACCTTTCAGTTCTGTTTCCACAAACTTCTTGCAATACCCTTGTTTGGGTGTTAGAAATTGAAAACTGCTATAAGTTTCAAATATGTATTGTACTTTATGACTTAGTATAAAAGAATCATTAATAATGTTGAAATAATATAATTTTGAATATACGCATATATGCATGTTTTAACACATCATTTTAGAGTTAACTTTCCTTTTTTCGTTGTGAATGCTGGATAACTTTAGAACATGTGTGGTTCACCTTTAGGACATGTGTCATATTTGTATTGGGTAACTTTCCAAAGTAATTAAGCTGTTTGTTGTAACTTTTCTGGGGTGTGTGTGTGTGTGTGAATAAATTAAACTTCCCAGTGAAGTCTGAGTTAAGATAATATAGAATTGATTTGTGTCCTTAAGAACCTGCTGTGGTTGGCATTTGGATTCTAACCCTTCTGTCATTTTTAACCCTTTCCTTGCATAGGCGCTATTATCAGAACAGGAAGTAGAGAGGCCAGATCAGAAGTCAAGCAGTTTATTCACAGAATAAACAGCTGATATCAGAAGATAAAAGCATAATTTTTTATCAGGCATTTGGGCCCACATTTTAAGTACCTATTTGTTTTTGTTTTTGTTGCCATAGCTGCTCACATAATCAGATTTGTGGTTTGACCATGGAAGAGCATTGAGAAACTTTGTTTCTTTACAGAATTTTTCTGTTGACACTTGGTGTTCTCTTGAGGATGGTGTCCAGGGTTGTATTGGGATTACAGGGCGTGGGATTGAGTGGGTGGCATTGCAGGGACAACGACTGCCCTCCGGGTCTAACACAGAGCTTGCCTGACTGAGGAAGTGGAGGTGGTGCTCGTTGCACTACAGGATTCACTCAGGCATGGGATGTTCCCAAAAATTCAGCTTCAGAGTTTTGGGACATAATTTTTAAATGATTAAAAGCTCTTTCAGAATGTATTCTTAAAGTGTCTGAATTGGCTGATACGTGAGAAAGTATAATCCCCACTTAGATTTTGTGCTTTGGGTCAGGAGCTATTTCAGAGCTGAAGCTTTAGTCCCAGCTTTGAGCCATTTGTATCTTGGTCGTCTTTCCCATCTGTTTCTCAAAAGTGACCTTAGTAGTGTTGTGTTTGACTTGAACATTTGTGAAGTCATTGTTCTTTTTGTTCTGTTTTTGTTTGAAAGCCATAATTAGAGACAGAGTGAGATGTTGCATTCCATTGGCTGATTCTACAAATGGCCACTGAAGTCACGATCCCGCAGCTTCTTCAGGTCTCCCATGTCAGTGCAGACACCCACGTACTTGGGCTATCTTCTGCTTGCTCAGATGTGTTAGCAGGCAGGTGGATCAGAAGTGGGTAGCTGAGTTTTGAACTGGTGCCCATATGGGATGCCTGCAGCATAGGCTTTACCTGTTGTGACACAGTGCTGGCCCCTATTTATTCTTTACATTTAAGTATCTTCACTCATACTTTATGTAAAAGTCATGAAATTGGTGTGTAAGAACAGATACGATTATCATGCCCTTACTTTTCCCTCCATCTTCATATTACTTAAATTGTTTCAGAGAGAGACAGAGAACTGTAATCTGCCAGCTCCTTCCCCAAATCCCTGTAATCATCAAAATTGGGCTGCACTGGAGCTGGAAGCTGAGAACTTAATCTAGGTCTCCCATGGAAGGCTAAGGCCATCACCTGCTGCCTCCCCCAGAGTCTGCATTAACAGGAGACAGGCATTGGAAGCTGGAACCAGGCATGTCAGTGTGAGATGAGGGCATCTTATCCGATAGACAGAATGCCTGCCCCGTAAAATACTTTGATTTGAATAATTTCTAAACACTTAAAATGATAGCCAATACTTAGAAACTTTTTCTGACTCTCAGGATTAATTAAATCAGTGTTAAATATCTTAGTCTCCTTTTTGAAGCACCCATCACTAACTGAGATGTGTTTATGCTGCTGTGCTTTTCCTTAACCTGCAGTTAAAGTCCAAAAGTTGTGCTGAGGGAGGTGCTGTGGGATTTTATAAAGACACTGCTAGGGGAAATTCCGGGAAACTGCCTGATACTTGGGTATGTAGGTTACCAGTTGCTGTCAACTGTATTCAACACATGGTTTCACTGAGACGTTTATTTTTTGAATACACAAATGGAACATTTAAAACAAACACTTAGGTCAGTTCTTGAAAGAGGTGTTACTTTCTCTGGAATGATTTTGTTTTTAAATCAGCACTTTAATGATTTGAGTGAAGGGAGTGCTTTATTTACAAGCTAAGGGTGAGATGCGTCATATGTCCCCGTTTTACTTATATTTTCATATGTTATTTAGACCTTTCTACAAGAAGGAATGCCTACTTCTGCATGGTGTGATGATTTAGAGGCCTTGAAAAAAAAAGGATGCCATCCAGATGACATAGAGAATCCCACAGGTTCCACAGCCATCAAGAAAAATAAAAATGGCACCAATCACAGCAAAAGAACAGCAGAGAAGCTGCAGCCCAAAGACATCACTCAGTTCCATCCACAGCAGCTGGCTCTGCAGCTGCAATCAGGTGAGACCCAGCCCTCTGCCTCCTGCTCTGCCTCAGCCTCCATGGAGGCCCTCAGGCTAGCCAGTCAGAATGGCTGAGAGTTTCAAAAGCACAATTCTTAAGATTTTCAAAAGAACAATGCTAAATATTTGTCTTAGATGAAGTAAGTTCAGCAAGTATTAATTTGACTTCCTATGTTTCACAAGTGTTTATTCTCTTTCTATTCAGTGATATAAAAGCAACATTTTAATGTTTTCTTTCTGTTGTTTTTTAATATTACTGGAGTTCTATTATCTGTGGCAGTGCTGGAACTCAAAGAAAACTTGTGTGCTGTCTCTGAAGCCGATGCCTTTGTGCGCAACCCTCCACCCCTTTTCCCACATCCACGCCCAGTCTGCTGCAGCACACCTGCTGCTCAGTCTGACACATGGATCCTGTCGGGGCTCTCTAGCCCCTCTGTACCCAGCAGAGCAGTGTGCTTCCTTCAGAACATGGCTCCTGACTGCTCTCATCTTCACCAACGCTTTCCAAGATGCTTTTTGTGTCTTTCTATTCCCCCACTCCCTTTGCAATCCACTTGACAGAGTGGTTTTCCTTGAGATTTAACAATATTTGCTTTCTTTTCTCCTATCTGCCTACCACGAGTTTCTTCAGACAGAATTTAACAGTGGTACATCTAAACCTCTTATTCTCCTGTTTCTGGAGGGAATGTGCCTGACATCTCTTTCTCTTCTTTTCCATCCTCATCATTTCAATTCATATCCTTGTCACCTCCCTCTTGAATGTTTCCTATTATTTGTTAACTAGCTTTTCTATCTATAATACAATTTAAAGACTATTCCTAAGTTTTCTAAAGTAAAAATAATATTTGGTGACTGACATGCATGTGGTGGCTTCCTGGGACCAACTCCTGAGGTTTGCTAAAACTCCAATCTCCGTCCATCCTAAGTCAGTTAGGAAAGTTAATTTTTGAGACACAAGCTACCTAGTATGGGTTGGGCATGCTGTTTATTTCATCTTTGTACCCGCAAGGCCTCGTGTGTGAAGTATTTGTTGATTGAACTTGAGTGTAGACTCAGTGAATTGTTTCTAGAAATCTCCAATTTTTGTTGGTTTTCAGTGTTTGCCAGGGTAGACAGATTTGCTTGGTTTTCTCTATTTGCTCTTTTTTTTAAAGATTTATTTATTTTATTACAAAGTCAGATATACAAAGAGGAGGACAGACAGAGAGGAAGATCTTCCATCCAAAGATTCACTCCCCAAGTGAGCCGCAATGGCAGGTGCTGCGCTGATCTGAAGTAGGGAACCTGGAACCTCCTCCAGGTCTCCCACGCAGGTGCAGGGTCCCAAAGCCCTGGGCCATCCTCAACTGCTTTCCCAGGCCACAGGCAGGGAACTGGAAGGGAAGTGGAGCTGCCGAGATTAGAACCGGCGCCCATATGGGATCCCAGGGCATTCAAGGCGAGTACTTTAGCTGTTAGGCCACACTGCCGGGCCCCCATCTTAAGCAGATATGTATAATTGGTAAACGTTACTGGGAAAGCCCAGGAGCTCCTTTCCTCAGCTTGACCTGGAAACACAAAACTGGGAATCAGTTGCTTGCTAAGATTATTGGCTCAGCTTTCATCAGGAAACAGCTGAAATTTGAAATAATTGGGTGGTGAGTAAACAGGGCAGTTTTCTTGAAGCTTTGTGAGAATTTGTAAACTGAGGCTGTTTTTCCACACTATATTTATTAAAAATATGTATATATATATATATATATATACATATATATATATATATATATATATATATATATATAACAGGGAAGTTTTAAGGAAGAAAATAGCTAAAACAGCAGAGGATGCAGTGATGCAGATCATGAGTGAGGGAAAGAAGAGAGGGCCAAGAAGAGAACATAGGCTGTGTTCTGAAAACCATAAACCAGGGCCCACGCCATTGGTGTAGAGAGCCAAAAATAACCTTGCAATCATTTCCTGAAGAATCAAGAAGGCAGAATAGGGTAAGGACATGTTTAAACAGATGGAGAAATATTAGCCAGAGTGAAGCATAGAAGGCACATTCCAAGAAACAGAAGAGGACAGAACAACAGCAGAGAGGTACCTGGAGACTGACAGACACAGAAAGGCAGTGGATACAATGGTGCAGTGTTGCAGTGACTGATACCCCAGCAGCATTCAGCTAATGGTGATCTGAACTCCACTGGCAGAGGTGAACACAGAGAAAGAACAACCCATCCTGCTGGTCTGTTTGATTTGACCAGGAACAGAGAGAGAGAGTGGCAGACCAGATGGGCGGTGTGGGAACAGGGTAGATGTCATAGCCCAGTCCACCTCCTAAAGCCAAATTGGGCGCCATTTTGTTTATGGAGGCAAGGGCTATGGGGCAGGATTGCACATTCACTGAGCTGGGAGTGAACTCATTTCTGACTCAGTGAACTACAACATGGCATCCTACAAGTTCCACTTAAGAGAGGTCTAGGTAGCCCTCAGACCTGATGGCAAACAGATCAATAACTCTAGCAATGGTACATCAGGTGCCATTTCTTACAATGTGCCAAAGCATTTAAGACTACAGGGGACAACACTGAGCTGCAAATGCACTGAGTTCAGCAAGAACTCACTGGGTTCAGTGCATTGCACTGGTCCCAAGGAAAATAATACCAACTATGACTACATATGGGTCAAAATAGGTCTGTGTGGCGCCCAAACATAATGGCCAACAGGTTCCGGCAAGATCAGTACCAACAAGAACCTAGCTATAGAGGACTCCTAGTGTCTCCCTAAGCCTGGGACCTGTTCCAACCAGAAGTGGGAGAAAGGTTGTACAAACAATGGTGAAGCCTCAGCAGTATCATAGGAGGTGGAGTGTGGTGAACCAAGAGCTGGGGCTACAGAGACCATGGTGGAAATTTAATATAAGAACCCAGACCTGGAATTCGCTGGAGAGAGTGGCACAATTGGCTGCAAACAACGAGCCATGTAAGAACTGCAATAAGTAAAACCGAACTGTAGACCTGTGGGTGACACAGCTTAGAAACCTGCCCCAAGGAGAAGATTCTGCTAAACATAAGTATAATGATCAAGAGCAAATGAAAGGACAAAGGCAAAATGAATATTGTTGAAGACTCCCCTGCAAAGGAGCAAAACCCTATGCCAACCTCAGAGTTCACTGAGGGAGACATCAAGAAAATTGGCATACAGAGTTCAAAACAGTTGTTATAAAACTTCTTATCAACGAGAAGCATGTACAGCAGGCATTCAAGGAATTCAAGGAGCATATCACACTGGAAATGAATCAGATGAAATCTGATATATCAGAAATGAAGAATAGAGTGGAGCAAATTAAAAGTACAGTGGAGAGTCTCTAAAAGAGAATGAAGAAGGTAGAAGAAAGCATCTCAGAATTAGAAGATATTTCCTGCCACCAAGGGGAAACAAACAGAAAGCTGGAAGCAGAGCTGGATCAGGCTTAAAAAAAAGTATTCAAGAATTGAAAGACACTATTATGACACCTAATATAAGAGTTTGGGGAGTCTCAGAAAGTGCAGAAAGAGAAGCTGGGTTTAAAAATATATTTAATGAAATAGTAAGGGGAAATTTTCCTAATCTACAGGAAGAATTGGGATACAACATCCAGGAGGGACACAGAAATCCCTACAAGGACCAAGGACCAAAAGCAATCTTCATCATAACATGTAATAATCAAGTTCTCTTCAAACATAAGGAAAAGATCCTTAAATGTACACGTGAAGAAATCAATTGACATGTAAAGGAATGCCAATTAAGCTCACAGGAGACCTCTCACAGGAAACTCTACAGGCCAGAGGTTAATGGAGCCACACATTCCAGATTCTAAAACCAAAAAATTGTCAGCCCAGGATAATGTACCTAGGAAAACTTTCCTTTGTCTTTGAAAATGAAATAAAATTCTTCCAAATTAGAGAAAATTTAAAGGAACATGCCTCTTCCAAACCTGCCCTACAAATGATACTTCAAGATGTTCTCTTGACAGAGAAAAGGAATAGCGCCCACCAAAATCAAAGGCAAATGCAAAGAACATCCCAGTAAAATAACAGAGTACTAAATCAATGAACAACCCACCGCTAAAATGACAGAACCAAATTATGACCTATTTGTATTAACCCCGAATGTAAACGGCTTAAACTCATCAAGCAAACGTCATAGATTAGCAGACTGTATTAAAAAACAACACCACTCTATTTGTTGCCTGCAGGAGACATATCTCACCAACAAAGATCAGCAGAAACTATATCTCATGGATTTTGATATTTTTGGTTAGTTTCATCTCTTTAAAATTCTTTCTTCTGATTAAATTCTTGAATGACTCATAGATCATACAGTAGGTTCAAGGAGGTTCTTGATTTTCTATTTCATTTCTTCAGCGACACATTAGTCATTCAGTAGCATGTTATTTATCCATGGTCTTGCTAATTTCTCTTTCTTTCTTCCTGTTGTTTATTTTATTTGTGACCTTTCATTTAAGAGGATGTATAGTAACTGTGTAATGGAGACTATCAAATCTAGCAGCATGTTATTCAACTTCATGGCATTGTAAATTTCTATTTTTCTCCTGTTGTTGATTTTTACTGTGGCTTTTCATTTCAGGGGATATATAGTAACTGTGTAATGGGGACTATCATATTCAGATGTGGGGATACAATGCAGTATGCATATTTACTTCCAGACAAAGATGGACTCCCAATGAAACTGTTTACTATATCATGACAATAGGATGCTGGACTCTGCCATTGTCCATGCCTGCAGTGATGGACATATTACTGTGCATGAAGAACTATACCATAGTAACTATATAGTGATGGAGGAGAGAATTGGGGAGAGGATATGGGAAGTCCCAGGGCCTATGGAACTGTACCATGAAATGATAATAATAAAAAGAAGTAAAATAAAAAAATAACCTTGCATGTTTTAGGGAATTTATCCTGATTCTGGAGTGTAATGTACGCATTAATTTAAGCATCATAGGGATGTACTGAGTAATTGCCTTATTCTAGACATCAGGCTAGTTACTAAGGGTAAGATGCTGAGAAAGATAGGTGATATTTCCTGCCTCACTTGATCTTACACTTGAGTTAGCAGTTGCAGAATATTATGAAAAGTGCTCTGTCACTGTCCTGCAGCGATCGACTGGGTGCATGGAGTCGATAATAACATGCATGGACTACTGACTGGTGGTCAACAGCTGAAGTTTATTAACAGCACCAGATTTTTAAAAGAAGGTTGTCATGTAGGCCCCCAGAGAGAAGGAGCTTGAGCCATTTACATCTCAACAGCAAGGTACAGTTTCCAAAACACAACTTGTTTATACCTAAACCTGTAAACCAGGTTTCCTGTTCATTCACCTTCGTATGAATTGCTCCTGGCACCTTTAGGGGAGATGCAACTTGCTATGTCTCCCACAATAGCAAAGATTCTGAATGTCCTTCTACAGTGCTCCAGTAGGGGAAGTACAAATCATCATAGGGTTCAAGTGCTCATTTATAAAGCAATACGGTTTGAGGGTTAGAAGCAGCTTTCAGGTTTAGTCATTTGCACCTGCAGATTGTATCTGTAATTTAGGCTTTAACCATTTGAAGAGCAGTGCTGATGTGTAGGTTTTTTTTTTAATTTATTTATTAATTACATTGTATTATGTGACACGGTTTTATAGGTACTGGGATTCTCCCCACCCCTCCCAAAACCCTCCCATCATGGTGGATTCTCTCACCTTGTTGCATAACCACAGCTCAAGTTCAGTTGAGATTCCTTCATTGCAAGCAAATACCAAACATAGAGTTCAGCATCTTATTGTCCAGTTAATTTCAACGGCTTCTTAGGGAGACCTTCTCTGGTCTGAAGGTAGAGCCAGCAGAGTATCATCCCAATCAATTAAAAGCTCCAACATGCCATCAGCAACAATTAATAATGTTATGGAATTAATTGACATAGTATTGAGTACCCAATATGTTAAAAATAAATGCGAGTTCTTAACCACATTCTGTGACTACTTCATTGACATTTCAATTTTAGTTTATATACAACGGGTTCTATACATCTTAAAATAGCTATAGGTTATTGTTCAGCTGTCTTGTGTCTATTTTCATTATAATATTTAGCCTTTTATAGCATTGAATTCAATCACAAAAAGGACATAGTGTGAGGATCTGGTGGCTTTCAGTTCCTGGGTATTTGGGGCTGAAATCATTAGACTTGCATCTACACTTGGGGTTGGAATTTTTCCTCCAGTATAGCTTCCTGCCTCCTTAAAAAAGCAATCATCCATGTTATTACTTTTTGCTCCATTTCCATGGGCCTGCATCTGTCAATGTGACTCTATCCAGTGTCACCTCATGCAGCTTCTGGCTCAGGAGGTAATCACTATGATAATCTGTGTCCTCTGCTGTGAATTGGCAGCTGACTCACTCTCTTTGACATAGCATAAAGGACCTTCTCATCTATGATTGAGCACAGGACTGGGAGAATCCTCTCACACTGACAAGCAGTAAGAGAGAATCAGTTCAGGGAGAGGCAGCAACACAGAATCATAGACTTTGGGCTCTCCCTCCTATAAACTCTGAGTAAATCAGATAGTGTTAGCATCAACTACTGCTATCTAAAAGGGGAGCTGGCAAACAATCTGTGTCATACCTTTTTCTCCCTTTGTGGGATCCATTCCTCCCACCATTTTCATTTCACTGTGGATGCTCATAAGTCCCCAGGCTGCTTGCAAACTAAAGAGCATCCCTGTGTTCTTGATAAAGTCTAGATCTGGAACTTTTAGACTTTCTTTTATATTATTTCACTTCTATTTTTGTCCCACTCCCACCAAAAAGGAGCAATGAATGAAACTCACAACACATTGACTCAAAAAAAAAAAAAAAAGAATTGTATCAAGTACATTGTGAGGAGTCAGACTGGGTATTAGGCAGTTAGGGTGTTCTGGGTCCGCGAATCAATTTTCTCAAATATAAAATTGTATTTTCTCCACTATGTCTAAATTCACTAGAGCACATTTCTCCCAAGAGACAAGTGCATAATGAACATATCAAGAACATGCTTCCTCCAAGAAATAAGAATGAAATTAACATATCAGTTCCCCATCTAAAGTGCCCACCCAATTCCATCTCTGTGTAGTGTCAGACTGGTCTCTTTATCATTAGAATGAGACCGAGGAAGTTAACTGGTAACACCTTTTTGGGCCTTTTGTCCCAAAGCCATGTATCATGGAAACCATGAATTTTTCTTTGTTTTTAGAGAAACTCCTTTGAAGCAAAATTTTAAACGATGCCAACAGCCCCTGTGCACAGGTCTCCTTTCTTGAAGCCCCTTCCCGTTCCAAGGATGGGAGCATATTTTCTCCTTTCTTCTAACAAATCTTGCTTGAAAACTAAACTGTCTTCAAGAAAATGATTTTTTCCTTGGAGACAAGAATTGAGGTTGCTGCTGTATTTTGTGTCAAAAAGTCCTACAATAGTATGAGATTTAGAAAAAAAGAAAAAAGAAACTTCACTTTTAACAAAAGGCAATACAAAGCAAGGTGATTTTTCTTCATGGATATATCAATAGGAATTTATTTATTCTCACAATATGCCCAAGATTAAGTCTTTCCAGCTTTCCTGATCAGCTTTTTCTGTTGGTTCAGAAGTGTGGCAGGTTTAGAGGTTAAGAAAGAGTACCTGTTTTCTGTTCAGTTTGGAGAGCTTCAGGAAACTATAAGGGAAGTCCATGAGCATGTAAAAAGATTGTTGGGAGAATGAGGAATGTAGAGTGTTAGTGGGAAATGAGCACAGGACAGCCCTCACAGGGAAGCATGGTGAAACAAAAATCAAAAAGCAAACCAAGTGTGACCAGAGAGCTACAAAGAAGGAAAGAGAACCTGAAGGCGAAGATCAGAAGAAAGGGGAAAATTAGAACAGATAGAGACCACTAAGGAAAGCTTAGAACAGACAGGAAACAGTCAACTTGGACTCCCATATACCTTACTAGGAAGGACAGAAAAATTAGTTACTCCTCATTAAGGTACTAAAGATTTCTCTGCACACTCCTCCTAAAACTATTCTGCTTCTCAATTGTTAACATATGGTATGTTTGAGTTATAAGCTTGTTTGAACTAACCTAAAGTTCATGAAGTTCAGTAGGAATCACACTTGAATACTATAAGCTGCTAAATATAACAATGAAAATAGACACAGACAGCTGAATGGTACCCTATAACTATTATAAGGCGTATAGCAGCCGGTTGTATGAAAACTACAATTGAAATGTCAGTGAAGTAGTCACAGGATGCGGTTAAGGACTTGCATTTTCTAACATTTTGGTCACTCAATACCATGTCAATTAACTTCATGATGTTGTAAATTGTTGTTGAAGTTGTGTAGTGCCTTTTCATTGGAGGGGATGATATTCTAGCAGCTCTACTTTCAGACCAGGGATAGTCTCCCAATGAAACTGTTAAATTTATCTGGACAATAAGATGCTGGACTCTCTACGTGGCCCATACCACAATGAAGCAATCATCACTGGATACAAACTGTACTACTGTAACAATATGGAGCAAATCAATTCGGGGAGAGGGCTTTTTGGAGGGACTGGGGGAACCCCAGAGCCTATGAAACTATGTCATAAAACAAAATTAAAAATTTTTTAAAAGGAAGAAAATAGAAAATTTGCAGTGCCTGAAGGAATTCTGAGTATGTCTGACAGTATACACTTGCTGACAAAGAGGTAAGAAACAGGCTATTGGACTCACATTGGTAAGACTGTAATACCATAAAGTTTCTTTGAAGGTTACTTTGTCACAACTCTCTAAAAACCTCTTTAAATCCAAATGTCCTTTGATGGGATTCAACTGTAGAAATTATCTTGCATATATTTGGTCCTATAGAAACACCAGGTTTTTATAATATTATTATGGGAATAAAAAACAGAAACAATCAATCTGTGTCAATAGGAGATTGTTAAAATACATGAAGACAAATTTATATAATACTATGTATGCAGTGATTGAAATACGTTCTAGTGGCAAAGTGGAAAATAAAAAATGTTGGACAAAGTAATAGAATTATATATCTACTAAGATACTTCAGAAAGTTCCTAGAAAATTAAATTTAAAATGAGTTTATTTGGGCCAATGCCATGGTACAGATTTTGTTTTTCCAGGTTCATAATTTAATGTACAAATTGAATTACCACAGTTGAGTTGAATTAGCTTCTCCAGGCATGAGGGCTGATGGGGAAACAATTTGTAATCGAGTTATGTTGCTTTCACAGCTGGAATTTTTAGACCTTAAGCTGAAGTACATAACCAGCAAAGCAATGCCTCCATATGCGGCTAGTACACAATTCATTCTGCCTGTGAGCATGTAAGAGTTGAAATATGTTTTGATTTCAGTGAATTGGAATTGGGCATCAGGTTCTGGACCTGACATGATATCAATCTTCTCAGAGCTACCAACTCCTCAACTGACATCCTTCAAGGCCCACCGACAGTGAACTGGCCCCAGCCGGAAGCAATGGTACAGATTGAGCTTTTATCTGTCATGCTCGTGTCAAATGTGGGTACTGGTTCCAGTCCTAGCTTTTCCACTGCCAATCCAGCTCTTTGTTTATGGACTAGAAAAGCAGCAGAGGATGGCCCAAATCCTTGGGTCCCAGCAAAAACATTGGAAACTTAGAAGAAGTTTCTGGCTGTAGATCTTTCCCTTTGTAGAAATCTGTCATTCAAAAAAAAAAATCTTTTAAACAATGAAGTTATTTTAATACAAAAATCAAAATTCATTGAATCCTTTTTGTGTAATATGCCTTATAGACAAGCTTTTTAAAAGTCCCTAGCATGAATTTCACGGTTTTTTAAAAATAATTTATATATTTTATATTATTATCTTTATGCTACAGTTCCACATGTACAGGGATTCCTCTCACCACCCTTCCATAGTTTCTGCCAGTTCCCCCTGTATTATAACAATAATACAGTCCTTCAGCTACAACCTTAAGTCCTACATTCTGCTATTTCAATATAGTGTAGCACTGTAATTATAGACAATTGTACATAGTCTAGTATGCTACTGTAAAGTTACATGTATCAAGTTTTCATTGGGATTCCTCCTTTTATAAAGGAACAGACATGTATACTGCAATATATCTTCACTTCGGATATGCTAGTCTCCATCATATAGCTCACCTATAAAAATGTTTTTACATTTATTCACTAATGTATTTTGTGAATTTTAAAGAAAAACACTAATCTTTTAAGTCCATTCTCATAGTGTTTTAAAGTAGCTGTATGTGTATGTGTGCATATGGAATTCTTGAAAAGGCCTGTAAGAAACTGTTAGAGACCTTGTTCTGGGAAACATAACAGAAAAAGAAGTAAGCAGTGTGGAGATTTATTCATTGTGGAGATTTGCCCCTGAAAACCCAGATTACAATGCCTGAGGACTCTGAATCTTAACTCTTTAAGGCAGTCTGAGAATGCTGCAGGGAGCAGACTCCCTACTGAGATTGCAGATAAACCTTGGGCTGGTTAACATGTCTGGGGAGGTGTGAGGCATCTTCATAGTCTCCCTGTTCCTTCAGTGATTGTGGTCTAAACATATCTGAGCACAAACACAATTCTGTTGGATTCTATTTCTAGTTAAATCTGCTTGTTTACCAGTGTGGGCTCCTGTAATTCATGTTTACTTATCCAGCTGTTTGGAGCCTTGTGATTGTTTCCCCTAATCCCTTGTAACCTATTGGTGAAGTAGTTTGCTTACCACTGTTCCATTAACATGTAACTTTTACAAACCTGCTTGACTGAAAAAAATTGGTATAAGACCTGAAAAATTCAATAAAGTGTGCATTCATTCATCACACCTGTGTACCCTGTAGCCCAAAGTTCCTCTCGGCGTGGATGTCACACTTTAAGTTCTAGTCCCCACTAGAGAAAGAGGTACTTTTATGCTCTCCTGCAGAATTTTATAGTAGGTTAAACCTTTCCCTTTGATAGACAGGCATGCTATATGGTGGACAGATCAAATCCAATGTGCTCCACTACTAATTCATCTCCCGGTTAATGCATGTGGGAAAACAGAGGAAGATGTACCAAGTGTTTGCATCCTGAACTCATTTGGGCCCCTGGGATGGATCTCCTCATGTCTGGCTTAAGATTGGGTTCAGACAGGCTCAGCTAGGTGTGAACCAGTAGATAGAGGATTTCTCTCTCCTCACTTTGTAGCTCTGACATACAAATGAAAATATTTTTAACCGATGTAAGCTTTTTAAAAGGCTACAGAACAGAGAGAAAGGGAAAGAAAGAAATTTGCTGGTTCAATTTCCAGATGGTTCATCCAGAGCTTCATCATGGTTTCCCACAAAAGTTAATCAGCATCTTAACTAGTAGGGCAAAGCTTCATTCCTCATTTTTTAGTTGAAAAATAATTTATGTCTTTACATCACTCAAATATTTACGAGTACCTAATTATTAAAAAATGAAAAACAACCTGAAATCACAAAGTGATTTTTAGACTCATTTTAGACACAAAGGTTTAAGTTCAAGAGACAAAACTATAACTAGGGGAAACATGTACGGGAAAAACTAGCTCATTAAACTGCTACTAGCAAAGCCAAACAAGCTTGTACATCAATTACGATCACATAATAAAGCATAAATTTGCATTCACATTACCCTGCCAACTTAAGAAGTGCACTTTCTGCAATAAAAACATAACTTTAGGATTGAAAATATGCCCAACTATAAGACTATGTGAAAAAAATTCTTATTGTATGCATGTATGTAACAGTAGATTAATAAAAACACAGTAACTTCACATTCTAGAATAAAATCAAATGCAAATAAATTCTCATAAGATTTATATTAAATGATCTTTATTTAAAAGTTGCAAGATGGTTCATTGTGAGCAAAAAAGACACATAAGTAAGAGCCATTACTAAGAAAGAAAACTTGAGAGACTGTAAGATTATATTGGCTGAGTGATTAAAACAATTTTGATTTCCGTCTTGGCTTGTGATGTTCCAGAGCTGGTTAAAGATTCAGTACTGATTAAAATTTATTTGCTTGTAGAGTATGAGTGTGAAAAAATCCAGAAAAAAAAGAGATGAACGACGATAATCCCTTAATGAAAATATTCTGCAGTGCTGAAAAAAATTGGAAAAAAAGGTTTTGATTTGTTGTTTTAATTACAGATTGTATAAACCATAAAATGAAAAACAATTTTCTAAGCAACATTTAAATAGAATCATACTTTAATGTAAATTTTTAAGAATACTAAGAAAATTATAACATCTTCAAGCAAAATAGAGGAATGTATCTGGGAGGAAAAAAAATTACTAATCTAAAACTATGAAAAAGAATTTTTGTGAAGCATAGAATACAGTAAATGCTATCATCCAACAAATAAGACATGGCCAAAATACACAAACTATAAAACAAAAGATAACTTGAAAATCATTTCATACGACATGCTAAAAACATTTTCAGGTAATTTGGTATTAAACAGTAAAATGGAAAACACTAAAATAACTCAAACAATTTATTAGTCATTTAACCAGTTTTGCAAATCATTTGCCATCGATGCAAAGAGTACTGGAAAACAATTATAATAAAATTAATTTTAAAAATGAGTAAATATCCAAATACTGAGCAGCTGAAACAAAAAGCTAAAGAGAAATTACTTGAAAGAATAACTGCTAGAAGAAATTCATAATTTAACCACACAAACACTAAGATTAGATTCAAGGGATGCAAAATATTCAACAAGAGAAATAAGAGGTAAAACAAACAAAAATTGCTAGATTCAAAAACAGTCATAAACACATAACATTTCCTATGAAAAAATGGGGGAAGCAAGAATTATGTTTACAAAATAATTAGGTTTAAAACTGTACCAATTCCCTAAAAATGAACAAATCTTAAAATAAAAACCAAAAATAAAAACACAAACAAAACCAAAAGAACAACCATTGCACACCTGGTGCCTAATCCCTGTAGCCCTACTTTTCAGGTAAAGAAAAATACACCTTACCAAATCCCGCATTTCCTGTACACAACTGCCCCTCATTCAGGTGATTCACGTTAAGGCTGTCTATGGCTGGCTGGCTCCCTTCCCAATCTGAAAAGTCACGCTTCATTCCCATGGCATTACAGCCAAAATCTTTGGCTCTTGCTTACCCTCTTGTGACTAGATGAGCCACAGTCAAGTGAGCATCTCCTTCACGTACAAAACTAGTGTTTCAACTCCGTAGCTTTCAAGGAAGAGGGGGAAAAATAGCCCTGACAAACCAAATCACATACCTCCTACACGCGGTGGTAGTGGCCCTAGGTCAGGAGCACCCGTAGGCAAAAATTTGCAAGGACGGGTGGCTGGCTGTGTTCCTGCAGGGGGGCGAGCGTGAGGAGGCCCTACCCTCCGGAATGGATTTGCAGGACCGGTTGGCCCTTGGGGTGGATGAGCCGAAGTTGTTGCTGCTTGGCCAGCACCTGGTTCTTTCCCCTCGCAGGGAACTGCTGATGCACTTATGGTGCTGCTCTGTAACAAAATCACATAAATCCGACATCACTAACAAGAAAAAAATGCAAAACTCATACACAAATAGTTAGGGACAGAATGCAAAGAAATCCATGATATATAGAGAAAGTGCTCCAGAGAAACATCAGATGGGTTTTAGCGATCGCAACTGTGTGGTGAAGGAACAGAAAGCAGGTTTCGCCAACACAGCAATATTCTGGCTAAGGAGAATGCACAGACACAGGCCAGGAGAACCCCGATGTAGACTACCTAGCACGCTTATCCCGAGAAGGCAAAGAACAAGTGGGCAGCTTACTCCAGATGTGGCTGAGGAACAAACTGAGAAACTCAGGAAAGTAGATTCTCAAAACATTACGCCCAATGATTCCAATGTACATCCGAAGGGGGGAACCAAATGCCCTCTACACTGGTGTACTCCCTGAGAGGTGCTGACTCAGAAAAGAAACAGATTTCTAGAGAAAACAAATGACCAGGGGCATGTCTGTTCTGCAAAAAAAGGAGGGATCACAAAGCTCCCGCACACACACGGGTAAAATTACACTGTCAGGACTTACCTCCGGTTTGTCTTGGTTAGCTGCCTGGTTGGAGTCTCTCTCGGAATATAGGTTTGGACCTACACATTATTAAAAAGAAAGAAAGAGAAAAAGGAAACCATGAACATCATGGGTCTTAGCATTTTGTTCTCGGGACGTTTCTGGATCGCAAGGGACACTGTGATATCTCCCACATCCAGGTCGGTGCATAAGCCAGCCTGACACCTGCCTCCTTATCCATGGCCACAAGAACACCTGAGGCCGCTGGAACTCCTGCAATGCCAAATGCTCTACAGCCAAATGAAGTTGAGGTCTCTGCAGCTGGCACTTAGCAACCCACCTGCTGCAGCAGCATTGAGAAGCCGTCGAGAGTAGCACCTCTCTTCTTCCTGCCATTCTGCTCCTGCTTCCTGGTTCTTCCTTCAATGAATACTGGCCAACACGAGACCCCACTGGGCAATACGTGTTCCTGGACTCTATGATCGGGAACTGCTCAGCGTCCGAGGACATCCATTCACACATCCCTCCTGGGAATACAACTCTTTGACCCTTCCCTTGCTTTCTTGGCTACTCACTCACACTGCAGCTCACTTGGTGCTCGCACCAAAGTGCTAGCTCTCCGACCTCTCAGCGTCCTCACTTGCTCAATCCTCTCCCGATTCACCAGACTCCACAATCCGTCAGTTCAGCCAGTTGCCAACAGCCTTGTCCTAGAAGTCATGTTCATTTTGTACTTGACTGACACCGTGCTAAGCCTAGATCAATCCGGGGCTCACACATCACTTTACCTACACCTGAGCCACTTGGACAGCCAGAAGAGATGGAAAACTAAGAGCCCTCAAACTCCCCGCCCTGGGAAAACACACTCACTCACTCACTCACTCACTCACTCACTCATTCACTCACTCACAACAGCCCACATCAATGACAACTGGAACCTGAACATTTCAACCTGATCATCTCCTTCAACATACTGCCAGCTTCTTAGTGCCTGGCCTTCCATCTGTTGACATGGAAGCAAGGTTCCTCCTCAACAACTGACAACATCCATCCTCCTGAAACGCACCTACACTCGCTATGTGGCCACTGAATGGTGAAGAGTGTGAGATGGCACATTTTGAATGCACAACGTGTCAGATGCTTCATATCCATTAAGTACACACTTCACCAACATACTAATGGCCACCATGGGGACCACTGGCTGCTGCTCTCTTTTCTAATCCCGCTTCCAAGACCAGCGGACCCTGCAAACACACGGCAAACTCGGAACACACTCCTGGTTCCCACCATCACAACGGCCTCGATTTGGCTGTGGTTTGTGTGGAGTCGGGCAGAGGATGCAAGCTCTCTTGGCACTTCTTTTCTCTGTGTGACTCTGCTACCTCTCCCCTAAACAGCAGCTACTCTCTAAAACACAAACAAACACAAGTTTCCAGAAACCCAACACGCAGCCCACACACCCCTGCCGCCTCTTCCCTGTAGCCCTGCTTTTCAGGTAAAGAAAAATGAGCCTTACCGAATCCCCGATTTCCTAAACAAATATGCCATGGCTTGTCCAACGATACAGTGTGTGAACGTGCCCACTGCGATGCCATCACCTCTTACGCCATGCCATCGCAGCCATGGGCTCACTGATCCAAGGGTCCAAGATCACCTCTGACCCTCATGCTCACTCTCATAATGATTGTCCGTTAAATCATACAACCGACAGCAACACAACAGAAACCCAATATGGCCACCGGATCTCCGCATGCTTCCCACGCCAATAGACAGCCTTTCCCGAGGGAATCTCTTATCAATGTTTTCCTTGTCTTTCAAAAGTTCTTCCTCTTGTCCACTCACCACGGATACCCACATACCTAGACTGACCAACTTCAGACAGTGCCATGAGGCTGTTGAAGGAAATGAGTGACGGGAAAACAGTAGTTTGGCTCGGGACATCTTAGCCAAATGCACGTAGGACTGGCTGAAAGGTGGGCAAACACTTGGCTGCATCCAAAAGTGTATCTGAAAAAATCCCCCAGCCCCTTCCACAAAACTCATTTTCCTTGGCCTTCCATTTCCAAAGCACGGGCAGAAATGACATCAGACAAGACAGTTCACGGGCCTTGGCCCAGCATTTGTCACACGACCGTTCATTCTCCAGTCACCTGGTTCTTTGTGAATGGTAGGTGAGAAGAGTCAAGCAATCAATTTCCCCCAGCGCCACCCACCCCACAGCTTTCTCTTTCTTTGTTGCTTATCTCAAGTTACCCACAAAAGCCAAAAGAGTCAGGAAGAATGAGGCCAAACAGGATCGAAGCAGCCTTACACTCACTAGGTAGTAAATAGACTAGGACTGTACAGCAGCTGCTCACGAAAGACCATTTCACCGAGTCCTTTTGTGGACAAGGGAAATCAGGATCATCTTCAGTAGCAGCCAGCATAATTGGTTTCTATCAACTAATAGAGAGTGAAATAATGCCCGTGTTAGTGTAAGAGGGAAAAAGGAAGCAAGTGGTTTTCTCAAGTATTACAATCTGTATGCAACTGCCCCTCATTCAGGTGATTCACGTTAAGGCTGTCTGTATGGCTGGCTGGCTCCCTTCCCAATCTGAAAAGTCACGCTTCATTCCCATGGCATTACAGCCAAAATCTTTGGCTCTTGCTTACCCTCTTGTGACTAGATGAGCCACGGTCAAGTGAGCATCTCCTTCACGTACAAAACTAGTGTTTCAACTCCGTAGCTTTCAAGGAAGAGGGGGAAAAATAGCCCTGACAAACCAAATCACATACCTCCTACACGCGGTGGTAGTGGCCCTAGGTCAGGAGCACCCGTAGGCAAAAATTTGCAAGGACGGGTGGCTGGCTGTGTTCCTGCAGGGGGGCGAGCGTGAGGAGGCCCTACCCTCCGGAATGGATTTGCAGGACCGGTTGGCCCTTGGGGTGGATGAGCCGAAGTTGTTGCTGCTTGGCCAGCACCTGGTTCTTTCCCCTCGCAGGGAACTGCTGATGCACTTATGGTGCTGCTCTGTAACAAAATCACATAAATCCGACATCACTAACAAGAAAAAAATGCAAAACTCATACACAAATAGTTAGGGACAGAATGCAAAGAAATCCATGATATATAGAGAAAGTGCTCCAGAGAAACATCAGATGGGTTTTAGCGATCGCAACTGTGTGGTGAAGGAACAGAAAGCAGGTTTCGCCAACACAGCAATATTCTGGCTAAGGAGAATGCACAGACACAGGCCAGGAGAACCCCGATGTAGACTACCTAGCACGCTTATCCCGAGAAGGCAAAGAACAAGTGGGCAGCTTACTCCAGATGTGGCTGAGGAACAAACTGAGAAACTCAGGAAAGTAGATTCTCAAAACATTACGCCCAATGATTCCAATGTACATCCGAAGGGGGGAACCAAATGCCCTCTACACTGGTGTACTCCCTGAGAGGTGCTGACTCAGAAAAGAAACAGATTTCTAGAGAAAACAAATGACCAGGGGCATGTCTGTTCTGCAAAAAAAGGAGGGATCACAAAGCTCCCGCACACACACGGGTAAAATTACACTGTCAGGACTTACCTCCGGTTTGTCTTGGTTAGCTGCCTGGTTGGAGTCTCTCTCGGAATATAGGTTTGGACCTACACATTATTAAAAAGAAAGAAAGAGAAAAAGGAAACCATGAACATCGTGGGTCTTAGCATTTTGTTCTCGGGACGTTTCTGGATCGCAAGGGACACTGTGATATCTCCCACATCCAGGTCGCTGCA
The DNA here is from genome assembly GCF_030435755.1 of Ochotona princeps. Classification (NCBI taxonomy): domain Eukaryota; kingdom Metazoa; phylum Chordata; class Mammalia; order Lagomorpha; family Ochotonidae; genus Ochotona; species Ochotona princeps. The sequence continues at coordinate 1,476,907 of NC_080838.1, forward strand.
TAAGCCAGCCTGACACCTGCCTCCTTATCCATGGCCACAAGAACACCCTGAGGCCGCTGGAACTCCTGCAATGCCAAATGCTCTACAGCCAAATGAAGTTGAGGTCTCTGCAGCTGGCACTTAGCAACCCACCTGCTGCAGCAGCATTGAGAAGCTGTCGAGAGAGTAGCACCTCTCTTCTTCCTGCCATTCTGCTCCTGCTTCCTGATTCTTCCTTCAATGAATACTGGCCAACACGAGACCCCACTGGGCAATACGTGTTCCTGGACTCTATGATCGGGAACTGCTCAGCGTCCGAGGACATCCATTCACACATCCCTCCTGGGAATACAACTCTTTGACCCTTCCCTTGCTTTCTCGGCTACTCACTCACACTGCAGCTCACTTGGTGCTCGCACCAAAGTGCTAGCTCTCCGACCTCTCAGCGTCCTCACTTGCTCAATCCTCTCCCGATTCACCAGACTCCACAATCCGTCAGTTCAGCCAGTTGCCAACAGCCTTGTCCTAGAAGTCATGTTCATTTTGTACTTGACTGACACCGTGCTAAGCCTAGATCAATCCGGGGCTCACACATCACTTTACCTACACCTGAGCCACTTGGACAGCCAGAAGAGATGGAAAACTAAGAGCCCTCAAACTCCCCGCCCTGGGAAAACACACTCACTCACTCACCCACTCATTCACTCATTCATTCACTCACTCACAACAGCCCACATCAATGACAACTGGAACCTGAACATTTCAACCTGATCATCTCCTTCAACATACTGCCAGCTTCGTAGTGCCTGGCCTTCCATCTGTTGACATGGAAGCAAGGTTCCTCCTCAACAACTGACAACATCCATCCTCCTGAAACGCACCTACACTCGCTATGTGGCCACTGAATGGTGAAGAGTGTGAGATGGCACATTTTGAATGCACAACGTGTCAGATGCTTCATATCCATTAAGTACACACTTCACCAACATACTAATGGCCACCATGGGGACCACTGGCTGCTGCTCTCTTTTCTAATCCCGCTTCCAAGACCAGCGGACCCTGCAAACACACGGCAAACTCGGAACACACTCCTGGTTCCCACCATCACAACGGCCTCGATTTGGCTGTGGTTTGTGTGGAGTCGGGCAGAGGATGCAAGCTCTCTTGGCACTTCTTTTCTCTGTGTGACTCTGCTACCTCTCCCCTAAACAGCAGCTACTCTCTAAAACACAAACAAACACAAGTATCCAGAAACCCAACACGCAGCCCACACACCCCTGCCGCCTCTTCCCTGTAGCCCTGCTTTTCAGGTAAAGAAAAATGAGCCTTACCGAATCCCCGATTTCCTAAACAAATATGCCATGGCTTGTCCAACGATACAGTGTGTGAACGTGCCCACTGCGATGCCATCACCTCTTACGCCATGCCATCGCAGCCATGGGCTCACTGATCCAAGGGTCCAAGATCACCTCTGACCCTCATGCTCACTCTCATAATGATTGTCCGTTAAATCATACAACCGACAGCAACACAACAGAAACCCAATATGGCCACCGGATCTCCGCATGCTTCCCACGCCAATAGACAGCCTTTCCCGAGGGAATCTCTTATCAATGTTTTCCTTGTCTTTCAAAAGTTCTTCCTCTTGTCCACTCACCACGGATACCCACATACCTAGACTGACCAACTTCAGACAGCGCCATGAGGCTGTTGAAGGAAATGAGTGACGGGAAAACAGTAGTTTGGCTCGGGACATCTTAGCCAAATGCACGTAGGACTGGCTGAAAGGTGGGCAAACACTTGGCTGCATCCAAAAGTGTATCTGAAAAAATCCCCCAGCCCCTTCCACAAAACTCATTTTCCTTGGCCTTCCATTTCCAAAGCACGGGCAGAAATGACATCAGACAAGACAGTTCACGGGCCTTGGCCCAGCATTTGTCACACGACCGTTCATTCTCCAGTCACCTGGTTCTTTGTGAATGGTAGGTGAGAAGAGTCAAGCAATCAATTTCCCCCAGCGCCACCCACCCCACAGCTTTCTCTTTCTTTGTTGCTTATCTCAAGTTACCCACAAAAGCCAAAAGAGTCAGGAAGAATGAGGCCAAACAGGATCGAAGCAGCCTTACACTCACTAGGTAGTAAATAGACTAGGACTGTACAGCAGCTGCTCACGAAAGACCATTTCACCGAGTCCTTTTGTGGACAAGGGAAATCAGGATCATCTTCAGTAGCAGCCAGCATAATTGGTTTCTATCAACTAATAGAGAGTGAAATAATGCCCGTGTTAGTGTAAGAGGGAAAAAGGAAGCAAGTGGTTTTCTCAAGTATTACAATCTGTATGCAACTGCCCCTCATTCAGGTGATTCACGTTAAGGCTGTCTGTATGGCTGGCTGAAAAGTCACGCTTCATTCCCATGGCATTACAGCCAAAATCTTTGGCTCTTGCTTACCCTCTTGTGACTAGATGAGCCACGGTCAAGTGAGCATCTCCTTCACGTACAAAACTAGTGTTTCAACTCCGTAGCTTTCAAGGAAGAGGGGGAAAAATAGCCCTGACAAACCAAATCACATACCTCCTACACGCGGTGGTAGTGGCCCTAGGTCAGGAGCACCCGTAGGCAAAAATTTGCAAGGACGGGTGGCTGGCTGTGTTCCTGCAGGGGGGCGAGCGTGAGGAGGCCCTACCCTCCGGAATGGATTTGCAGGACCGGTTGGCCCTTGGGGTGGATGAGCCGAAGTTGTTGCTGCTTGGCCAGCACCTGGTTCTTTCCCCTCGCAGGGAACTGCTGATGCACTTATGGTGCTGCTCTGTAACAAAATCACATAAATCCGACATCACTAACAAGAAAAAAATGCAAAACTCATACACAAATAGTTAGGGACAGAATGCAAAGAAATCCATGATATATAGAGAAAGTGCTCCAGAGAAACATCAGATGGGTTTTAGCGATCGCAACTGTGTGGTGAAGGAACAGAAAGCAGGTTTCGCCAACACAGCAATATTCTGGCTAAGGAGAATGCACAGACACAGGCCAGGAGAACCCCGATGTAGACTACCTAGCACGCTTATCCCGAGAAGGCAAAGAACAAGTGGGCAGCTTACTCCAGATGTGGCTGAGGAACAAACTGAGAAACTCAGGAAAGTAGATTCTCAAAACATTACGCCCAATGATTCCAATGTACATCCGAAGGGGGGAACCAAATGCCCTCTACACTGGTGTACTCCCTGAGAGGTGCTGACTCAGAAAAGAAACAGATTTCTAGAGAAAACAAATGACCAGGGGCATGTCTGTTCTGCAAAAAAAGGAGGGATCACAAAGCTCCCGCACACACACGGGTAAAATTACACTGTCAGGACTTACCTCTGGTTTGTCTTGGTTAGCTGCCTGGTTGGAGTCTCTCTCGGAATATAGGTTTGGACCTACACATTATTAAAAAGAAAGAAAGAGAAAAAGGAAACCATGAACATCGTGGGTCTTAGCATTTTGTTCTCGGGACGTTTCTGGATCGCAAGGGACACTGTGATATCTCCCACATCCAGGTCGCTGCATAAGCCAGCCTGACACCTGCCTCCTTATCCATGGCCACAAGAACACCCTGAGGCCGCTGGAACTCCTGCAATGCCAAATGCTCTACAGCCAAATGAAGTTGAGGTCTCTGCAGCTGGCACTTAGCAACCCACCTGCTGCAGCAGCATTGAGAAGCTGTCGAGAGAGTAGCACCTCTCTTCTTCCTGCCATTCTGCTCCTGCTTCCTGATTCTTCCTTCAATGAATACTGGCCAACACGAGACCCCACTGGGCAATACGTGTTCCTGGACTCTATGATCGGGAACTGCTCAGCGTCCGAGGACATCCATTCACACATCCCTCCTGGGAATACAACTCTTTGACCCTTCCCTTGCTTTCTCGGCTACTCACTCACACTGCAGCTCACTTGGTGCTCGCACCAAAGTGCTAGCTCTCCGACCTCTCAGCGTCCTCACTTGCTCAATCCTCTCCCGATTCACCAGACTCCACAATCCGTCAGTTCAGCCAGTTGCCAACAGCCTTGTCCTAGAAGTCATGTTCATTTTGTACTTGACTGACACCGTGCTAAGCCTAGATCAATCCGGGGCTCACACATCACTTTACCTACACCTGAGCCACTTGGACAGCCAGAAGAGATGGAAAACTAAGAGCCCTCAAACTCCCCGCCCTGGGAAAACACACTCACTCACTCACTCACTCATTCACTCACTCATTCACTCACTCACAACAGCCCACATCAATGACAACTGGAACCTGAACATTTCAACCTGATCATCTCCTTCAACATACTGCCAGCTTCGTAGTGCCTGGCCTTCCATCTGTTGACATGGAAGCAAGGTTCCTCCTCAACAACTGACAACATCCATCCTCCTGAAACGCACCTACACTCGCTATGTGGCCACTGAATGGTGAAGAGTGTGAGATGGCACATTTTGAATGCACAACGTGTCAGATGCTTCATATCCATTAAGTACACACTTCACCAACATACTAATGGCCACCATGGGGACCACTGGCTGCTGCTCTCTTTTCTAATCCCGCTTCCAAGACCAGCGGACCCTGCAAACACACGGCAAACTCGGAACACACTCCTGGTTCCCACCATCACAACGGCCTCGATTTGGCTGTGGTTTGTGTGGAGTCGGGCAGAGGATGCAAGCTCTCTTGGCACTTCTTTTCTCTGTGTGACTCTGCTACCTCTCCCCTAAACAGCAGTTACTCTCTAAAACACAAACAAACACAAGTATCCAGAAACCCAACACGCAGCCCACACACCCCTGCCGCCTCTTCCCTGTAGCCCTGCTTTTCAGGTAAAGAAAAATGAGCCTTACCGAATCCCCGATTTCCTAAACAAATATGCCATGGCTTGTCCAACGATACAGTGTGTGAACGTGCCCACTGCGATGCCATCACCTCTTACGCCATGCCATCGCAGCCATGGGCTCACTGATCCAAGGGTCCAAGATCACCTCTGACCCTCATGCTCACTCTCATAATGATTGTCCGTTAAATCATACAACCGACAGCAACACAACAGAAACCCAATATGGCCACCGGATCTCCGCATGCTTCCCACGCCAATAGACAGCCTTTCCCGAGGGAATCTCTTATCAATGTTTTCCTTGTCTTTCAAAAGTTCTTCCTCTTGTCCACTCACCACGGATACCCACATACCTAGACTGACCAACTTCAGACAGTGCCATGAGGCTGTTGAAGGAAATGAGTGACGGGAAAACAGTAGTTTGGCTCGGGACATCTTAGCCAAATGCACGTAGGACTGGCTGAAAGGTGGGCAAACACTTGGCTGCATCCAAAAGTGTATCTGAAAAAATCCCCCAGCCCCTTCCACAAAACTCATTTTCCTTGGCCTTCCATTTCCAAAGCACGGGCAGAAATGACATCAGACAAGACAGTTCACGGGCCTTGGCCCAGCATTTGTCACACGACCGTTCATTCTCCAGTCACCTGGTTCTTTGTGAATGGTAGGTGAGAAGAGTCAAGCAATCAATTTCCCCCAGCGCCACCCACCCCACAGCTTTCTCTTTCTTTGTTGCTTATCTCAAGTTACCCACAAAAGCCAAAAGAGTCAGGAAGAATGAGGCCAAACAGGATCGAAGCAGCCTTACACTCACTAGGTAGTAAATAGACTAGGACTGTACAGCAGCTGCTCACGAAAGACCATTTCACCGAGTCCTTTTGTGGACAAGGGAAATCAGGATCATCTTCAGTAGCAGCCAGCATAATTGGTTTCTATCAACTAATAGAGAGTGAAATAATGCCCGTGTTAGTGTAAGAGGGAAAAAGGAAGCAAGTGGTTTTCTCAAGTATTACAATCTGTATGCAACTGCCCCTCATTCAGGTGATTCACGTTAAGGCTGTCTGTATGGCTGGCTGGCTCCCTTCCCAATCTGAAAAGTCACGCTTCATTCCCATGGCATTACAGCCAAAATCTTTGGCTCTTGCTTACCCTCTTGTGACTAGATGAGCCACGGTCAAGTGAGCATCTCCTTCACGTACAAAACTAGTGTTTCAACTCCGTAGCTTTCAAGGAAGAGGGGGAAAAATAGCCCTGACAAACCAAATCACATACCTCCTACACGCGGTGGTAGTGGCCCTAGGTCAGGAGCACCCGTAGGCAAAAATTTGCAAGGACGGGTGGCTGGCTGTGTTCCTGCAGGGGGGCGAGCGTGAGGAGGCCCTACCCTCCGGAATGGATTTGCAGGACCGGTTGGCCCTTGGGGTGGATGAGCCGAAGTTGTTGCTGCTTGGCCAGCACCTGGTTCTTTCCCCTCGCAGGGAACTGCTGATGCACTTATGGTGCTGCTCTGTAACAAAATCACATAAATCCGACATCACTAACAAGAAAAAAATGCAAAACTCATACACAAATAGTTAGGGACAGAATGCAAAGAAATCCATGATATATAGAGAAAGTGCTCCAGAGAAACATCAGATGGGTTTTAGCGATCGCAACTGTGTGGTGAAGGAACAGAAAGCAGGTTTCACCAACACAGCAATATTCTGGCTAAGGAGAATGCACAGACACAGGCCAGGAGAACCCCAATGTAGACTACCTAGCACGCTTATCCCGAGAAGGCAAAGAACAAGTGGGCAGCTTACTCCAGATGTGGCTGAGGAACAAACTGAGAAACTCAGGAAAGTAGATTCTCAAAACATTACGCCCAATGATTCCAATGTACATCCGAAGGGGGGAACCAAATGCCCTCTACACTGGTGTACTCCCTGAGAGGTGCTGACTCAGAAAAGAAACAGATTTCTAGAGAAAACAAATGACCAGGGGCATGTCTGTTCTGCAAAAAAAGGAGGGATCACAAAGCTCCCGCACACACACGGGTAAAATTACACTGTCAGGACTTACCTCTGGTTTGTCTTGGTTAGCTGCCTGGTTGGAGTCTCTCTCGGAATATAGGTTTGGACCTACACATTATTAAAAAGAAAGAAAGAGAAAAAGGAAACCATGAACATCGTGGGTCTTAGCATTTTGTTCTCGGGACGTTTCTGGATCGCAAGGGACACTGTGATATCTCCCACATCCAGGTCGCTGCATAAGCCAGCCTGACACCTGCCTCCTTATCCATGGCCACAAGAACACCCTGAGGCCGCTGGAACTCCTGCAATGCCAAATGCTCTACAGCCAAATGAAGTTGAGGTCTCTGCAGCTGGCACTTAGCAACCCACCTGCTGCAGCAGCATTGAGAAGCTGTCGAGAGAGTAGCACCTCTCTTCTTCCTGCCATTCTGCTCCTGCTTCCTGATTCTTCCTTCAATGAATACTGGCCAACACGAGACCCCACTGGGCAATACGTGTTCCTGGACTCTATGATCGGGAACTGCTCAGCGTCCGAGGACATCCATTCACACATCCCTCCTGGGAATACAACTCTTTGACCCTTCCCTTGCTTTCTCGGCTACTCACTCACACTGCAGCTCACTTGGTGCTCGCACCAAAGTGCTAGCTCTCCGACCTCTCAGCGTCCTCACTTGCTCAATCCTCTCCCGATTCACCAGACTCCACAATCCGTCAGTTCAGCCAGTTGCCAACAGCCTTGTCCTAGAAGTCATGTTCATTTTGTACTTGACTGACACCGTGCTAAGCCTAGATCAATCCGGGGCTCACACATCACTTTACCTACACCTGAGCCACTTGGACAGCCAGAAGAGATGGAAAACTAAGAGCCCTCAAACTCCCCGCCCTGGGAAAACACACACACTCACTCACTCACTCATTCACTCACTCATTCACTCACTCACAACAGCCCACATCAATGACAACTGGAACCTGAACATTTCAACCTGATCATCTCCTTCAACATACTGCCAGCTTCGTAGTGCCTGGCCTTCCATCTGTTGACATGGAAGCAAGGTTCCTCCTCAACAACTGACAACATCCATCCTCCTGAAACGCACCTACACTCGCTATGTGGCCACTGAATGGTGAAGAGTGTGAGATGGCACATTTTGAATGCACAACGTGTCAGATGCTTCATATCCATTAAGTACACACTTCACCAACATACTAATGGCCACCATGGGGACCACTGGCTGCTGCTCTCTTTTCTAATCCCGCTTCCAAGACCAGCGGACCCTGCAAACACACGGCAAACTCGGAACACACTCCTGGTTCCCACCATCACAACGGCCTCGATTTGGCTGTGGTTTGTGTGGAGTCGGGCAGAGGATGCAAGCTCTCTTGGCACTTCTTTTCTCTGTGTGACTCTGCTACCTCTCCCCTAAACAGCAGTTACTCTCTAAAACACAAACAAACACAAGTATCCAGAAACCCAACACGCAGCCCACACACCCCTGCCGCCTCTTCCCTGTAGCCCTGCTTTTCAGGTAAAGAAAAATGAGCCTTACCGAATCCCCGATTTCCTAAACAAATATGCCATGGCTTGTCCAACGATACAGTGTGTGAACGTGCCCACTGCGATGCCATCACCTCTTACGCCATGCCAACGCAGCCATGGGCTCACTGATCCAAGGGTCCAAGATCACCTCTGACCCTCATGCTCACTCTCATAATGATTGTCCGTTAAATCATACAACCGACAGCAACACAACAGAAACCCAATATGGCCACCGGATCTCCGCATGCTTCCCACGCCAATAGACAGCCTTTCCCGAGGGAATCTCTTATCAATGTTTTCCTTGTCTTTCAAAAGTTCTTCCTCTTGTCCACTCACCACGGATACCCACATACCTAGACTGACCAACTTCAGACAGTGCCATGAGGCTGTTGAAGGAAATGAGTGACGGGAAAACAGTAGTTTGGCTCGGGACATCTTAGCCAAATGCACGTAGGACTGGCTGAAAGGTGGGCAAACACTTGGCTGCATCCAAAAGTGTATCTGAAAAAATCCCCCAGCCCCTTCCACAAAACTCATTTTCCTTGGCCTTCCATTTCCAAAGCACGGGCAGAAATGACATCAGACAAGACAGTTCACGGGCCTTGGCCCAGCATTTGTCACACGACCGTTCATTCTCCAGTCACCTGGTTCTTTGTGAATGGTAGGTGAGAAGAGTCAAGCAATCAATTTCCCCCAGCGCCACCCACCCCACAGCTTTCTCTTTGTTTGTTGCTTATCTCAAGTTACCCACAAAAGCCAAAAGAGTCAGGAAGAATGAGGCCAAACAGGATCGAAGCAGCCTTACACTCACTAGGTAGTAAATAGACTAGGACTGTACAGCAGCTGCTCACGAAAGACCATTTCACCGAGTCCTTTTGTGGACAAGGGAAATCAGGATCATCTTCAGTAGCAGCCAGCATAATTGGTTTCTATCAACTAATAGAGAGTGAAATAATGCCCGTGTTAGTGTAAGAGGGAAAAAGGAAGCAAGTGGTTTTCTCAAGTATTACAATCTGTATGCAACTGCCCCTCATTCAGGTGATTCACGTTAAGGCTGTCTGTATGGCTGGCTGGCTCCCTTCCCAATCTGAAAAGTCACGCTTCATTCCCATGGCATTACAGCCAAAATCTTTGGCTCTTGCTTACCCTCTTGTGACTAGATGAGCCACGGTCAAGTGAGCATCTCCTTCACGTACAAAACTAGTGTTTCAACTCCGTAGCTTTCAAGGAAGAGGGGGAAAAATAGCCCTGACAAACCAAATCACATACCTCCTACACGCGGTGGTAGTGGCCCTAGGTCAGGAGCACCCGTAGGCAAAAATTTGCAAGGACGGGTGGCTGGCTGTGTTCCTGCAGGGGGGCGAGCGTGAGGAGGCCCTACCCTCCGGAATGGATTTGCAGGACCGGTTGGCCCTTGGGGTGGATGAGCCGAAGTTGTTGCTGCTTGGCCAGCACCTGGTTCTTTCCCCTCGCAGGGAACTGCTGATGCACTTATGGTGCTGCTCTGTAACAAAATCACATAAATCCGACATCACTAACAAGAAAAAAATGCAAAACTCATACACAAATAGTTAGGGACAGAATGCAAAGAAATCCATGATATATAGAGAAAGTGCTCCAGAGAAACATCAGATGGGTTTTAGCGATCGCAACTGTGTGGTGAAGGAACAGAAAGCAGGTTTCGCCAACACAGCAATATTCTGGCTAAGGAGAATGCACAGACACAGGCCAGGAGAACCCCGATGTAGACTACCTAGCACGCTTATCCCGAGAAGGCAAAGAACAAGTGGGCAGCTTACTCCAGATGTGGCTGAGGAACAAACTGAGAAACTCAGGAAAGTAGATTCTCAAAACATTGCGCCCAATGACTCCAATGTACATCCGAAGGGGGGAACCAAATGCCCTCTACACTGGTGTACTCCCTGAGAGGTGCTGACTCAGAAAAGAAACAGATTTCTAGAGAAAACAAATGACCAGGGGCATGTCTGTTCTGCAAAAAAAGGAGGGATCACAAAGCTCCCGCACACACACGGGTAAAATTACACTGTCAGGACTTACCTCCGGTTTGTCTTGGTTAGCTGCCTGGTTGGAGTCTCTCTCGGAATATAGGTTTGGACCTACACATTATTAAAAAGAAAGAAAGAGAAAAAGGAAACCATGAACATCGTGGGTCTTAGCATTTTGTTCTCGGGACGTTTCTGGATCGCAAGGGACACTGTGATATCTCCCACATCCAGGTCGGTGCATAAGCCAGCCTGACACCTGCCTCCTTATCCATGGCCACAAGAACACCCTGAGGCCGCTGGAACTCCTGCAATGCCAAATGCTCTACAGCCAAATGAAGTTGAGGTCTCTGCAGCTGGCACTTAGCAACCCACCTGCTGCAGCAGCATTGAGAAGCCGTCGAGAGTAGCACCTCTCTTCTTCCTGCCATTCTGCTCCTGCTTCCTGATTCTTCCTTCAATGAATACTGGCCAACACGAGACCCCACTGGGCAATACGTGTTCCTGGACTCTATGATCGGGAACTGCTCAGCGTCCGAGGACATCCATTCACACATCCCTCCTGGGAATACAACTCTTTGACCCTTCCCTTGCTTTCTCGGCTACTCACTCACACTGCAGCTCACTTGGTGCTCGCACCAAAGTGCTAGCTCTCCGACCTCTCAGCGTCCTCACTTGCTCAATCCTCTCCCGATTCACCAGACTCCACAATCCGTCAGTTCAGCCAGTTGCCAACAGCCTTGTCCTAGAAGTCATGTTCATTTTGTACTTGACTGACACCGTGCTAAGCCTAGATCAATCCGGGGCTCACACATCACTTTACCTACACCTGAGCCACTTGGACAGCCAGAAGAGATGGAAAACTAAGAGCCCTCAAACTCCCCGCCCTGGGAAAACACACTCACTCACTCACTCACTCACTCATTCACTCACTCACAACAGCCCACATCAATGACAACTGGAACCTGAACATTTCAACCTGATCATCTCCTTCAACATACTGCCAGCTTCGTAGTGCCTGGCCTTCCATCTGTTGACATGGAAGCAAGGTTCCTCCTCAACAACTGACAACATCCATCCTCCTGAAACGCACCTACACTCGCTATGTGGCCACTGAATGGTGAAGAGTGTGAGATGGCACATTTTGAATGCACAACGTGTCAGATGCTTCATATCCATTAAGTACACACTTCACCAACATACTAATGGCCACCATGGGGACCACTGGCTGCTGCTCTCTTTTCTAATCCCGCTTCCAAGGCCAGCGGACCCTGCAAACACACGGCAAACTCGGAACACACTCCTGGTTCCCACCATCACAACGGCCTCGATTTGGCTGTGGTTTGTGTGGAGTCGGGCAGAGGATGCAAGCTCTCTTGGCACTTCTTTTCTCTGTGTGACTCTGCTACCTCTCCCCTAAACAGCAGCTACTCTCTAAAACACAAACAAACACAAGTATCCAGAAACCCAACACGCAGCCCACACACCCCTGCCGCCTCTTCCCTGTAGCCCTGCTTTTCAGGTAAAGAAAAATGAGCCTTACCGAATCCCCGATTTCCTAAACAAATATGCCATGGCTTGTCCAACGATACAGTGTGTGAACGTGCCCACTGCGATGCCATCACCTCTTACGCCATGCCATCGCAGCCATGGGCTCACTGATCCAAGGGTCCAAGATCACCTCTGACCCTCATGCTCACTCTCATAATGATTGTCCGTTAAATCATACAACCGACAGCAACACAACAGAAACCCAATATGGCCACCGGATCTCCGCATGCTTCCCACGCCAATAGACAGCCTTTCCCGAGGGAATCTCTTATCAATGTTTTCCTTGTCTTTCAAAAGTTCTTCCTCTTGTCCACTCACCACGGATACCCACATACCTAGACTGACCAACTTCAGACAGTGCCATGAGGCTGTTGAAGGAAATGAGTGACGGGAAAACAGTAGTTTGGCTCGGGACATCTTAGCCAAATGCACGTAGGACTGGCTGAAAGGTGGGCAAACACTTGGCTGCATCCAAAAGTGTATCTGAAAAAATCCCCCAGCCCCTTCCACAAAACTCATTTTCCTTGGCCTTCCATTTCCAAAGCACGGGCAGAAATGACATCAGACAAGACAGTTCACGGGCCTTGGCCCAGCATTTGTCACACGACCGTTCATTCTCCAGTCACCTGGTTCTTTGTGAATGGTAGGTGAGAAGAGTCAAGCAATCAATTTCCCCCAGCGCCACCCACCCCACAGCTTTCTCTTTGTTTGTTGCTTATCTCAAGTTACCCACAAAAGCCAAAAGAGTCAGGAAGAATGAGGCCAAACAGGATCGAAGCAGCCTTACACTCACTAGGTAGTAAATAGACTAGGACTGTACAGCAGCTGCTCACGAAAGACCATTTCACCGAGTCCTTTTGTGGACAAGGGAAATCAGGATCATCTTCAGTAGCAGCCAGCATAATTGGTTTCTATCAACTAATAGAGAGTGAAATAATGCCCGTGTTAGTGTAAGAGGGAAAAAGGAAGCAAGTGGTTTTCTCAAGTATTACAATCTGTATGCAACTGCCCCTCATTCAGGTGATTCACGTTAAGGCTGTCTGTATGGCTGGCTGGCTCCCTTCCCAATCTGAAAAGTCACGCTTCATTCCCATGGCATTACAGCCAAAATCTTTGGCTCTTGCTTACCCTCTTGTGACTAGATGAGCCACGGTCAAGTGAGCATCTCCTTCACGTACAAAACTAGTGTTTCAACTCCGTAGCTTTCAAGGAAGAGGGGGAAAAATAGCCCTGACAAACCAAATCACATACCTCCTACACGCGGTGGTAGTGGCCCTAGGTCAGGAGCACCCGTAGGCAAAAATTTGCAAGGACGGGTGGCTGGCTGTGTTCCTGCAGGGGGGCGAGTGTGAGGAGGCCCTACCCTCCGGAATGGATTTGCAGGACCGGTTGGCCCTTGGGGTGGATGAGCCGAAGTTGTTGCTGCTTGGCCAGCACCTGGTTCTTTCCCCTCTCAGGGAACTGCTGATGCACTTATGGTGCTGCTCTGTAACAAAATCACATAAATCCGACATCACTAACAAGAAAAAAATGCAAAACTCATACACAAATAGTTAGGGACAGAATGCAAAGAAATCCATGATATATAGAGAAAGTGCTCCAGAGAAACATCAGATGGGTTTTAGCGATCGCAACTGTGTGGTGAAGGAACAGAAAGCAGGTTTCGCCAACACAGCAATATTCTGGCTAAGGAGAATGCACAGACACAGGCCAGGAGAACCCCAATGTAGACTACCTAGCACGCTTATCCCGAGAAGGCAAAGAACAAGTGGGCAGCTTACTCCAGATGTGGCTGAGGAACAAACTGAGAAACTCAGGAAAGTAGATTCTCAAAACATTACGCCCAATGATTCCAATGTACATCCGAAGGGGGGAACCAAATGCCCTCTACACTGGTGTACTCCCTGAGAGGTGCTGACTCAGAAAAGAAACAGATTTCTAGAGAAAACAAATGACCAGGGGCATGTCTGTTCTGCAAAAAAAGGAGGGATCACAAAGCTCCCGCACACACACGGGTAAAATTACACTGTCAGGACTTACCTCTGGTTTGTCTTGGTTAGCTGCCTGGTTGGAGTCTCTCTCGGAATATAGGTTTGGACCTACACATTATTAAAAAGAAAGAAAGAGAAAAAGGAAACCATGAACATCGTGGGTCTTAGCATTTTGTTCTCGGGACGTTTCTGGATCGCAAGGGACACTGTGATATCTCCCACATCCAGGTCGCTGCATAAGCCAGCCTGACACCTGCCTCCTTATCCATGGCCACAAGAACACCCTGAGGCCGCTGGAACTCCTGCAATGCCAAATGCTCTACAGCCAAATGAAGTTGAGGTCTCTGCAGCTGGCACTTAGCAACCCACCTGCTGCAGCAGCATTGAGAAGCTGTCGAGAGAGTAGCACCTCTCTTCTTCCTGCCATTCTGCTCCTGCTTCCTGATTCTTCCTTCAATGAATACTGGCCAACACGAGACCCCACTGGGCAATACGTGTTCCTGGACTCTATGATCGGGAACTGCTCAGCGTCCGAGGACATCCATTCACACATCCCTCCTGGGAATACAACTCTTTGACCCTTCCCTTGCTTTCTCGGCTACTCACTCACACTGCAGCTCACTTGGTGCTCGCACCAAAGTGCTAGCTCTCCGACCTCTCAGCGTCCTCACTTGCTCAATCCTCTCCCGATTCACCAGACTCCACAATCCGTCAGTTCAGCCAGTTGCCAACAGCCTTGTCCTAGAAGTCATGTTCATTTTGTACTTGACTGACACCGTGCTAAGCCTAGATCAATCCGGGGCTCACACATCACTTTACCTACACCTGAGCCACTTGGACAGCCAGAAGAGATGGAAAACTAAGAGCCCTCAAACTCCCCGCCCTGGGAAAACACACTCACTCACTCACTCACTCATTCACTCACTCATTCACTCACTCACAACAGCCCACATCAATGACAACTGGAACCTGAACATTTCAACCTGATCATCTCCTTCAACATACTGCCAGCTTCGTAGTGCCTGGCCTTCCATCTGTTGACATGGAAGCAAGGTTCCTCCTCAACAACTGACAACATCCATCCTCCTGAAACGCACCTACACTCGCTATGTGGCCACTGAATGGTGAAGAGTGTGAGATGGCACATTTTGAATGCACAACGTGTCAGATGCTTCATATCCATTAAGTACACACTTCACCAACATACTAATGGCCACCATGGGGACCACTGGCTGCTGCTCTCTTTTCTAATCCCGCTTCCAAGACCAGCGGACCCTGCAAACACACGGCAAACTCGGAACACACTCCTGGTTCCCACCATCACAACGGCCTCGATTTGGCTCTGGTTTGTGTGGAGTCGGGCAGAGGATGCAAGCTCTCTTGGCACTTCTTTTCTCTGTGTGACTCTGCTACCTCTCCCCTAAACAGCAGTTACTCTCTAAAACACAAACAAACACAAGTATCCAGAAACCCAACACGCAGCCCACACACCCCTGCCGCCTCTTCCCTGTAGCCCTGCTTTTCAGGTAAAGAAAAATGAGCCTTACCGAATCCCCGATTTCCTAAACAAATATGCCATGGCTTGTCCAACGATACAGTGTGTGAACGTGCCCACTGCGATGCCATCACCTCTTACGCCATGCCATCGCAGCCATGGGCTCACTGATCCAAGGGTCCAAGATCACCTCTGACCCTCATGCTCACTCTCATAATGATTGTCCGTTAAATCATACAACCGACAGCAACACAACAGAAACCCAATATGGCCACCGGATCTCCGCATGCTTCCCACGCCAATAGACAGCCTTTCCCGAGGGAATCTCTTATCAATGTTTTCCTTGTCTTTCAAAAGTTCTTCCTCTTGTCCACTCACCACGGATACCCACATACCTAGACTGACCAACTTCAGACAGTGCCATGAGGCTGTTGAAGGAAATGAGTGACGGGAAAACAGTAGTTTGGCTCGGGACATCTTAGCCAAATGCACGTAGGACTGGCTGAAAGGTGGGCAAACACTTGGCTGCATCCAAAAGTGTATCTGAAAAAATCCCCCAGCCCCTTCCACAAAACTCATTTTCCTTGGCCTTCCATTTCCAAAGCACGGGCAGAAATGACATCAGACAAGACAGTTCACGGGCCTTGGCCCAGCATTTGTCACACGACCGTTCATTCTCCAGTCACCTGGTTCTTTGTGAATGGTAGGTGAGAAGAGTCAAGCAATCAATTTCCCCCAGCGCCACCCACCCCACAGCTTTCTCTTTCTTTGTTGCTTATCTCAAGTTACCCACAAAAGCCAAAAGAGTCAGGAAGAATGAGGCCAAACAGGATCGAAGCAGCCTTACACTCACTAGGTAGTAAATAGACTAGGACTGTACAGCAGCTGCTCACGAAAGACCATTTCACCGAGTCCTTTTGTGGACAAGGGAAATCAGGATCATCTTCAGTAGCAGCCAGCATAATTGGTTTCTATCAACTAATAGAGAGTGAAATAATGCCCGTGTTAGTGTAAGAGGGAAAAAGGAAGCAAGTGGTTTTCTCAAGTATTACAATCTGTATGCAACTGCCCCTCATTCAGGTGATTCACGTTAAGGCTGTCTGTATGGCTGGCTGGCTCCCTTCCCAATCTGAAAAGTCACGCTTCATTCCCATGGCATTACAGCCAAAATCTTTGGCTCTTGCTTACCCTCTTGTGACTAGATGAGCCACGGTCAAGTGAGCATCTCCTTCACGTACAAAACTAGTGTTTCAACTCCGTAGCTTTCAAGGAAGAGGGGGAAAAATAGCCCTGACAAACCAAATCACATACCTCCTACACGCGGTGGTAGTGGCCCTAGGTCAGGAGCACCCGTAGGCAAAAATTTGCAAGGACGGGTGGCTGGCTGTGTTCCTGCAGGGGGGCGAGCGTGAGGAGGCCCTACCCTCCGGAATGGATTTGCAGGACCGGTTGGCCCTTGGGGTGGATGAGCCGAAGTTGTTGCTGCTTGGCCAGCACCTGGTTCTTTCCCCTCGCAGGGAACTGCTGATGCACTTATGGTGCTGCTCTGTAACAAAATCACATAAATCCGACATCACTAACAAGAAAAAAATGCAAAACTCATACACAAATAGTTAGGGACAGAATGCAAAGAAATCCATGATATATAGAGAAAGTGCTCCAGAGAAACATCAGATGGGTTTTAGCGATCGCAACTGTGTGGTGAAGGAACAGAAAGCAGGTTTCGCCAACACAGCAATATTCTGGCTAAGGAGAATGCACAGACACAGGCCAGGAGAACCCCGATGTAGACTACCTAGCACGCTTATCCCGAGAAGGCAAAGAACAAGTGGGCAGCTTACTCCAGATGTGGCTGAGGAACAAACTGAGAAACTCAGGAAAGTAGATTCTCAAAACATTGCGCCCAATGACTCCAATGTACATCCGAAGGGGGGAACCAAATGCCCTCTACACTGGTGTACTCCCTGAGAGGTGCTGACTCAGAAAAGAAACAGATTTCTAGAGAAAACAAATGACCAGGGGCATGTCTGTTCTGCAAAAAAAGGAGGGATCACAAAGCTCCCGCACACACACGGGTAAAATTACACTGTCAGGACTTACCTCCGGTTTGTCTTGGTTAGCTGCCTGGTTGGAGTCTCTCTCGGAATATAGGTTTGGACCTACACATTATTAAAAAGAAAGAAAGAGAAAAAGGAAACCATGAACATCGTGGGTCTTAGCATTTTGTTCTCGGGACGTTTCTGGATCGCAAGGGACACTGTGATATCTCCCACATCCAGGTCGCTGCATAAGCCAGCCTGACACCTGCCTCCTTATCCATGGCCACAAGAACACCCTGAGGCCGCTGGAACTCCTGCAATGCCAAATGCTCTACAGCCAAATGAAGTTGAGGTCTCTGCAGCTGGCACTTAGCAACCCACCTGCTGCAGCAGCATTGAGAAGCCGTCGAGAGTAGCACCTCTCTTCTTCCTGCCATTCTGCTCCTGCTTCCTGATTCTTCCTTCAATGAATACTGGCCAACACGAGACCCCACTGGGCAATACGTGTTCCTGGACTCTATGATCGGGAACTGCTCAGCGTCCGAGGACATCCATTCACACATCCCTCCTGGGAATACAACTCTTTGACCCTTCCCTTGCTTTCTCGGCTACTCACTCACACTGCAGCTCACTTGGTGCTCGCACCAAAGTGCTAGCTCTCCGACCTCTCAGCGTCCTCACTTGCTCAATCCTCTCCCGATTCACCAGACCCCACAATCCGTCAGTTCAGCCAGTTGCCAACAGCCTTGTCCTAGAAGTCATGTTCATTTTGTACTTGACTGACACCGTGCTAAGCCTAGATCAATCCGGGGCTCACACATCACTTTACCTACACCTGAGCCACTTGGACAGCCAGAAGAGATGGAAAACTAAGAGCCCTCAAACTCCCCGCCCTGGGAAAACACACTCACTCACTCACTCACTCACTCATTCACTCACTCACAACAGCCCACATCAATGACAACTGGAACCTGAACATTTCAACCTGATCATCTCCTTCAACATACTGCCAGCTTCGTAGTGCCTGGCCTTCCATCTGTTGACATGGAAGCAAGGTTCCTCCTCAACAACTGACAACATCCATCCTCCTGAAACGCACCTACACTCGCTATGTGGCCACTGAATGGTGAAGAGTGTGAGATGGCACATTTTGAATGCACAACGTGTCAGATGCTTCATATCCATTAAGTACACACTTCACCAACATACTAATGGCCACCATGGGGACCACTGGCTGCTGCTCTCTTTTCTAATCCCGCTTCCAAGACCAGCGGACCCTGCAAACACACGGCAAACTCGGAACACACTCCTGGTTCCCACCATCACAACGGCCTCGATTTGGCTGTGGTTTGTGTGGAGTCGGGCAGAGGATGCAAGCTCTCTTGGCACTTCTTTTCTCTGTGTGACTCTGCTACCTCTCCCCTAAACAGCAGTTACTCTCTAAAACACAAACAAACACAAGTATCCAGAAACCCAACACGCAGCCCACACACCCCTGCCGCCTCTTCCCTGTAGCCCTGCTTTTCAGGTAAAGAAAAATGAGCCTTACCGAATCCCCGATTTCCTAAACAAATATGCCATGGCTTGTCCAACGATACAGTGTGTGAACGTGCCCACTGCGATGCCATCACCTCTTACGCCATGCCATCGCAGCCATGGGCTCACTGATCCAAGGGTCCAAGATCACCTCTGACCCTCATGCTCACTCTCATAATGATTGTCCGTTAAATCATACAACCGACAGCAACACAACAGAAACCCAATATGGCCACCGGATCTCCGCATGCTTCCCACGCCAATAGACAGCCTTTCCCGAGGGAATCTCTTATCAATGTTTTCCTTGTCTTTCAAAAGTTCTTCCTCTTGTCCACTCACCACGGATACCCACATACCTAGACTGACCAACTTCAGACAGTGCCATGAGGCTGTTGAAGGAAATGAGTGACGGGAAAACAGTAGTTTGGCTCGGGACATCTTAGCCAAATGCACGTAGGACTGGCTGAAAGGTGGGCAAACACTTGGCTGCATCCAAAAGTGTATCTGAAAAAATCCCCCAGCCCCTTCCACAAAACTCATTTTCCTTGGCCTTCCATTTCCAAAGCACGGGCAGAAATGACATCAGACAAGACAGTTCACGGGCCTTGGCCCAGCATTTGTCACACGACCGTTCATTCTCCAGTCACCTGGTTCTTTGTGAATGGTAGGTGAGAAGAGTCAAGCAATCAATTTCCCCCAGCGCCACCCACCCCACAGCTTTCTCTTTCTTTGTTGCTTATCTCAAGTTACCCACAAAAGCCAAAAGAGTCAGGAAGAATGAGGCCAAACAGGATCGAAGCAGCCTTACACTCACTAGGTAGTAAATAGACTAGGACTGTACAGCAGCTGCTCACGAAAGACCATTTCACCGAGTCCTTTTGTGGACAAGGGAAATCAGGATCATCTTCAGTAGCAGCCAGCATAATTGGTTTCTATCAACTAATAGAGAGTGAAATAATGCCCGTGTTAGTGTAAGAGGGAAAAAGGAAGCAAGTGGTTTTCTCAAGTATTACAATCTGTATGCAACTGCCCCTCATTCAGGTGATTCACGTTAAGGCTGTCTGTATGGCTGGCTGGCTCCCTTCCCAATCTGAAAAGTCACGCTTCATTCCCATGGCATTACAGCCAAAATCTTTGGCTCTTGCTTACCCTCTTGTGACTAGATGAGCCACGGTCAAGTGAGCATCTCCTTCACGTACAAAACTAGTGTTTCAACTCCGTAGCTTTCAAGGAAGAGGGGGAAAAATAGCCCTGACAAACCAAATCACATACCTCCTACACGCGGTGGTAGTGGCCCTAGGTCAGGAGCACCCGTAGGCAAAAATTTGCAAGGACGGGTGGCTGGCTGTGTTCCTGCAGGGGGGCGAGCGTGAGGAGGCCCTACCCTCCGGAATGGATTTGCAGGACCGGTTGGCCCTTGGGGTGGATGAGCCGAAGTTGTTGCTGCTTGGCCAGCACCTGGTTCTTTCCCCTCGCAGGGAACTGCTGATGCACTTATGGTGCTGCTCTGTAACAAAATCACATAAATCCGACATCACTAACAAGAAAAAAATGCAAAACTCATACACAAATAGTTAGGGACAGAATGCAAAGAAATCCATGATATATAGAGAAAGTGCTCCAGAGAAACATCAGATGGGTTTTAGCGATCGCAACTGTGTGGTGAAGGAACAGAAAGCAGGTTTCGCCAACACAGCAATATTCTGGCTAAGGAGAATGCACAGACACAGGCCAGGAGAACCCCGATGTAGACTACCTAGCACGCTTATCCCGAGAAGGCAAAGAACAAGTGGGCAGCTTACTCCAGATGTGGCTGAGGAACAAACTGAGAAACTCAGGAAAGTAGATTCTCAAAACATTGCGCCCAATGACTCCAATGTACATCCGAAGGGGGGAACCAAATGCCCTCTACACTGGTGTACTCCCTGAGAGGTGCTGACTCAGAAAAGAAACAGATTTCTAGAGAAAACAAATGACCAGGGGCATGTCTGTTCTGCAAAAAAAGGAGGGATCACAAAGCTCCCGCACACACACGGGTAAAATTACACTGTCAGGACTTACCTCCGGTTTGTCTTGGTTAGCTGCCTGGTTGGAGTCTCTCTCGGAATATAGGTTTGGACCTACACATTATTAAAAAGAAAGAAAGAGAAAAAGGAAACCATGAACATCGTGGGTCTTAGCATTTTGTTCTCGGGACGTTTCTGGATCGCAAGGGACACTGTGATATCTCCCACATCCAGGTCGCTGCATAAGCCAGCCTGACACCTGCCTCCTTATCCATGGCCACAAGAACACCCTGAGGCCGCTGGAACTCCTGCAATGCCAAATGCTCTACAGCCAAATGAAGTTGAGGTCTCTGCAGCTGGCACTTAGCAACCCACCTGCTGCAGCAGCATTGAGAAGCCGTCGAGAGTAGCACCTCTCTTCTTCCTGCCATTCTGCTCCTGCTTCCTGATTCTTCCTTCAATGAATACTGGCCAACACGAGACCCCACTGGGCAATACGTGTTCCTGGACTCTATGATCGGGAACTGCTCAGCGTCCGAGGACATCCATTCACACATCCCTCCTGGGAATACAACTCTTTGACCCTTCCCTTGCTTTCTCGGCTACTCACTCACACTGCAGCTCACTTGGTGCTCGCACCAAAGTGCTAGCTCTCCGACCTCTCAGCGTCCTCACTTGC